>NC_088781.1:136250679-136567679 GCF_958450345.1 Calliphora vicina
TTCTTTTATACAATTGAACATTTTCTGTTTCCTTTTTGAAATGTCATCTCTAGCTTAAAAGCCTGTTAATGACATTTGTGTTAAGTCAAGTCCTCTATATATTTCCATTTTGTTTTCATACCTGACAAAACAATAAACAATAATTTTATTTGACACCTTGAGATACAGAAAAAAAAGAGAAATATAAGCAACTGAAAGTGAGCATTCATACAGAAAACAATTTTCTTTTCAATAAATGAAAATCATCTTAAACATTTTAATTAAAAGGCAGCAACAAATAAACAAAATGAACAGAAATTCTAACATGTTTCTTGTTAATTTGCTTAGAAAGAAATATGAAACATTTCTCTATCCCTCTAAAAAACAAATACATATTTCTTTTTCAACATTTAAAATGTTTCCCAGAATTTGAAGGTTAAAAAAAGCTAAAATTTTTCCATTTGTATATCCTTTCATGTCATGCATGTCTTAATACATTATTGTCATTTGAGTGATGGCAGACAGACTGATATTTTTTTGTTCTAACATCCTTTTTAACACAAAATTGATGATGATGTTCATGTGCATGTTTTTTGTAGTTTAATTTTTGAGTACTTTCCCCAGTAATCTTCTTGTTTCAAGTGGGATTATGGCTTAGTTAAACATTTCCTCAGAGAATGACCTTAGTTTTTGTATGCTAGTAAAAGTTTTTTCATGTTATTGAAACTTTAATACATATTTTTTCATATTATTATACATTGTAGTTTTCTTTTATGGTTTAAAGTTTCTAAAATTTGTTTTAAATAATTAATTAACAGTTTAAGTTTGTTGCTTTCGAAATAGAAGTGAGGAGTTTGTCGTAGCTGGTTATAGCAATAACCATTTGGGAACATTTTTAATTTTAAATTGCGTGTATCTCAGCAGCCTTAAATTAATTAAAAATAGAGGTTTTGAAGGCAAACAGATTTTACTTTTAATAGCTTCTAGACGCCATGAAAAGCAGCAATTATCTTAGTAAATGTTAATGTAAATTAAAGAAGCCAATAGGGGTCCCATAACATTGTGTTGTGATGCATCTTAGCATGTTGTGAAAAAACGTTTTTAAGTGAAAAACTTTTGTTTTAGAAAGTTCTTTGTGAAAAACAATTTTTTGGAGAAAAAAAAAACAGTTTTATGTGAACTTACGATCGCGAACGTGACACGCTTTGATTATCAAAGTAAACTATTTAACTTGTTATTTAGTTAAAGTCACTAAATTTAGATTTTAATTAAAATTTTCAGCCACTTTATTACAACAATGTCGAAGTACTGATAACAAACGATGATTTAGGTACCGGAACGCGACATTGGAACATGAACAAAATCATATCGCGAACGTGACCCGCTTTGATTATCAAAATAAACTATTGAGTGTGTTTAATAAATGCAGTAACTTGTTCTTTGGTTCAAGCCACTAAATTTTTATTTGAATTAAAATATTCAGCCTTTTTATTAGAACAATGTCGAAGTACTTATAACAAACGATGATTTAGGTACCGGAACGCGACATTGTAACATGAACAAAATCATATTAAAAATTTACCGTTAATCTTGTTTTATGTGAACTTACGATCGCGAACGTGACACGCTTTGATTATCAAAATAAGCTACTTAGTGTGTTCATTAAATGCAGTAACTAAATTTTCATTTGAATGAAGATATTCCGCCACTTTATTAGAACAATCTCGGAGTACTATTAACAAATGAAGTTTTAGGTATGGGAACGCGACATTGGAACATGAACAAAATCATATTAAAAATGTATCTTTAATTCTGTTTTATGTGGACTTACGATCGCGAACGTGACAAGCTTTGATTATCAAAATAAACAATTAAGTGTGTTTAATAAATGCAGTAACTTGTTCTTTAGTTAAAGCCACTAAATTTTGATTTGAATTAAAATATTGAGCCACTTTATTAGAACAATGTCGAAGTACTGATAAACGATGATTTAGGTACGGGAACGCTACATTGGAACATGAACAAAATCATATTAAAAATTTACCGTTAATTCTGTTTTATGTGAACTTACGATTGCGAACGTGACACGCTTCGATTATCAAAATAAACTATTGAGTGTGTTTAATAAATGCAGTAACATGTTCTTTAGTTAAAGCCACAACATTTTAATTTGAATTAAAATATTCAGCCACTTTATTGGAACAATCCCGTAGTACTATTAACAAACGATGTTTTAGGTACGGGAACGCGACATTGGAACATGAACAAAATCATATTAAAAATTCAATGTTAATCCTCTTTTATGTGAACTTACGATCGCGAACGTGACAAAATATCAAAATAAACTATTAAGTGTTCTTATTAAAAGCAGTAACTTGTTCTTTCGTTAAAGCCACTAGATTTTGATTTGAATTAAAATATTCAGCGTCTTTATTAGAACGATCTCGGAGCACTGATACCAAACGATGTTTTAGGTACTGGAACGCGACATTGGAACATGAACAAAATCATATTAAAAATTTACCGTTAATCCTGTTTTATGTGAACTTACGATCGCGAACGTGACACACTTTGATTATCAAAATAAACTATTGAGTGTGTTTAATAAATGCAGTAACATGTTCTTTAGTTAAAGCCACTAAATTTTGATTTGAATTAAAATTATCATCCACTTTATTGGAACAATCCCGGAGTACTGATAACAAACGATAATTTAGGTACGGGAACGCGACATTGGAACATGAACAAAATCATATTAAAATTTTAATGATAATCCTGTTTTATGTGAACTTACGATCGCGAACGTGACAAAATATCAAAATAAACTATTTAGTGTTCTTATTAAATGCAGTAACTTGTTCTTTAGTTAAAGCCAAAACTTTTGTTTTTAATTAAAATTTTCAGCCACTTTTAGAACAATCTCGGAGTACTGATAACGGTGATTTAGGTACCGGAACGCGACATTGGAACATGAACAAAATCATATTAAAAATATACCGTTAATCCTTTATTCGGCCTCTTTTTATACCCTTCAAGCTTGTCATTCCGTTTGTAATTTCCACAATATAATTTTCCGACCCTATAAAGTATATATATTCTGGATCCTTATAGATAGCGGAGTCGATTAAGCCATGTCTGCCTGTCTGTTGAAATCAACTTTCCAAAGCCCTCAAATAACTTTCATACAAGATTTGCATAAATCAATAGCTTCGGAATTCTTCCGACTCAATTGCTATTTAAAATCGAGAAAATCGGTCCTCAAATGGCTGAGATATTAGGAAAAAAACCAGGACTACATCGATTTTTTACCTACTTTTGACCTATATCTGGATAACTAAGTCATTAATATAGACAATATGGATATCTAATGATAGATATTTCAAAGACCTTTGCAACGATGTATATAAGACCATAGTTAGTTGGACCTACAATGGGTCAAAATCGGAAAAAATATTTTTTAATCCGAATTTTTTTTTTTACTAAAAGTTTTTTTTCGCTAAATATTAAAAAAATTTAAAATTTAAAAAAAACAATTCAAAAATTTTTTTTTCCAAAACAACTTTGAAAAAAAATTTGTTTACCTAAAAATATTTGAAATTTTTATTTTGAAGTATAATTTGGTGAAGGGTATAAAAGATTCGGCACAGCCGAATAGAGCTCTATTACTCATACGTCTAATATTAATTAAAAGAGCGTATGAGTAATATTAATATTACTTATATGTTTTTAGAACATTTTCTATTATTTTTTTTAGCATTCTTAATTACCAAATTTTAATTTTCCACCAGAGATTAAGGAGAAAAAGGGTCGCTATTAAGAAAAAGTCTTCTTTTGAAACCTACTACAACATATTATATATGTTAATTTTGAAGCCATGTGTACATCCTGTTAATTATGCATTTTTAATTTTGCTACCATAAATTAAAACCCATTTTCAAATTGTTTTATGGCCCTCCCTACAGTGTTTTATGATCCCAACAATGTCTGCGTAGAAATAAAAGAAGACATTATAATGAGAAAATAAAAATAACATATTGCGAAACCATTTATTTGTAGTCATCATCATCATCATCGTCAGTATTAAACACTTTAATTTAACGACACCAACCAACATTGAGGTCCTTTATTTTCTTCTTTAGCTGGAGTAAAAGGTCATAATAAAGCTTAAACAAAATGTTAAAATACACACACGCTTTTACGTTTATTTGACTTGGATAATTTATCTACACTCTCAAAGTACCCAAAAAAATATATTTAAAAAAGACAAATTGAAATTGTAACACACTTTATGGGACCCACCCTGGAAACAAGAAATATTGTGTTTATTTGACTGAATCCTGCAGTACCTTTGAGATTGAGTGTGTGTGTCTCAGTATTAGGATGATCCTAAAGATACTTAAATACCGTCATAAAAAGTTTCCTTAGACAACCAATATTTTCTTTCAGGTTTACCCTTAAACATTTTTGTGTATGTATAAAGCAACAGGCAGGCAGTCAACTCCCTGCCTGCCTTGGAGTATATTGTATTAGCATATGCTTGATGCTTCTTTTCTTTTCACCATATTATTACCTCTTGTTGCTGCTTCTGCTCTAAAATTCAGTTTAAAAATACAAAAAGATTTTATAAATATTCCAACATTTTGCCTCCGCTCTATGTCTTTGGTTTGTTAGTAAGTTCCAGGGTTAACATTTGCTTTGTACCATGAAAAGTAAATGTTGCTGTTTGTTTTTTTTATTTTTATTCACCCATCATGGATTTTATTTTATATAGTTAATGTATATTTTCTTTTTATTATTTGCTTTCTTTTGCACTTTTTCTTAAAAATTTATGCTCTCAACATTTTAGTAGATTTCTTTTATTGTTTGTAAGGAGAATTTTATTTAATTAGTTCTGGGTGAAATGTTAATTTTGTGTTAAGGATTGATTTAATAATTTAAATTTTGTAAAGGAGAGTTTTAGAGATTGTAGTCAAAAAAATGTTTTAATTAAGTTATTTGTGATACAAATCTAATAAAAAGATTTATTTTTGTTATGTCATGTAATTTATTTATGTTCTATGTCTATACCTGATAATTTTTATACCCTTCAACTTCGTGTGATGGGTATATACATATAAGTTTGTCATTTCGTTTCTATATATATTCTGGATCCTCATAGATAGCGGAGAATCATATTAAAAATTTACCGTTAATTCTGTTTTATGTGAACTTACGATAGCGAACGTGACCCGCTTTGATTATCAAAATAAACTATTTAGTGTTCTTCTTAAATTCAGTAACTTGTTCTTTAGTTAAAGCCACTAAATTTTGATTTGAATTAAAATATTCAGCCACTTTATTAGAACAATGTCGAAGTACTTATAACAAACGAACAAAATCATATTAAAAATTTAATGTTAATCCTGTTTTATGTGAACTGACGATCGCGAACGTGACCCGCTTTGATTATCAAAATAAACTATTTAGTGTGTTTAATAAATGCAGTAACTTGTTCTTTAGTTAAAGCCACAACATTTTGATTTTAATTAAAATTTTCAACCACTTTATTGGAACAATCCCGGAGTGCTATTAACAAACGATGTTTTAGGTACCGGAACGCGACATTGGAACATGAACAAAATCATAATAAAATATTACCGTTAATCCTTTGTTCGGCCTCTTTTTATACCCTTCACCTTCGTGAGAAGGGTTTAACATAGTATAAGTTTGTCATTCCGTTTGTAATTTCCACAATATAATTTTCCGACCCTATAAAGTATATATGTATATTATGGATCCTTATAGATAGCAGAGTCGATTAAGCCATATCCGTCTGACAGTCTGTTGAAATCAACTTTCCGAAGCCCCCAAATAACTTACATACACGATTCATACATCTGTATCTCCGGAATTCTTCCGGCTCGGTTTCTGTTTAAAATCGAGAAAATCGGTCCACAAATGGCTGAGATATAAGAAAAAACAGGACATCCTAGATTTTTGACCTATATCTGGATTACTAAGTCATTAATATAGGCAATATGGATATCTAATGATAGATATTTCAAAGACCTTTGCAACGACGTATACATATATAGTAAGTTGGGGTAATGGGTCAAAATCGGAAAAATATTTTTTTAACCCGATTTTTTCACCAAAAGTTTTAATTTTTAAAAAAAAAAAATTTTAATTTTCATAACAAAATAAGTTTCATTGCATTAAATATATTTATTGTGATTTAAAA
The DNA here is from genome assembly GCF_958450345.1 of Calliphora vicina. Lineage (NCBI taxonomy): Eukaryota > Metazoa > Arthropoda > Insecta > Diptera > Calliphoridae > Calliphora > Calliphora vicina. Next base: position 136,256,879 of record NC_088781.1, read on the forward strand.
ACGTTTTAAATAAATATATTGTTAAAAACAACAAACATATAAACTAATAGAAGTTATGTCACATGCAATTACATATGTATGTACGTTTGAACGTGGAAATTATGAATCGTATGTATAACGTGAATTTTGACATACACATGGAATTCCATATGTATCGAATACATGTCCCAATACACAAGCAATACATGCGTCTGACCCCCCTATTACTTGTTAAAAATGTTGGAAAAAACAAATTATTTGGCCATATTTTGACGAATGAGCTCAATTTCCTTACTCTAATGAATTTTAGTCCAGATAATTCTTAATATACTCTGAAAATTTTACGAAAATTGGAAAACGTTAAACCTTAAATCGTGAAGGTCAAATATTTCAATATTTGGAATTTCTAATTGAATTTTGGTGAAACTTACGAAAATTATAACACTAGAAGTCTAGTATTTATAATAACAGCACTAAACCCTTAATGGCAGATGGGGTTAAAATGAACCCCAACTGCCTTAAGAATTCGGGGGAAGAATTTTTTTCCACAAAAAAAAAATTTTTTTTGTTATAAAATTGTTTCCACAAAATAAATTTAAAAAAAAAGTTTTTTAAAAAAAAATCGGAAATTTTTTTAATTTTTTTTAAATTTTGTTTTTTTTTTTAAATATTAAAATATGTATTTTAAAGTATAATTTAGTACAGCCGTATACAGCTCTCTTGCTTGTTTTGTCTATATTGTTACGTTTTAACCTTTTCAAAACGTTAGTTTATTTCCTTTAAATAAGCCGGATACTTTTGATTGCAAATAAAAGCCGTTTAGTAGTTTAAAAGAATTGTAACAACTCTTTATTTATTCAAAATGTACAACAACTACAGAATTAAGTAGCCACTCAAAGTTTTTTATACACGTTTATAAATTCTCAGAAATACAGACACAATTTATAATGTACACAAATTTACTTGAAAAACACAACACACTTTAAGGCACTCAGTTGATGTTTATTCGAAAAGCGTCTCTGATAAACTCACTAACGACTGCAACCTCTGCCACTATTTATAACACTGCATTACCATCTAGAAAGCTCTTTAACTGTCAAAGTTCGAATATTCTAGATCATACGCCATCTGTGGTGTACTTTCTACAATGTTTTTTAACTGAATATTCGAATTCAAACAGCGTTGCCAACTTACGATTAATGGTCAACTGAAAGCTTTTATTTAATAATGCCCACTGATATGTTACAGTTTGCTATTACAGCACTGTTATTTGAAAGCATTATGCTACTTTTAAATTAGCCCTTAAAATCGTAATATTTGAATTCAAGTACAATTTCGTAACAATATTCATGTCAATGTTTATGTCAATGTTTATTTAACATTATTTCTTTATTTATGTCTACACCTGCGTTTCTTTACATTTTTATGTCTATGATTAAAATTTATATAAATCCTAAATTAAAATACCCTCAATCGAATATCTAAAATATTTCGTTGGCTATTATGAAACATAAATGTAAAAAAAAAAGTTTTGAAATAAAAATCGAAAAAAAAATATTTTTTTTTAAATTTTGTTTTTCCAAAAATATTTAAAATTTTTATTTTAAAATTATAATTTATCTCAGCCGTATATAGCTCTCTTGCTTGTTTTGTCTATATTTTTGTCCATATTTATGTCTATATTCATGTCGATGTTTATGTCAATGTTTAACATTATTTCTTAATTTATGTCTACACCAGCGTTTCTCTAAATTTTTATGTCTATGATTAAAATTGATTTAAATGCTAAATTAAAATACCCGCAATCGAATATCAAAAAGATTCCATTGGCTATTATGCAACATAAATGTTTCACCCTAATGACCAGCATTAAAATGTTATAATTCATTGCTATAACAATATTTCATTCATACCGATTTAATTTGCCATTTTGTAAAGCATAAAGCATTTAGTATAAGTATGCTAGAAAGTGTTGAAAATTAATGTGTATTTAGATTGAATATTTCAACAAAATAAAAATCGGTTAACAAAAAACAAAAAAATAATGGTAGAAAATATGAAAAAAAAAGTAAAAATGTTGTAGAAAAGTTTTGATATAAAATAATGATGTTGATGGGGAAAATGTTTTAGATGTTACACAGTTTTTAAAAACAATGAGGAAATAAAATTCCTGAAACTTTTGAACTTGAATTTATTTTGAAATCAACTCGGCACACAAATGGCTAATATGTATGGCAAAAAATCGCATAGATTTGTTCAAATATTTTTCACCATTTTTTCCAGCCCTTTGTGGAAACAGTGTTCTTCACTATCACTACTCCCAGCATTTGGCTATACATTGAACTTTCCTTGTAACTCTATTCATACAGTTTAGAAAAACACATATACATTTTTTTTATAGTATTTATGTTTTGTTAAATTTTAAAAAGAACTTTTTTTTGTGGCTGAAGTGAAATCGATAAGCAGGCACTTTATTTGCTATGGTTGGCTGTGCAATAAAATGTGGCAAGTTGAATAATATTTTTCTAAAGTTTTGTGGTAAAAATACAACACACAACATATTTTTGTTTTTAGATTAAAGGAAAGAAAAAATTAAATATAAAATAAATAAAATATGGCATATAAAAACATACACACATATTTCTAAATTGAACCATAGAGATTTTGAAGGAAAAAAACGCGAAAAAGAAGTATTTTATTTCTCTATTTTTTTTATTAAGCTTTTCTGAGAAAACAGCAAACAATAAAAATATCTGAATTTTTCTTCATTCATTTTCATTGCAATACGGTTAGAATAGACACACTGGTAATACGGTTGATGTACACTAACTCACTCACAACTCACTGTTACTATTTATATACACAGCAACATCTTCTAGAAGTTTCATGAATAATCTAACAAAAAAAAACCCAAATGTTCTATGGAATGGAAGGATATCGTTTAATCCACTCAAACAGTCAAGGAATAATGTTTGCTTTCAAATATTACAGACTAGGAGCATCCTTATTAATGCTATCATTACAAAATCCACTATTCTCTCATTTTCTGCACAAATACAAAGCAGAGAAATTAATTTGAAAGTAAGTTATATTTTAGTTAAAGGATGTTAAAAAGGGGTTTTGTATATGTACAATATGTGTATACTGGGTCAATTAATAACCTTATACATTCACATAAATATATGTATTAAACATTAACTTGATGTTATTAATTTAACAGCCTTGCACGAACATGTTTGGACGGGTGTATAGAAAGTATATACATATACTATAATATATATCTACATATGTCTGTATAATAGGATGGTTCAAATTTTTTATTATTGATTTTCGAAGCTCTCAAGATATATAATTGTTCTCCATCAAAAAGCAAATACTGAGGTTTGAAATTTCGAATTTTGGGTAAAATTTACAATATTTAAAAGTCTATTTAAAAAAATTTTATATTTCATTTACCATTAGATGTTTAAATAAAAATTATTACAATTTTCTAACATCGTTAAAAAGATCATAAAATTTCAGTTTCATATCTCAAATCCAAAAATTTTTTAAACAAAATTTCCAAAAAATATTTTTGATTTTTTAATTACGATTTTATAATTTTTAACTTGAGACCTTGGGAGCGCTGAAAATCTAAAAAAGTGCAAAATAAGAACCACCCTAATGTTTATACATACATATATTTTTTATAACGTTTCCTTGATTCCTTAATTTCATTCTATTATTCTGAGAACTCATTATCTAAGCCAGGGATGGAAAATAAAATTTTGGTTCGGTTATCACCATGTTTTTTTTGTTATTTTCATTAGAATATTCTGTTATACAAAGAAAAACAAAGTAACAACTGTTATACACCAAATTTTCTATGTACAAACTGTTAAAAACAAATTTGTCTAAAGAAAGAACTGTTATACACTGTTAAGCTGAGAAGCTGGGTGAATGGAGAAAGGGCTGGGTGAATTGGAAGGTTGTTCAAACTCTCTGAGCCGAAACAAAATCGTTTAGATTTTGTACTCAGAGTAATTTAACAAACAATATGAAACGAAAGAAATGAATAAAACCAAAGGATTAGGAATTTTTCTAATTATTTACTAAATTATTTGGAAGGTGGATTCTTACCATGTAGAACAATAGGATTAGGATAGCGAAGTGACCAGTTCAAAGTTTGATTTGTATCTCTCTCTAAAAAGAAGTATTTACGACTCTTTACGATTAATTTAGTACTAATGACAATTGGAAGTCTGCTGCAACACATATCATTCAGCATTTATATATATTAAGGAAAAATAGGAATTGCAGCGAAATGAGGAAAATCGCTAAGTGTTGTTTTGGCGTAAACATACATCAAGTTTTTTATTCAAAAAAAAATGTTATACATCAAGTTTTCTATAGAAAAGTCATGTTTTAATTTGGAAAATCTGTTATACACCAAGTTTTATTTAGGAATAACTGTTAAACACCAAGTTCTATTTAGGAAAAACTGTTATATACCAAGGTTTTTAAAGACAAAACTGTTATACACCAAATGTTCTATACAAAAAAACTGTTATACATCAAGTTTTCTATAGAAAAGCTGTTATATATCAAGTTTTCTGTAGAAAAAAACTGTTATACGGCAAGTAGGCTATAGAGAAAACTGTTATACACCAAGTTTTATATAGGAAAAACTGTTAAACGCCAAGTGTTATACACTATGGCCCATAATCATAGTCAGAAATAAAGTATATTTTAATAGAAATAAAGTCGTCCTTACTTAAGAGTGGACTTTAGGTCTACCATAGACAAGTTAAAATATATTTTTGACGATAAAGTCGACTGTAAATATAAAACATGCTGAAGCTGTTATTAACTCATTTAACAACAGCATCAGCTGTTCTTCGCCATGTAAAAAAGTTCTGCAAAAAGTAAAAAAAAAGAATTTGGCAGAGATTTTGCAATTATTGAATAGTAAATTTAGTACCAAAATATTCTAAATATGATATTAATCTTATCTTTTCTATTTTTCCACCACAAAAAACTTTTTTCTTTAGTTGTCTCGGTTACTTTTATTGTTTACCTTTTTTGGTTTTTGTTTTAATTTTCTATGTCAACTGTTCAGCGGTGCCACTTGTCTGTATATTGTTGTATATTGTATGAAAACATTTTCTACATTTGACGTGGCACCCAGTTAAAGTCGGTTCAATTTAAAACATACTTTAATTTTGACTATGGTTGCAAATTAATAAAAAGCAGGTTTTTATTTTAAAGTTGTTTTTAAAAAGAACCGACTTTAGTGTTTGACCATGATTATGGGCCTATGTTGTCTATAGAAAAACTGTTATACACCAAGTTTTCCATATAAAAACTGATCTGCGGTAAATTTTCTATAGAAAACACTGTTATAAAACAAGTTTTATAAAGAAAAAATAGTTATAAACAATGTTTAGACAAAAAAAATGTTATCAAGTTTTCTATAGAAATATCTGTTATACAACAAGTTTTCTAAATAAAATACTGTTATACACCAAGTGTTTTTAAAGAAAACTATTTTTTACATCAAGTTTTCAATAAAAAAACTGTTATACACCAAGTTTTATATTGGAAAATCTATTATACACCAAGTTTTCTATAGAAAATACTGTCATATTTAGAAAAACTGTTATACACCAAGTTTGCTATAGAGAAAACTGTTATACACCGCTGCGCCGAATCTTATATTCCCTTCACCAAATTATACTTTAAAATAATTTTTTTTAAATATTTTCAAACAAAATTTAATTTTTTTTTAATTGTTTTTCAAAATTTTTTTTTAAATTGTTTTTTTAATTTTTTTTAAAAACAGTTTTTTCCAAATTTTTTAAAAAAAAAATTTTTTTTTAGTTTTTAAATTTTTTTTTTTTGGAAAAAAAATTTATGACAAAAAAAAATTTTTTGATGAAAAAAAAATTCGGGTTAAAAAATATTTTTCCCGATTTTGACCCATTGTAGGTCCAACTTATTATAGCCTGTAGATAAGGCAATGGACTTTGAAATATATATCATTAGATATCCATATTGTCTATATTAATGACTCCAGATATAGATCAAAAATAGGTCAAAAATCGAGGTTGTCCCGGTTTTTTGCTCATATCTCCGTTATTTATGGACCGATTTTGCTGATTTTAAATAGCAAACTTCTCGAAAGCATGTCTGACAGAATTATTAAAGATTTGGATCCCGAAGATATCTGGGGTCTTCAGAAAATTGATTTCAACAGACAGACAGACAGACATGGCTTAATCGACTCCGCTATCTATAAGGATCCAGAATATATATATACTTTATAGGGTCGGAAATGAAAAATGTAGAAATTACAAACGGAATGACAAACTTATATATGTATACCCTTCTCACGAAGGTGAAGGGTATAAAAACAATTATATAAGTTTCCTATAGTTAGGAAATGTTATACACAAATTATTCTATAGAAAAACCTGTTTCTATAGAAAATAACTGTTAAACACCAATTTTTCTATACAAAAAAGTGTTATACACAGTACCATGATACGAGGCCGAGTCAATAAGTCCATGAATTTTTGGAATTTCCCGCCTCTTAACTGGGCAACACTGCTTCTGTCAAAAGACATCTATCTATCAGTTGACTCCAGTAAAAATTTGCAAAATAACAGACTACCGCGTGACTTGAGGAGAAAATGGATAAAAGTGAATTTCGTGTGCTCATTAAGCATTATTTTTTGGCGGAACTCTGCACCATCAATTTCAATGGTAAAAAAATGGTTTAATAAATTTCGTTGGGGCCGTACAAGCGCGGAAGATGCCGAAACAATTGAAAAAATTCACGATGTGGTATTGGGGCCGATAGGAGATTGAAAGTGCGATAGATTGTGGAAGCCACAGGTATCTTACATTATTCAGTAGCTTCAATTTCGAATGCTCACTTGGGTATGAGAAAGCTTTCCGAAAGATGGGTGTCGCGTTTGCTCACAATCGGGTGCACTCATGTGCAGTTTCCATGGCAAAAATCTATGAATTAGGCTAGGAATTGTTCCTTCATCAGCCGTATTCTCCGGATTTAGTACCGAGTGACTATTTATTGTTTCCAAACCTGAAGAAATGGCTCGGCGAAAAGAGATTTGACTCCAAATCATCTCACAAAGAAGGGATAAACAATTTTTAGAAATGTTGGAGAAAGTGAATAGTGCTCGAAGCATTCAAAAAGTCACGGACTATGTTTCATAATGAAATGGTACCAAAAAAAAGTACTATCCTATCAATTTTTCCAGTTCTGATCTGAGCAGCATGTGTGTGTGTGTTTTGTATGTATGCCAGTGTTAATCAAAATGGCATAAGTATAAAATTGTATGCAATTTGTATGTATTATACTGTCATTGTTATTAATACGAGTACGTTTGCGAGTTTTCATTTTACCAACGTCTAGCTCTCCCCATGGAATCAGAAGGATTTTTGTATACTCAACGTTTTGAACGTTTACTTTTTTCTGTTTATTTGGTTTTTTTTACGATGAAATCAAGAGTGTTAAAGTGCAGCAGAATATTCAATGCGGAATAAAAGATTATTTTAAAAGGTTGTAAATGTTTAAATAGTGAAATTTTTCTGCAATAAATAATTGGCAAAAATAAAAGTTTTTAGTTTCTTTTGAAAAGTTTTAAAAACTACTTTTATGATAGAATGATGGTCAAATATGATATACAATGGCTGTCTTTAAATTGAAATCAGAGCTCGGCATAGAGAGACTATGCCGAACTCTGATTCAAATTTAAATTGGCTGTATTGTTACTTTATATATCGTTAGTTTCGACTTGCAGTGTCTCATTTTGTGTTAAAATCAGTGGTCGGCATAAAGAGACTATGACGCATTTTCAAATAAATTTTATTACTTTTATTCTCTTTTCAAACAAATTTGTAATGACCTCTATCTATTATGTTAAAGGTTACAATTAACAATTTACAAACTACATAAAGAATAATAAGAAAATCTAAAACCTTTAAAAACTCAAGACAAAATGAATTCAAATAAACTATGTATTCAACAAGTTTATTTTTTCCAACTTTTACTTTCTGCTTTTAAATGAAAACTAAATAATAGCACAGACTCTGTGACTTGCTAAAAAATAAGAATTGAATAAAGAAATATAAGTAGAAACAAACAACTTAATGCACTGGTAGCATGAAATTATAAAACAAAAACAAATAGAGGAAAATTTATAAAAAAAAAACTAAGAAAATTTTAAAGTTTATAAAAGTTCAAATGGTAAAAAAACACTTATCAAATCTTTTAATGCACAAAGAAGAAAAGTTGAGACAAGCAAATATTAGCTAAGTTAAAAATAAAGTTTTGGGTTAGAAAATAATAGTTTTTAAAGAATTTTGCAAATAAATTGTATTTTAAACTACATTTTAGCTTATCAGGAAACAAAACGTGATTTAGATAAGAACATAAAGTATAATGATAAAACTGTTAAAAGTTAAATAATAAATTAAACAAAAGAGATAAGAAGAAAGAATTTAGAATGAAAATTGCACTAGATCGAAATTGGTAATTTAAAAATTAAATACTACAATACCGTTAATGTTTAAATTATTTCACCAAACTTTATTTGTCGCCCTTGAAATTTATAAACTCATTGCTTAAATCCAAAAAATAAGTTCCAATACTATTTAAAATTATGTTAATCACATAAACTATATTGAAAATAAGCTATTTAAAGCACGTACTTTATCTAGTAGTAGTAGTAGCAGCTGTAGTACGTAAATAGCATATTAGCATATTCAGCCTATAACTTGCAGCTACAAGTTTTAAAATGAATTTATAATTAGATAGATAGAAGTTGTTTACTAGTTAAAAATAGATACTCTTGATGTCATAGCTAATACGTTACTAAAATATCTATTTAGTATTATTTTTTATAATTAGAAGAGTATGTATTTCATTTGTAAAAGAAATCAATGCAAAGTTTTAAATATCACAAGTAAGAGAGCTATATTCGGCTGAGCCGAATTTTATATACCTTTAACCAAATTATACTTTAAGATAAAGATTGAGAAGAAATTTTGTTGAAAAACATTTTGAAAAGTTAAGTGCCAAATAAAACTTGCTAAAACTTTAAATACACAATTTCCTAACCTAAAAATCATTTTTAAGATAATAAAATTGCAAAAAAAACTTAAGTAACCAATTACTAAAATCTAATAGTAACCGGTTTACTCAAATCTCTCCTAATTTTCATTTATTTATAATACTCAAAAATTGTTTGGCATCAAAACAATTTGATAAATTTTAAAATTTAATACAAGTACCGGTTACTTTCTAAAAACAAATCATTTCAATAACCAAAAAACCTTAAATTTCTTAATATTTAGTGGATTTTATAATTTTTAACATAAAAAAGCTGTGAAAATAAATATAAACAAAATAAGTAACCGGTTACCAAAAACTAAAAGTAACCATTTTTATAAAAATTTCAGTAATTTTAATTTCTTTGTGAGTATACGAATTTTATGACATCAAAACATTTCGTAACACTTTAAAATGTAATAAAAGTGAGTACCGGTTACTTTTTTTATTAAATGATTCAAACTACAAAAATACTTAAATTTCCTGTTATTTATTGGATTTCATAATTTTTACCATACAAAAATTGCAAAAAGTAGTAATAAAACTTAAGTAACCGGTTACCAAAATCTAAGAATAACTGTTTTTATAAAAATTTACAAAATTTTAGTTTATTTGTAAGATAACAAATTGTGTGGTATCAAAACAATTCGAAAAACTTTAAAATTTAATAAAAGTGAGTACCGGTTACTTTTTTAAATAGATTATTTTTACCACGGAAAAACTTAAATTTCCTGTTATTTATTGGATTTTATAATTTTTACCATACAAAAATTGCAAAAAGTAGTAATAAAACTTAAGTAACCGGTTACCAAAATCTAAGAATATCCGTTTTTATAAAAATTTCCTAAATTTTATTTTATTTGTAAGATAACAAATTGTATGGTATTAAAACAATTCGAAAAACTTTAAAATTTAATAAAAGTGCGTACCGGTTACTTTTTTAAATTAATGATTCTAACCACAAAAATACTTAAATTTCCTGTTATTTATTGGGTTTCTTAATTTTTAATATAAAAATATTGGGTAAAACTTTTATAAAACTTAAGTAATCGATTACCAAAAACAAAAAGTAACCGTTTTTTAGAAAATGTCTATAATTTTAATCTATTTGTAATAAACCAAGTTGTGTGCTAGCAATACAATTCGAAAAACTGTAAAATGTAATACAAATGAGTACCGGTTACTTTTTTAAATTAATGATTCTAACCATAAAAAAAACTTAAATTTCCTGTTATTTATTGGGTTTTATAATTTTTGATATACAAATATTGGGAAAAACTTTTATAAAACTTAAGTAACCGGTTACCAAAATCTAAGAATATCCGTTTTTATAAAAATTTCCTAAATTTTCGTTTATTTGTAAGAAAACAAATTATGTGCTGGCAATACAATTCGATAAATGTAAAATATAATACAAATGAGTACCGGTTACTTTTTTAAATTACTGATTCTAACCACAAAATAACTTAAATTTCCTGTTATTTAATGGATTTTATAATTTTTAATATAAAAATATTTTTGCAAAACTTTTATAAAACTTAAGTAACCGATTACCAAAAACAAAAAGTAACCGTTTTTTTGAAAATGTTGACAAGTTTAATTTATTTGTAAGAAACCAAGTTGTGTGCTAGCAATACAATTCGAAAAACTGTAAAATTTAATACAAATGAGTACCGGTTACTTTTTGAAATAAATAATTCTAACCACAAAAAAACTAAAATTTTCTGTTATTTATTGGATTTTATAATTTTTAATATAAAAATATTGGGAAAAACAAAAAGTAACCGCTTTTTAGAAAATGCCCATAATTTTAATTTATTTGTAAGAAAACAAATTGTGTTTTTTTTTTATTTTGAGAAAATTTGCTTTAAAAAATGTTCCTAAAAAATAAAGATTTATAGATTTTTATTATAAATAACTAATTTTTGATAAAAAAAAATTTTGTTTGCTGAACAAGTTTTTAGCGTAAAACGAAAGTTTATTATGTGGGAGTAATTGTTCTGATAAATCCAAGTGTTTTTTATTTGACAATGTTTTAAATTTTCTTTTTGTATTAAACTTTAATACAAAATTTGTCGACACCCTCTTTTGATAATATAAATAATGTATGTACGAGTATATTTAAGTATTATTAAGGATTTTATACTCTCTATATAGATGTATTTAGTATGTATATGTTGAGCTTATAAAATGACAAATTTGTCGAATATAAAGAAGCAAACACAAATCAAATATATTGACATTATAACCCAGTTGAAACTGGAAGTGTAAATATAAAATTAGAAGTGTTTGTTTGTAGGCAAGGCAACAGGTTAAGATATCTTGGAAAAGTCCTCCTCTTGGCATATCCATATATTGACTAATGTGGATAAAGGTTATTGGTTCAATTCCCGCCCATGACACGATATTTGTATTGACTTCATTCATCATTTGATTTGTATTCTGCAGTATAAAAGTAGTATGTTGAAATCAATATTCCAAGGCCCATTTATAATTTTGGGACCTATGTGTGCTATTAAATTATAGCTATATTTCAAAATCGCGAAAATCGGTTCATAAATGCCCAAGTTACGGTTTAAAAAAACAATCTCCTTTTTGTTAGAGACTTGCTGGCTGAAAAACTTCCGAATTATAAACGAAACCCGGTCAAAATGGAAAATGTCAGCACACACACTTAAATGTCATTAAATTCTCTCCTAAAATGTATGTATAAATCGCCAAAATTTCCTACGGGATTTCAATTTACATGTTTATGTACATTCTTAAATACATACTGCTGTCAGCATCAACAGAAGTAAACAAATATTTTATGTATATTGAACATAAAAAAACAAAATCTGAATAAAAAAGTTATAGTATGTACAAAATTAAATAAATAGAATCAAAAAGCATGCCTGATATGTGGCACGATTGAGAGTATACCTCAGTGTGTGGCACGTACATTTGTTGGCAGGTGTTTACAAATGTCAGTATTGTGTGAGTTTACCTTCGTGCATATTTGTTTTTAGGTATGTGTTGTTCAAACAATATCCTGATAAAAAAAGGATATTTTACAAAAAGGAAAAAGTAAATTTATAGAGATGATAACGAAAAAAAAATGAAAATCTGTTTTGTAATTTTCTACAGAAAAAACATCGACTAACCATCTGCATATATCAAAAACCATTAATATTTCAACATTAAAATTCAACAAACAATTTAGATAAAAACCCAAAAACTGAAACAAAGAAATTGTAACAAAACTGGATTAATAATTTTATATTAAAAATATTTATATATTTTTATTAATAAAAACATTTAATTAAATTTAAGAAAAACTCTAAAAATTATATACAAGAGATTTGCTCAATAAATGCTTTATATATATGAAAGCTTGAGATTTTTAAACATGTACTTGAGTTTAAATAATCTCAAGCTTCCATATACATATAAAGAATTTATTGAGCAAATCTCTTGTATATAATTTCAAGTTGAAATTTTAAATGGACACGCTTTTTATTTAAATTGATTTATTATTTTGTAATTGTAGTTTCTTAATGGTTACATTTGTTAACTATAATTGCTTTATAGCTATAAATATTTTGCATAAATTAATAAACTATTTGAATGAGTAATACAACCAGTGATTTTATTTGCAAATTATTTATACACGTCACACAAATAGTATGCCATTTACAAACATGATAGTGGCAAAAGAATAACAAAAAAATAAATAAATTACATCATGTCCTACAATAGTTTGTTTCAGCCTCCATAATTTGTTATTATTTTGTTTATATATATTTCATTTGAGCCATAAAACTTCCCAGGGGAGACTTAACAACAGAATGCTTTATTAAATTCTATTCCAACATAAGCTATTGCGTAGTGTTTTGGTATGACTACCAAATGTGCTACATGTCATTTGTAATTACTTAAATTCTGTGACAAAATAAGAGTCTTAAAGCCCAGAATAAATTATTTTCATTTGATATCGAGCGTAATTCTCAAAGGTTTCTCAAATCTTTGAATAAAATTTTAGATTGTTTGCAAAATAATATTAAATATCAATTGTTATTCTCAGATTATTATTGATACCACATAATTTGTGATCTTACAAATAACCTGAATTTTGGAAAAATTTCTACAAAAACAGCGACTTTAGGCCCTAATTTTGTAAATCACTTCACAAAGTGATATTTATATGGAAAGCAAAAACAAAATTTCAAAAATTTTAAAAATTTGTTTTTGTTTTATATACAATTTCTCAACAGAACAAACGCACCAAAATTCAAACGTTGATTTGCCTTTCATAATTTGAAAATTTTGTATATAAAACAAAAACAAATTTTTAAAATTTTGTTTTTTCTTTCCATATAAATATCACTTTGGTGACGTGATTTACAAAATTAGGGCCTTAGTTTTGGCAACTGGTTACTTAGGTTTTATAAAAGTTTTCCCCATATTTTTATATTAAACATTATAAAATCCAATAAATAAAAGGAAATTTAATTTATTTTCTGGTTAAAATCGTTTATTTAAAAAAGTAACCGGTATTCATTTGTATTACATTTTAAAGTTATTCGAATAGTTTTGCTGGCCCACAACTTGGTTTCTTACAAATAAATTAAAATTATCGACATTTTCTAAAAACTGTTACTTTTTTATTTTTGGTAATCGGTTACTTAAGTTTTATTAAAGTTTTTCCCAATATTTTTATATTAAACATTATAAAATCCCATAAATAACAGAAAATTTAAGTTTTTTTGTGGTTAGAATGATTAATTTAAGAAAGTAACCGGTACTCACTTCTATTACATTTTACAGTTTTTCGAATTGTTTTGATACCACAAAATTTGTTATCTTACAAATAAACTAAATGTAAGGAAATTTCTATAAAAACGGTTACTCTTAGAATTTGGTAACCGGTTACTTAAGTTTTATAAACGTTTTTCCCAATATTTTTATACTAAACATTACAAAATCCAATAAATAACAGGAAATTTTAGTTTTTTTGAGCTTAGAGTTATTTATTTCAAAAAGTAACCGGTATTCACTTGTATTACACTTTAAAGTTTTTCGAATTGTTTTGATACCACACAATTTGTTATCCTACAAATAAACTAAAATCTTTATAAAAACGGTTACTCTTAGATTTTGGTAACCGGTTACTTAAGTTTTATAAAAGTTTTTCCCAATATTTTTATATTAAACATTATAAAATCCAATAAAGAACAGGAAATTTAAGTTTTTTGTGCTTAGAATTATTTATTTCAAAAAGTAACCGGTATTCACATTAGTTTAGTTTTTTACATTTTAAAGTTTTTTGAATTGTTATGATACTACATAATTTGATATCTTACAAAAAATTAAAATTTGGTAAATTTTTATAAAGACGGCTGCTTTTAGTTTTTGGTAAACGGTTACTTAAGTTTTATTAAATTTTTGTGCAATTTTTGTATGTTAAAAATTACAAAATCCAATAAATAACAGGAAATTTTAGTTTTTTTGTGGTTAGAATCATTTACTAAAAAAAGTAACCGGTACTCACTTTTTTGACATTTTAAAGTTTTTTGAATTGTTTTGATGTCATAAAATTTGTATTCTCACAAAGAAACTAAAATTACTAAAATTTTTATAAAAATGGTTACTTTTAGTTTTTGGTAACCGGTTACTTAAATTTTTTTATATTTATTTTCACAGTTTTTATGTTAAAAATTATAAAATCCACTAAATATCAAGAAATTTAATCATTTGTTTTTAGAAGTAACCGGTACTCACTTGTATTGAATTTTAAAGTTTATCAAATTGTTTTGATGCCATAATATTTTGATTATCATAAATAATATTAAATTAAGAGAGATTTCAGAAAACCAGTTACTTATAGATTTTAGTAATCGATTACTTAAGTTTTATGAAGTTTTTCGAAACTTTTCCTATGTTAAAAATGGTTAAATAAGAAATGATTTATGATTTTTATAGCTGAAATTTTGTATTTAAAGTTTTACCAAGTTTTATTTGGCTTTCCCAAAGTCTTTTATTTTAAATTCTGCAGTTTAGCGGAATTCGAAATTTAAAACACCATTTAACGGACGATTTGCTGAAAAATTAATTGAATTTCACAAATTGTTTATTAAAATTTTAGCACAAAACCCCTGCGTATTGTTTATTAGTTTTGGTTTTAAAATGTTCTTTTTTTGCATTAATTGAAAATTGTATTGACAGTTTTAGAGTAAAATCATTTGTGCATAAATAAACAAACACGAAAATTAAGTTAAAATTCAATTTTATGCAACCATACACTATGTGAAAGATAAAAACAGTTTTTGTGGTATTTTGAAATTAGGATGGCGCCAGATGGATATCGGTTTGAAATGTGAAAATTAATTAAATATATTTAATTAAAAATTTAATTATTAAATTTAATTAAAAAGTCCATTAACAATTTTTAAATATTTCTCTTAATTTGTGTAAAAATTTTATGTTTAATGAAACTAAATTTATGCTCTAAATTTGTTCCATCTATTTGTTGATTTAATTTGTGTATGTTTATTTTTTGCACTTAATAATTTCTATTTTAAAACCATAATTATTAATTAAGAACATTAATTAGCATTGTGGTTATAACATCACGTTCTAGTGGAAAACTAAAAATGTTAATGTTATTACATTTTAAACTCATTAAAATAACACACACTGCACACAAACATACCCAGAGGAGATTTCGAAAGTGTCAACATAAATAAACCAGGTAAAAATGGATTTTTATTGATATTAAAATAATATTTCTATAATAAAAGTACAAATTTTATTACATTTTAAGTTTATTTATTAAAGACATTTTACAATTTTTTCAATATTCCTCTAATAAAAGCAAGAATTTCATTATTTTCAGGAAAATTATAAAGCGTATAAAAAATGATTCGAATAATTTGCAACGATTATTCGTTTAAAATTGTGGTTTTACTTTTGTTTTTTGATAAAGTAAAATATGTATTTCACTAAAAAAAAGTAAAAAATTTCAATATTTCAAGCGAGTAAAAAATTATTCGAATAATTTGCAACGATTATTCGTTTAAAATCGAGTTTTAAATTCATGTAATATAGAATTTTTACAATTTATTTAAATATTCCTACAATAATAGAAAATATTTCACAATTTTGAAGCGAATAAACAATTATTCGAAAAATTTTCAACGATTATTCGTTTAAAATTGTAGTTTTACTTTTTCGTTTTTAATAAAGTAAAATTCTTAAGCAGAGTTAAGGGAGTTCAGAAATTATTCGTTTTAAATTGTGGATTTACTTTTGCTTTTTAATGAAGTAAAATTTTTATTCGAATAATACAACGATTATTCGTTTTAAATTCCATTTTATGTTTGTTTAATAAGGAATTGTTTACAATTTATTAATATTTTTCACTAATAAAACTAAAAAATTGATATTCAAGCGAGTAAAAAAATTATTCGAATAATTTGCAACGATTATTGAAAATTATGTTTTAAATTCATTTAACATATAATTTTTACAATTTATTTAATTATTCCTCATGAAAAAGTCAAAATTTTAAAAATTTTTAGGCGATAAAAAATTATTCGAATAATTTTTAACGATTATTCGTTTAAAATTAAGTTTTAAGTTCATTGAATTAGGAATATTTAGCTATTCCTAATGAAAAAGTAATAATTTTATAAATTTTTAGACGAATAAAAAATTATTCGAATAATTTTCAACGATTATTCGTTTAAAATTATGTTTTCACAGTTTTTTTAATATTCCTCTCATGAAAGTAGCAATTTCACAACTTAGAAAAAAATGTTTTAGCGACCAGAATACAATTTGAATAATATTTGACGATTATTCGTTCAAATTCCATTTTAAATTTGTTTAATAAGGAAATTTTTACAAATTTTTAAAATATTTAATCAATAAATAAAAAAAATATCAACATTTTCAGAAATTATTCAAGCGAATAAAAAATTATTCGAATAATTTACAACGATTATTAGTTTAAACTTTAGTTTAAAGTTGAGAAATGTAGCATTTTCTGTATTTATTGAAATAATAATTTTTACAAAAGTAAAAATTTTCAGAAAAATTCTCAAGCGAATAAAAAATTATTCGAATAATTTACAAAAATTATTCGTCTATAACGTATACTAAATATTTAAACAAATAATTAAGGTATACAAATTTTATATTTTATATAAAAATTATTTATTCGTATTGAAATTTCAAAAAGGGGATAAAAAAAACATTTGTAAACAATCAGTAGCCACAAAACAACAATTTGAGAAATAAAAACAAAAAATTTCACAATTTTGATGACAAATTTAAAGCGATTAAAAAGTTATTCGAATAATTTACAACGATTATTCGGTTAAAATTTAGTTTAAATTTGATTTAATGTATCATTTTCAATATTTATTGAAATAATTCTTTAATAAAAGTAAAAATTTCACAATTTTCAGAAAAATTCTTAAGGGAATAAAAAATTATTCGATTATTCGCCTATAACTTATACTAAAATTCAAACAAATAATTAAGCTACACAAAATATGTATTTTAAATAAAAATTAAACATATACAAAATTATTCGAATAAAAATATTATATTCGCATAGAAATTTCAAAAAGTAGGTAATAAAAAACATTTTTAAACAATTAATAGCCACAAAATAATCAGTTTGAACAATAAATTTTACAATTTTGAAGACAAATTTCAAGCGAATAAAAACTTATTCGAATAATTTATGAAGATTATTTGTCTAAAAATTATACCAATCTCTTCAGTATATAATAAAGGTATAAAAAATATAAATTTTATACAAAACTAAAACGAATAAAAATTATTCGAATAACAAATTTTCATGAGAAATAAAAAAAAATTTTAAACAATTAATAGCCACAAAATAATCAGTTTGAACAATAAATTTTACAATTTTGAAGACAAATTTCAAGCGAATAAAAAATTATTCGAATAATTTATAACGATTATTCGTCTAAAACTTATACCAATTTGTTCAACAAATAATAAAGGTATAAAAAATATATATTTTATACAAAAATAAAACGAATAAAAATTATTCGAATAACAAATTTTATTCGTATTATTCACAATTTTCATAAAAATAACATTTTTACAATTTATTAAAATATTTCTATAATAAAAGTAAAAATTTATCAATTTTCATGAACATTTTAAAGCGAATAAAAAATTATTCGAATAATTTATAACGATTATTCGTCTAAAACGTATATAAATTTCTTCAACAAATAACAAAGGTATAAAAAATATAAATTTTATACAAAACTAAAACGAATAAAAATTATTCGAATAAAAAATTTTATTCGTATATTTCACAATTTTCATAAAAATAAAATTTTACAATTTATTGTAATAATTCTAAAATAAAAGTAAAAATTTATCAATTTTCATGAACATTTTAAAGCGAATAAAAAATTATTCGAATAATTTATAACGATTATTCGTCTAAAACTTATACCAATTTGTTCAACAAATAATAAAGGTGTAAAAAATATATATTTTTTACAAAACTAAAATGAATAAAAATTATTCGAATAACAAATTTTATTCGTATTATTCACAATTTTTATGAAAATACCATGTTTACAATTTATTGTAATATTTATAAAATAAAAGTAAAAATTTCTCAATTTTCATGAACTTTTAAAGCGAATAAAAAATTATTCGAATAATTTATAACGATTATTCGTCTAAAACTTATACCAATTTGTTCAACAAATAATAAATGTATAAGAAATATAAATTTTATACAAATCTAAAACGAATAAAAATTATTCGAATAACAAATTTTATTCGTATATTTCACAATTTTCATGAAAATAACATTTTTACAATTTATTGTAATATTTCTAAAATAAAAGTAAAAAATTTATCAATTTTCATGAACATTTTAAAGCGAATAAAAAATTATTCGAATAATTTATAACGATTATTCGTCTAAAACTTATACCAATTTGTTCAACAAATAATAAAGGCATAAAAAATATATATTTTTTACAAAACTAAAACGAATAAAAATTATTCGAATAACAAATTTTATTCGTATATTTCACAATTTTCTTGTAAATACCATTTTTACAATTAATTGAAGTATTTCAATAACAAAACTAAGAATTTTTAAATTTTCCTGAAAATTTTTAAACGAATAACAACTTATTCGAATAATTTACAACGATTATTCGTCTAAAGTTATACAAAATATGGTTTTATAAATAAAATTAAACGAATACATACAGTTTATAAAGGAGAAATCATATTTATTACCCCAAAACATCTTGTAATACGATCTATTGACAGTTCCCTAGTAGATATAACACTTTTGCTACATAATTTCCCACATTTTTGACCATGTTTTCTGTGTAACATAATATAATTAAACATTAGCTATTAAATGATTTAATTTTATTTTCCAGCATTATAGCAATAATTGTTTTTTTATGGCCACACAATAGACTATAGAGAGGAAAATGTGTGTATTCCAGCCGCACTTAAAATATATGACAGCCAAAGGCCATAAAAATAACACCACAACAACAAAATACCAGCAACAGGCTGAAAGAAAATCTACACAAAATGAGTATTTTATAATCAAATTTGCTCCAGCAAACAACAGCAGCAGCAGCAACAAAAAACCCAGAGCAAAATTGTTTGAGGGGGTGGATAATTGAGCAGTTATTTTATACAATACAAATGTGTGCAATTCCTATAATACATAGATTAGGAGGGTCCCTATTTTGAGGCAACTACAATCGAAGTTTTCTATGTAGCCATTTCTAAACATTTTTCTCTTAATATTGGCTAAAGGTAAGCAAGATCAAAGAGCTAAAATGGAATCTCCAGGTTTTCTTTTGCTCCAAAAACAACCAAACTTTCATCCAAGCCCTCCTAATAAACATAAATTTGAGCATGTAAATATCCCCAGGTTTACGTACAAATTGTGTGTAAATAAAGTAAAATCTCGTTTAAATCTATTCAAATACGAAAAATTATATTGTTATTATATTTTGGTAAACTGAGATAAATATTCTTCCATAGCATCATTAAGGTGTAAGAAAAATTTCATGGTGAGAGAGATAATATTCTCATTAATTAGCCCATTGCGGTTTTGTGTGACTTTTTGCTATTCTGCTAATCTGCAGCAAGTCCCTCCTCCCTGGTAGTCTGTTGTTATAGTAATTATAGAAAATACTCGTGCATGGGAAAATATATTTGGCAACAGTGTATTAATTGTGAACATTTATGAATTCCTGATAAATTGCCATAAATCTAAAATGTATAGATGATTTTTAAACCACAAATAAAGTGGAAAATCAATTTTGTGCACAGCATGAAAATTTGATAATGCATTCGTGATAAAAGTAAAGCAAATATATATTAAAATAAATTTTTTAACAGATTAGTATAACTTTTGTTCGAATAATCGTTGCAAATTATTCGAATAAATTTTTATTCGTTAAAAAATTTATCTTGGAATTTTGAAATTAAAGGAATATTTAAATAAATTGTAAAAATTTTGAAGAAATAAAATCATTTTAAGCGAATAATCTTTATAAATTATTCGAATAATTTGTTACTCGTATGAAAAATTTCTTCAAAATTATGAAATTTTTACTTTTATTAAAGAAATATTTAAAAAAAATTGTAAAAATCTTGTATTAAATTATTCAAAGCGAATAATCGTTGTAAATTATTCGAATAAATTTTTATTCGATAAAAAATTTGTCTTGGAATTTTGAAATTAAAGGAATATTTAAATAAATTATAAACATTTTGTAAAAAATAAACTTAAAACATCATTTTAAGAGAATAGTTGTTATAAAATATTCGAATAATTTGTTACTCGTTTGATTTTTTTTTGAAAATTATGAAATTTTTATTTTTATTAAAGAAATATTTAAAAAATTTTAAAAATCTTGCATTAAATTATTCAAAGCGAATAATCGTTGTAAATTATTCGAATATTTTTTACTCGCATTTTTAAATTGCTTAAAACTGTTTATTTTGTGTCTAAAAATTGTTTTAAAATATTTTCTATTACCTTTTTCTTTAAATTTCTTTACGAATAAAATTTTCTTATTCGATTACATTTTTTATTCGTTTTATTTTTTATAAAATTTATATATTTTATACCTTTATTATTTGCTTAAGTCAATAGTATAAGTTTTAAACGAATAATCGTTGTAAATTATTCGAATAATTTTTTAATCCTAATTTTTTTTTTCAAAATAGTGAAATTTTTACTTTTATTTTAGGAATATTTAAAGAAATTGTAAAAAAACTTAAAGTAAAAATTCCGATTTTTCATGAAAGTGAAAATTTTTTAAAAAAATTATGTTTTAATTTCATTTATAAAGAATTTATCAAATTTCCTTAGTTGTTCCCCAAATAAATGTAAAAATTTCATAATTTTCATGAAAATTTTAAAGCGATTATAAAATTATTCGAATAATTTACAACGATTATTCGTCTGAAACTTATATTTATAACATAAAGAAATAATAAAGGCATCAAAATTAAATATTTTATAAAAAAATAACGAATAATCGTTGAAATTATTCGAATAATTTTTTATTCGCCGGAAATTTGTCTTAAAAGTTGTCTAATTTTACATTTCTAGAGAAATATTTAAATAAATTTTGAAAATGTATTAAATAAAACTAAGATATTATTTAAAGCGAATAATCGTTGTAAATAATTGAATCATTTATTAGTCGATTAAAATTCGTTTATTGCTGAAATCTGTTTATTTTATTGCTACTAATTGTTTAAAATCGTTTTCTATTAATTTTTTTTATTAATTTCTATACGAATAAAATGTTCTTATTCGAATAATATTTTATTCGTTTTATATTTTAATAAAAGCTTTATATTTAATATCTTTACTATTTGCTTAAGGAAATAGTAGAAGTTTTAGACGAATAATCGTTATAAATTATTCGAATAATTTGTAAATCGCTTGAAAATTTTAATTTTTTAATTTTTGCTGCTCAAAACCGATTTTTTATGATCAATTATTGTTTAAAAACATTTTCTAATCGATCAAGTTTGAAATTCCTTTACGTTTTAGACGAATATTTGTTGTAAATTATTCGAATATTTTTTTTAATCGTTTGAAATCGTTTGAAAATTATATTTTTTTTTAATTTTTGCTGCTCAAAACTGATTTTTTTATGATAAGTAATTGTTTAAAAAGATTTTCTAACACATCATGTTTGAAATTTCTTTACGGATAAAATTTTCTTAAACGAAAAATTTTTTATTCGTTTTATTTTTTTATAAAATAATATAATTTATTGCCTTTATTATTTCTTTAATTTAATAGTATAAGTTTCAGACGAATAATCGTTGTAAATTATTCGAAAAGTTATTTAATCGCTTGAAAATTTGTCTGAAAATTATAAATTTAGAAATTTTTACTTTAATGAAAAATCGTTGTAAATTAATCGAATAATTTTTTATTCGCATTAAAAATTTTGAAATTTTTTAAAACGTGTTATTTAAACAAACTTAAAACATAATTTTAAACGAATAATCGTTGTAAATTAATCGAATAATTTTTTATTCGCTTGCAATGTTCCTGAAAATAGTAAAATTTTTAACTTTATTTAATAATTATTTCAATATATATTAAAAATGACAAATTAGATAAACTTTAATGTAAATTTTAAACGAATAATCGTTGTAAATTATTCGAATAATTTTTTTATTCGCTTCAAAAATTTTCTTAAAAATTGTGAAATTTTTATTTTTATTGGAGAAATATTTAAATAAATTGTAAAACGTCTTATTTATCCAACTGAAAACATAATTTTAAACGAAAAATCGTTGTAAATTAATCGAATAATTTTTTAATCGCATGAAAAATTGTGAAATTTTTTAAAACGTGTTATTTAAACAAACTTAAAACATAATTTTAAACGAATAATCGTTGTATATTATTCGAATAATTTTTTATTCGCTTCAAAAATTTCTTAAAAATTGTGAAATTTTTATTTTTATTGGAGAAATTGTAAAACGTCCAACTTAAAATATAATTTTAAACGAATAATCGTTGTAAATTATTCGAATAATTTTTTATTCGCTTGCAGTGTTCCTGAAAATAGTAAAATTTTTAACTTTATTTAATAATTTTTTCAATATATATTAAAAATGCAAAATTAAATAAACTTTAATGTAAATTTTAAACGAATAATCGTTGTAAATTAATCGAATAATTTTTTATTCGCATGAAAAATTGTGAAATTTTTTAAAACGTGTTATTTAAACAAACTTAAAACATAATTTTAAACGAAAAAACGTTGTAAATTAATCGAATAATTTTTTATTCGCTTGCAATGTTCCTGAAAATAGTAAAAATTTGTAACTTTAATTAATAATTATTTCAATATATATTAAAAATGCCACATTAAATAAACTTTAATGTAAATTTTAAACGAATAATCGTTGTAAATCATTCGAATAATTTTTTTATTCGCTTCAAAAATTTCTTAAAAATTGTGAAATTTTTGTTTTTAAAACGTTTGTAAAACGTCCAACTTAAAACATAATTTTAAACGAAAAATCGTTGTAAATTATTCGAATAATTTTTTATTCGCATGAAAAATTGTGAAATTTTTTAAAACGTGTTATTTAATCCAACTTAAAACATAATTTTAAACGAAAAAACGTTGTAAATTAATCGAATAATTTTTTATTCGCTTGCAATGTTCCTGAAAATAGTAAAATTTGTAACTTTATTTTGTAATTATTTCAATATATATTAAAAATGCCACATTAAATAAACTTTAATGTAAATTTTAAACGAATAATCGTTGTAAATTAATCGAATAATTTTTTATTCGCTTGAATAATTTCTGAAAATGTTGAAATTTATTCATTTCTTAATGAAATATTTAAAAAAAATGGAATGAATGAAAGAATAATAGTCAAATATTATTAAAATTGTATAATATTAAAGTTATCATTCAAAGTTTTATTATGTTTTTATTTGGTCACTTTGTGTTCAATACATTTCTAATTTTACTAGGAATTGTAATTTGAACAAAATAAACAATTTCCTCTTTAAGTGAACTACATTTGTGTACTATTTTGTATTAATATTTCATATAAAATCAATTTCAATTGTAATAAATCTATATTACTGTTGGGAACATATCTTACTTTTCCTGTCATTCAATGCCACTATAAAAATCTGTAGAGTATTTGTTAAGAACATCTTCTTATCAATAACTATTTACAACTTCCTTTATCAATATCCTGGCAAATAATCCTGTGGCTCTTTTTTTTACTTTTTTTTTTCTTACGTGAAGTATATGTGAGTATTCGCCGCATGAGTTTGCTATTAAAACTCATGGCCAATATTTGAACAATTTTCACCTCTTCCTTATATTTTATTTTATTTTCCTTTTGCTAAAACAAAATTACGTGACCAAAAACTTTGTTGAAAAATCCTTTCAACTTCAGGGCAGCTAAATAAAGTGTTTAAAATGTGATAAAAAGCGTACATGCAATCCAGCCAGCTAGCCAACCAGTCCAGGAAGTAAATAATTTGTTAAGAACAGAGAAAACTTAAAGGAATTTAGAAAATTTAAGCTTATATTTTTCTATTACAGTAAATATGGTTTTAAATTTTGAAGTAGATAATATTGAACTTTGGCTTTTAAGTTAAATACAAAATATAAAACCCTTAAATATGCTAATTTGATGTGATTTGTGTTTGACAAATGGAATTTTAAATTGCTTTTAGATTTAGCATTTTTCCAATATTTACACTTAGAACTAATAAATCTTATACATTAATTTAGCACATTTTTTTGTGAACTCTTTTTAACAGTAATAAAGTTCAATATAGTTCCAATTAACCCTGCAAATCAAGGCTTTGGTTTATGCTGTAATTTTCCTTGTAAATATAAATAGTATTAGAAAATATTACATTCATTTTCATGAAAGACTTTTGACAGCAAAATTTTGTTTTGACTTGATGTTTTAAACTTTTGCAGCTGTTTCTGATGAATATTATTATACATAGATTTATACTTCTTAGCTAGGGAATTTGTATATAAATATAGTTGCATAAATATTTATATATAGATTGCCATTGAATTATGAATATTTATGAATGAGGTCTTTTCAGTAAAATGTAAATGTTGTAGGTCATTGAAAATAAACGCACATACACCATTTAATAGCTGTGTTGGGTGTGTGCTTTTTTCTTCCTGTATAAGGACTACATCAATTATCCTTTTGTCATATTTGGAGTAGAGCAATTAAGTTGAATGAACTTTTCCATAAAAGTTTGTCAAAAAAACAATATTGAAATACAGCCAACTATTTATTTGGCTGGAAATGTGTTATTGTCAAAGAGGAAACCAAAAAGTTTCTGTTGTTGTTGGGGCATAGAAAAGTTTGAAAAGTAACATTTTTGAAGCGAATAAAAAATTATTCGAATAATTTTCAACGATTATTCGTTTGAAAATATGTTTGAAGTTTGTTAAAAAAGTTTGATTTCATAAGGCAAAGAAAATAGTGTATAAAAAACTAAAATTTTCACAATTTTTAGAAAATTTTTTAAGCGAATAAAAAATTATTCGAATAATTTTAAACGATTATTCGTTTAAAATTATGTTTTAACATTGTTTTAATAAGGCGTTTTTCAATTTATTTAAATATTTTTCCAATAAAATTAAAAATTTCACAATTTTCAACAACATTTTCAAGCGAATAAAAAATTATTCGAATAAATTTATTCGTTATTCGTTTGAAAATATGTTTGAAGTTTGTTAAAAAAGTTTAATTTCATAAGGCAAAGAAAATAGTGTACAAAAAACTAAAATTTTCAGAAAATTTTTTAAGAGAATAAAAAATTATTCGACTAATTTTCAATGATGTTTTAAGTTTATTTAAAAAGTTTGATTTCATAAGGCAGAGAAAATGGTGTTTAAAAACTAAAATTTTCACAATTTTGAGAACATTTTTTAAGCGAATAGAAAATTATTCGAATAATTTTCCACGATTATTCGTTTAAAATTATGTTTTAACATTGTTTTAATAAGGCGTTTTACAATTTATTTAAATATTTTTCCAATAAAAGTAAAAGATTCACAATTTTCAACAACATTTTCAAGCGAAGAAAAAAAAAATTCGAATAAATTTCAATGAATTCGTTTGAAAATATGTTTGAAGTTTGTTAAAAAAGTTTGATTTCATAATGCAAAGAAAATAGTGTACAAAAAACTAAAATTTTCACAATTTTTAGAAAATTTTTTAAGCGAATAAAAAATTATTCGAATAATTTTGAATGATTATTCGTTTAAAATTATGTTTTAACATTGTTTTAATAAGGCGTTTTACAATTTATTTAAATATTTTTCCAATAAAAGTAAAAGTTTCACAATTTTCAACAACATTTTCAAGCGAATAAAAAATTATTCGAATAAATTTCAAAGTTATTCGTTTGAAAACATGTTTGAAGTTTGTTAAAAAAGTTTGATTTCATAAGGCAAAGAAAATAGTGTACAAAAAACTAAAATTTTCACAATTTTTAGAAAATTTTTTAAGCGAGTAAAAAATTATTCGAATAATTTTCAATGATTATTAGTTTAAAAATGTGATTTAAGTTTGTTTAAAAAGTTTGGTTTCATAAGGCAGAGAGAATGAAGTGTAAAAACTAAAATATTCACAATTTTGTGAAAAAATTTTAAGCGAATAAAAAAATATTCGAATAATTTTCAATGATTTTTCGTTTAAAATTAAGTTTTAACATTGTTTTAATAAGGCGTTTTACAATTTATTTAAATATTTTTCCAATAAAGTAAAAGTTTCACAATTTTCAACAACATTTTCAAGCGAATAAAAAATTATTCGAATAAATTTCAACGATTATTCTTTTGAAAATATGTTTGAAGTTTGTTAAAAAAGTTTGATTTCATAAGGCAAAGCAAATGTGTACAAAGTGTACAAAAAACTAAAATTTTCACAATTTTTAGAAAAATTTTTAAGCGAATAAAAAATTATTCGAATAATTTGCAATGATTATTCGTTTAAAATTATGTTTTAAGTTTGTTTAAAATGTTTGATTTCATAAGGCAGAGAAAATGAAGTGTAAAAACTAAAATTTTCACAATTTTTAGAAAATTTTTTAAGCGAATAAAAAATTATTCGAATAATTTTCAACGATTATTCGTTTAAAATTATGTTTTAACATTGTTTTAATAAGGCAATTTATTTAAATATTTTTCCAATAAAATTAAAAATTTCACAATTTTCAACAAAATTTTCAAGCGAATAAAAAATTATTCGAATAAATTCCAACGATTATTCGTTGAAACCAAAATTTAAAAACTGTGGTTGAAGTTTGTTTTATAATTTATGTAAATATTTCTCCAATAAAAGTAAAAATTTCACAATTTCCAACAACATTTTCAAGCGAATAAAAAATTTTTCGAATAATTTTTATTCGATAATTCATTGAAAATTATTGTTTTACAGTTTTTTTAATATTCCTAAATATATGTAAAAATTTCACAATTTTGACAAAGATTTTCAAGCAAGAAAAAATTATTCGAATAATATGCAACGATTTTTCGTTTAAAATTCAAATTTAAGTTTGTTACTTAAGGAACTTTTAAAATGTTGTTTTACAAAAAAAATAAAACGAATAAAAAACTATACGAATAAAAACATTTTATTCGAACAGAATTGTCAAATATTGAAAAATATTTTTAAACAATTACTAACCACAAAATAATCAGTTTTGATAAATAAAATTAAAAAATCCAAAATATTCATGGAAAATTTTAAGCGATTAAAAAAATTATTAGAATAATTTACAACGATTATTCGTGTTTTGATAAATAAAATTAAAAAATCCAAAATATTCATGAAAAATTTTAAGCCATTAAAAAAATTATTCGAATAATTTACAACGATTATTCGTCTAACACTTATACTATTAACTTAAACAAATAATAAAGGTATAAAAATTAAATATTTTATAAAAAAATATAACGAATAAAAAATTATTCGAATAAGAACATTTTATTCGTACAGAAATATCAATATCAAAGTGTTGGAAAATGTTTTTAAACAATTATTAACAACAAAATAATTAGTTTCGGGAAATAAAAGTAAAAAATTGCAAGATATTCATGAAAAATTTTAAGCGATTAAAAAAATTATTCGAATAATTTACAACGATTATTTGCGTAAAAATTATACTATTAACTTAAACAAATAATAAAGGTATAAAAATTCAATATTTTATAAAAAAATAAAACGAATAAAATTTATTCGAATAAGAACATTTTATTCGTACAGAAATATCAATATCAAAGAGTTGGACATTTTTTTTAAACAATTATTAACAATAAAATAATTAGTTTCGGGAAATAAAAGTAAAAAATTGCATAATATTCATTAAAAATTGTAAGCGATTAAAAAAAATATTCGAATAATTTACAACGATTATTCGTCTAAAACTTATATTAATAACTTAAACAAATAATAAAGGCACAAAAATTAAATATTTAAAAAAAAAAATTAAACGAACAAAAAATTATTCGAATAAGAAAATTTTATTAGTATAGAAATATCAAAAAATGATGTATTATAAAATATTTTAAACAATTACTAATATTTTAAATTATTACTTTGAGAAACAGTACAAATTTAAAAATTTTCATGAAAAATTTCAAGCGATTAATAAATTATTCGAATAATTTACAACGATTATTCGTCTAAAACTTTTACTATTAAATAAAATAAACAATAAAATCATATAAATTAGATAAATTAGATATTCTATAAAAAAATAAAACGAATAAAAATTATTCGAATAAGAATTTTTTAACTATTCGTTTTAGGTATTTTGTCTTCGAAGTTTAATAATATTTTACTCGCTTCAAAATTTTCTTGTATAATGTATAGGTTTAAGACGAATAATCGTTGCTAATTATTCGAATAAATTTTTATTCGCCTAAAATTTTTTAAAGAAATTGTTTATTTTTTCCATTTATTAAAGGCTTATTTAAATAAACTGTAAAGAATACTATAGAATAAGCGTAAAACCTAAATTATTCGAATATTTTTTTCGCTTGAAATTTTTCCAAAAAAGAAAATTAACTTTTTTTTGCTCAGAGCACATCATTTTTGTACGTATTAATTGTTTAAAAATATTTTCCAATACTTTATGCTTGATATTTCCAAACAAATAAAATTTTCTTATTCGAATAATTTTTTATTCGTTTTATTTTTTTTAAAAAATATTTAATTTGTGTACCTTTATTATTTGTTTAAGTTAGTAGTATAAATGTTAGACGAATAATCGTTGTAAATTATTCGAATAATTTTTAAACGCCTGATATTTTTCATGAATATTTTGAAATTTCTAATAAAAATTTTGTATTTAAATAATTTTTTGTTCGGTTTATTTTTTTTTTAAAAATATTTTTTTTAAATTTACAAAACAAAAATTTGTATATTTCCATTTTAACTTGACATACATTTTCTAAATTCTTTCTAAACTACCACCTTGATATTCAATAACAAAAGTTCATTAGCTTTAAATCAAAAAAAAAAAACCAAAACAAACAAAAATCATATTAAATAACAATTTACTTTAGTTTGGAATATTTTACGATAAGATTATTTATTTGTTTGTTTTTGTTATGTTGTTATGTTGTTGCTCTAACTCGATTTAACCTACAAAATTCATAATTCTTATCAATTTGTCCATACATCTTCATTAACACTTCCCCAAGCAAGAATAACAACAAAATGTTCAGTTTTCGGTGAAAACTTTTGTTCTATAACAAAAATTATGAACGATAACATTTAGAGCAAGTCATATTTTATGCTGTATAAGAGTAGCTAAGTCCCATTAGCAACATTAACAGGCACATCTTTAAAAGTAAAACCTCGAAAAATACGTCATGCCAGAGTGAGTGAGCGTGTAAAAGCAGCTGTGTTGTTTGTTTTACAAGTTTTATGGTCCCTTAATGATTTTTTCAAATGTGACACGTACATTTTATCTTTATTTTAAGTGTATGTTGCGGCAGGATGATTGCTATTGTTATACTTTAAGCATTTGAGGAGATTTTTTTGCAGAAAAAGTCATAACAATTTGTAATTGTTCGTAGATTTGGTGAAATCTTTCATGTATTTTAACATTAAGTGGTTAAATGGGCTTGAAATGTGGGTAAAACCTTTGAAATTGGTAAATAATCTTAGGTAAATCTTTGTTAAAGTAAGTAAAGTTGAAATTTTATAAAAGTATGAGGAAGTCAAAAGGATTTTCTAAAATCTCACAAGAAAATTTTAGCAGAAAGGAAGACATTTTTAACAATTTAGTTTATTTTTTGATTTTAGTGTTGGTTCACACACGTCAAGTTTGCTTGATCAAGTCTTAAAGAGAGAGGAAAGCAGTTTCGAAAGATTTTTCCTTTTTCCATACTCTCTATTCTATAATTTCTAGACTTGCTCAAGTAAACTTGACATGTACGAACCAGCACTTCCTATTAAATTATGATTTACTTTGTAGTTTACCATTACAACAGTTTCACATCGATATGTAGCTGCTTTTATTATTTTTTATTACTTATTATTACGAGTATTTTATAGCTACTTATGGTTTTTAGCTTTGTGTTAAGTAATTGTATTATTACCATATAATAGCTGCTAGGAGATTTATGTTCTAGTAAGTAAAAGCCATAAAAAGAAACCACAACAGTCAAACTATTGAATATTCCTTGCAACTGCAAAAGATTATATGACTGTTTTATGGTTTTATGAGATAAACAAAAGTATGTAAGTAAATAGTTAATTAAAGAAAATGTCTACAATTGAAAGAAATTAAATAAGGAAATCATATTTTTAAAAGGAATACAAAAAACATAAAATCTTTTTTTATAAATCTCTGAGATATGAGCAAAAATTCACAATAGATTTCCTTTTGTATACATTTTTTACGATATAAGTATTTTATAAGATAAAAAAAGGAAATTAAAGGCAACTAAAGGCAAATTTTAAAAATTTAAATAGTTAATACAATAAATCTAGAGAAAATGTAATAAATTAATCAATAATTGAGGGAAATTTTCATAAGAGAATCCAATTTGTTAGATGAATAGAAATTTATAATCATAATACAGATAGAGCAGAAACTAGAAAAAAATTACTCAAAATTATTACACATAAAAGTGTTGTTTTTGTTTACATATAGTTTTTTTTTACTAAACATTCTCACCACTTAGGTTTTTGACAACTCAGTTAGGTCATTGACAGAAGTGTTTCCCATCAATGTGTATTTATCTATGTTTATTATAACTTTTTTATAATTCTCTGAGAAATGAGCCAAAAATCACGTATGAATTTTATAACTTGAATAAGAATGAGTTTTTTTTGTAAGATAACAAAGGACATTAAACTCATTTTAGTTATAAAATAAAAAGAAAAATTTCTTTAATAAAATAAACATAACATTTTATTACAGGTAGAAAAATAATTTAAATTAAATTTATTAAAAGGAAAAAAGTATATAAAATAGCTATAAAAAATTAAAAGTAATAAAAAATAAAGATTTACAATGGCATGTAACCAAAAAAAAAACCTTTTCTACTCCTCCTTTTGGAGCATCTAAATTTTTCTTATTCGAATAATTGTTTTATTCGTTAAAATATATTGTTACGAAATTGTACTTGAATTCAAATATAACGATTTTAAGGGCTAATTTAAAAGTGCTGTAATAGCAAACTGTAACATATCTGTGGGCATTATTAAATAAAAGCTTTCAGTTGATTTGATCGTAACTTGGCAACGCTGTATTCGAATTCGAATATTCAGTTAAAGAACATTGTAGAAAGTACACCACTGATGGCGTATTAGTAAGATCTAGAATATTCGAATTTTGACAGTTAAAGAACAATCTAGAGTGCAGATGGCAGTGTTATAAATAGTGGCAGAGGTTGCAGTCGTGAGTCAGTTTATCAGAGACGATATTTGAATAAACATTAACTGAGTGCATTAAAGTGTGCTGTATTTTTCAAGTGAATTCGTATACATTATAAAGTGTCTGTATTTCTGAGAATTTATAAACGTGTATAAAAAAAACATTGAGTGACAATTTAAAGAGTTGTTACAAATTTCAAACTATTAAACGGCTTTTATTTGCAATCAAAAGTACCCGGTTTATTTAAAGGAAATAAACTAACGTTTTGAAAAGGTTAAAACTTAATAATATGTTTTCTTTTAAACTTTAATATATGTTAAAGTAATTGGTATAATTTTTACACGAATAATCGTTATAAATTATTCGAATAATTTTTTTATTTGTTTGAAATTTAGTATTAAAATTATAAAAATTTTATATTTATTACAGAAATATTTGAATAAATGGCAAAAAAAATATTTGTGGCAGAAACGTAAAACACTGTTTAAAAAAATAATCTTAAAAAAAAACATTCGCTTTAAATTTTTTTCAAAATCATGAAATTTTAGCTTTTGTTGCTCAAAATTTGATTTTTTTGTTTAGAAACTTTTCTATTATTTCTTTTTTAAATTACTGTACAAATAAATTTCTCTTATTCGAATAATTAAATACTTCACCATAAGTGACGAAGGTGTAATTTCATTTGTAAATTCTACATTTTTAATTTGCGACCCCATAAAGTATATATGGATATTCTGTATCGTTACAGATAGCGGAACGGAGTCCTGTTGCAAACAAATTTTCGAAACCTCTAAACCAACATAAATGTATTATCCCCTATAGTCCAACTTAACATACGTTGCTATTTAACTCTTATGGAATAGGGTGGTTAGTTTATTAACCACCAATGCGGTGTCATGAAAACTAATTATAATACAAATTGATTAAACTTTTCTGACTTTCTGAATCAAAATAAATAGCTGTGTAGGTGAGACATTACAACTTCGGCTCTTTTTACAAACACCCGGCTCTTATAATCGATAATTTGTTCCCCATTTTGATTCCACCACTGTAGTTTGGATAGATAAGTCACTAACATAAGAATTAGACAAATTTTATAGAGATATGTCATCATCCGAATCAAAATCACCATCGAATTTTAACTGAAGCCCCGAAATGTGAAATTTCTACTTTTAAAAGAGAAATATTAAGAAATGCTGTAGAAACTTAATTTTAAACGAATAATCGTTGCTAAATTTTTACTTTTTTTTAGAGAAATATTTCAAAAATGTAAAAATTCATTATCAGACGAACTTAAAATGAAATTTTAAAATAATCGATAAATATTATTCGAATTATATTTTATTAGTTTAAAAATGTTTTTTAAAATTTAAAAATGTTTACTTTCCTCGTTGAAAATTATTCGAATAATTATTTATTCGCCTAAAAGTTTATAAATCTTGAGTTTATCATGAGGAATTATTAAATAAATTGTAAAAATTCTATATGAAATGAATTTGAAACATAAATTTAAAAGAATAATCGTTAAAAATAATTCGAATAATTTTTTATTCGCCTAAAAATTTATAAAATTTTAACTTTTTCATGAGAAATAACTAAATAAATTGTGAAAATTCTATATTAAAAGAACTTAAATCATAATTTTAACGAATAATTGTTACAAATTTTTTTTCCCTTTTTCTTTTTTTTAACATAGAATTTGTATAGGAAAAATGAGATAAAACACCCGGGAAATTTTTTTTCATAGTTAGGCTGTTTATTAAATGAAAATAAATCGTAATTTATAACGATTAATCGTGGCAAATTATTCGAATAATTTTTTATTCGCCTAAAAATTTATAAAATTTTTACATTTTCATAATTATTAAATAAATTGTAAAAATTCTATGAAAATTATTCGAATAATTTTTTTACTGACTTGAAATATCAAAATTTTTACCTTTAATACGAAATATATATTAATGAATTTTAAAAAATTCCTTTTTAAGCAAAATTTAAACGAAATTTTAAACGAATAATCGTTGTATTATTCGAATAATTTTTGTAGGCATGAAAATGTTCTTATAAAATTGTACTTTATTAAAAAGCAAAAGTAAAACCTCAATTTTAAACGAATAATCGTTATAAATTGTTGGAGTATTTTTGTTTGAAAAATTTCTTTATTAAATGCACATAAATTAAAATTTAGAACGAATTAGTGTTGCAAATTATTCGAATATTTTTTTTTACTCGCTTAAAATATCAAAATTTTTACTTTTATTAACGAAATATATTTATAGATTGTAAAAAAATCCTTATTAAACTAACTTAAAATGTAATTCTAAACGAATAATCGTAAAATATTATTCGAATTATATTTAATTGCTTGAAAATATATTTCAAAATAGAAAAATGTCTACCTTTTTTATAGGAATTTTAAAAAATATATATGAAACCATAATTTGAATCGAATAATTGCTGAAAATGGTTCGAATAATTTTTTATTCGCTTGAAATTTTTGGAAAAATGTAAAATTTTCATAGTTATTAAAAATTCAATACATACTACATCCCTAAAACATTTATACATAATTAAGATATTTATCAACAAAACCCTATTGATTAACATAAACTAAAGTGTCAATAACCTTCCAAATTCAAGATGTATTGAGAGATAAACAATTCCACACAACTACCCATCACAGTTATAATAAAAATAACAAAAACAACTATTGTTTTGAATATACTAAAAAGTAAATAAACCTAATGTAAAATAAATAAAAAAGTGTAAAACTGTTTACAAATATGAAGAATTTATATAAAAACAGTGTAAATGTACGTCTGTTAGCTACATATATCGAATTACAGGACCGAGACAGACTGACTATGGAGCTAAAAATAATAACCAGCTAATAATGAAAAAGGAATTTCTAAGAATAGTTTGAACAAAAATAAACATTGAGATAAACAAAATCTTATTTATACATAAAAAGTTAGGCAAACATCAAGAGTAAAGATAAACAAACAAGCATTAATCAATCATTCTGCAGGAAATGGAAAAATTTTAATAATAAAGAACATTTTTGGAATATAAAATTAGTGTTTTAAAGAAAACTTACCCTCAAAATTTTCCTTTTGCTGTTTAGCATCATATTTCTTTAAGGCCAATTTGATGGCCGCCAATTCGGTTTCTTTCAGATTTGAGATCAAATCTAAAGCTCGTTCTTCACAAATAAGCTGGGTGCCAGCCAGGGGTAAACCCTCACGAGCGGCAGTAAATTTCGAATAATTTTGGGCGGGAATTCTCAAACTTAAGGAAGATTTTTTACTACTACTACCATCTTCCTCGGGAGCATTTGGGGTATTATTTGTTAAATGGCAAGTTAATGTTAATAACTTTTGTTGGGGTTGCTTGTTTAATTGATAGTTGTTGGAGTGTTGATTTAGCAAAGTTCGGCCAATTTGACCAAAAACTCTTTGTGATTTATGCATTTTGTATAAATTATTAAAACACTATTATGATTTTTTTTAAAAACAGCAACCTTAGTCGGTTTTATTACACAAATTCATTCAATGACGTCACTAATATTTTTGTTTTGTTTCTAGTTTGGCAATATTTCTTTGCTCTCTTTTCATATAAAAAAAACTATGTTTTCTTTTTAAACGCGTTTAATATTTTATAAATAATTCATTTTTTCTATATTATTTTCAATTTATTTATCCGCTTTCGTTCCTTAAATTCCGCTGTGTTCTTTCGTACTAAATTCTTGTCCAGCTATTACGTTGTTGTTTTCTGACATTATGTTTTGCTCCCCTGTTCGTACAGAGTTGCATTTTGTATTTGACAATTTCCACGACTGGAAACGGCAGCGAACATGCTTCATGTTCGTCAGTCAGACCCATCAAACACGCCTATCTAAATTACATGCGTGTTTGACAAACACTATAAAGCAGGGATTTTTTACTCGTCGAACAAGTAAGGATTACACATGACTCGTTGTTCGAAGGTGTTTTCTGCGACAGAATTTGATTTGTGAAACTCAAAAAAAGCGAAACGCAGCGAGAAATACAACAAACCCAAAAACAACCACAGGCAACTTTGACAGTTCACTTATCTTTTTACAAAAACAAAGTACCTGTTGTTTTTGTAAATGTTGTAGTTCTCTCGTCACCTTCTTGGTGCTATCAGTTCTACAAATAATACAACAATTGGTCTTAACAAATGGCAAAAAACAAAAATTAAACAAATATGTATTAAAACTTAATGCAGTGTAGATAATTGTATAGTGAGGGCTTTACTTATTTATGTAAACAATAAATATTTTGTTAATACGATTAGAATGTGTAGATATTTAAATATAAAAACAAGCTTTGACAACTGTTAGAACCAAAAAGCGAAAAAAAAATTAACAGCTGTTTGAATAACAGTGTTGTTGTATGGTAAAAAAATATAGCAATGAACTTTAAAATAAATATGGCAGCTTTATATATAATGATTTCATAGCACTCAGCTTTTATATATCTATTTAATAGAATAGAGCTGCCATTTTGTTCAATTTTTCCAATAAGCTTTTTACCGTTAATCTTTAATTTAGTTTTAAATGTGAATTTTACAACTTTCTCACTTGATTTTTCAAAAATATGAGATTGTCTATCATAATTTTTAATATTTGTTAAGTTAATATGGTTTAAAATTTAATGTATTTAATAAATATCATATTTTTAAAGAGTAGTTATTGTAATTGCGGTTATAAGGGAATCGCAAACAATTTCAAAGCAGACGATTGATTCTTTAGCAGGTTCAATTCATCGGCTCTGTAAAGCAGTAATAAAAAATACGGGCTTTCCTTCAAAATACTGAGTGCCAGAACAACTAAGTTGCCATTGTTTTGTTAATACCATAATAATGAATACTTTTCAATTTCGGAATTTAATTAATTATGTTCTAATTTTTTGTTGTTAATAAAAGTAAATTAAAGTATATATTAATGAAATACTACAAAATAAAACTTCAACGAATTTAGGAAATGAAGAAAAAATTGGAAATTTCTTTAAGTTATATCTTGTACCTCGAATTATATTTAAGTTTAAATTTTGAAATTTTCGTTGGCTTTATCTTCGGTAATAGTTGACCAAAAACTTTTATACACCTCTATTAAAATGTAAGAAGTAGTAAAGAATTAAACAATTTCCTCATAAAAGATTACAAGTAATTTTACATATTATTATTAATTTATTTTCGTTTATTTCAAATCGTGTACGTACATAGTATATATAACCTATATATTTTATCATAATAATTATTCGAATATTTTACTTTCGCTTAAAATTCTAAAGAATTTTACTTAAATACTAAAAAAAAATCTGAGTTATAATCATACATTTTTATATATTGGCACATTACTTAACTAAAAACCTCCCATAAAGTTTTTGTTCATTCCCTAGCACTCTCCTCATGTACAATCATTCGCTCTCTGGCCCGGTATGCCACGTAGTTCTTGATTCAAAGTACGCAACAAAGGATGTTTGCCACAGCCGCATCGGCCACGGAAATCATCCAAATCTAAGGCCCAAACCATGCCGCCGCCTAATCTCATTTTTCTCACAAATTGAGACTTACGTCTTATATCATTGACATCATCGTAGGATACCCATTGATTACCGCTGTAGGCATAGGGACCAATTCTGCCCTGGGGATCGCGTATCACCGTCCAGCCGCCATTGCTGATTTGTTCACAGATTTCGTAGTAGGCCAAAAAGCCACCAGCTCGTGTGTATGTTCCGGCACGACCCGGACCCACCGATTTGTCGTTTAGGCTGCGGGCATTGGTGTCGGCCAAAGAGAAGGACTGACCATATAAAGGCATACCCATTATGAGTTTCTCTGGCGGTGTACCCTTCTCAATCCAATAGTTGATGCTAAAGTTGCCATTGAAATAGGGATTTTCATCACCTTCTACATAGTACAAGGGAGCCACATGACCGGTTTGTTTATCCCAATGTCCGTGGAAATCATAGGTCATGACCGCTATCCAGTCGAAATAACGCGACAAAGTGGGTACATCATAGCCTGCATCTATGACCTTTTTACTGGGCGACACTGCTGCTGATAGCAGTAAACCCTTGGGTTTAAATGCCGCCGAAAGTTCTCTTACCAGCGAAGCAAATCCTGCCTTTTCCGCAGACGAGCCCTTAGTGCAATCCACTTGCCAGCATACTGGATATTCCCAGTCCAAATCTAAACCTTCGAAACCGTATTTCTCACAGAAAGCCAAGACACTTTCAATAAACCGCTGACGAGCCTGAGGATCCAAAACCAAACGAGCATATTTACTACCCAAAGAATCATTCCAACCTCCAATGGCTACGGTAACACGTATACCCTTATTTTTATAGGCCACTACTCTTTCATAGAAACGATTGTCTATATCCGCCCAAGAATCATGGGTCTTAATGGTCAAAGCATTGCTGTTGAGCACAGCAAAACCGTAAACAATGTGTGTACAGAGATTTTCATCAATATTTTCGGGAACATATTTACCCTCACCCCGACGATACCAGGCCCAATTGGTAAAGTAGCAAACCACCTTGTACTGTTCATTGCTGCTTAGGGGTGGTGCGGCGGGTGTGGGTTTCGGTTTGGGACGAGCCACTGGCTTTTTATTGGGTGGTGCTATAGGTCTCTTTGTGGTTTTAGCTGGAGCTTTTGTGGTGGCAACTGGTTTGGTGGGCTTAGGTCTGGCTGCTGCTGGACGGTGAGTAGTTTGATCATCTCTTATCATGCACTTGACCGCTTGAGGCCAATCGCAGTAGTTATCATTCCAGTAAAGACCAGCAGGACATCTGAATTTATAGAAATTTTAGAATAAAAATATTGGACTAGCTTTCAAAATGTAACTTACTTTTGTTCCACCAACTCTCCATACTGACAAATGTAATATTTATTACAGTCTCTGTCATGAGGAGCATAGTTTCTACCCAAACATTCCATTTTAACCGGAGCCTGTGTAGGTTTTGTAGGTTTGGCCAGCATTTGTTGGGACTGCACCTGAGTAACAGAAGTAGGTTTGGGTTTGGGTTGTGTCATAGGTTTTGAACTGGAACCAGCAACTGAAATTGTTACAAATAACAAGAATGTAATTTAATTACTTCCTATTCATGTTAATTCTCTACTTACTCATTAGTTTATCTTTGGTTTCCAACATGCACTGGGGATGAGGACCTGGATAGTTTCTCAATACCCGGTTAATGGTCTTCAGCAAAGGATACGATTCACAATTGCAATCATTTTTGAAATCATCTAAATCTAGAGCCCAAATCATAGCACC
Organism: Calliphora vicina; assembly: GCF_958450345.1. Taxonomy (NCBI): domain Eukaryota; kingdom Metazoa; phylum Arthropoda; class Insecta; order Diptera; family Calliphoridae; genus Calliphora; species Calliphora vicina. Next base: position 136,296,248 of record NC_088781.1, read on the forward strand.
TCCCAAGCCCATAGCCTTAACATATTCCGATTTATGGCGTATCATGGGAGCATCATCAAATGATACCCATTGGTCTCTTAAATAAGCATATGGGCCCATTCTACCACGGGGATCTCTAACCACATTCCAGCCTTTGTTGCGTATGTAAGAACAAATTTCATAGTATGACAGAAAACCTCGAGCACGAGTAGCTTCTCCCGCCTCACCGCCACCATAAGTTTGAGCATTCAGCTCATGATTTTTGGCCTCAGCCAAGGAGAAAGACTGGCCATACATAGGCATGCCCATAATCAATTTACTGCGATCGGCACCCTTTTCCAACCAATAGTTAATGGAGAAATTGGCATTGAAACCCTCGGTACCTTCGGGATGATCATACATAGGAGCCACATGACCTGTCTTCTTATCCCACTGACCATGGTAGTCATAGGCCATAACAGCAATCCAATCGAAATATTTCGTTAGTTTGGGCACATCATAGCCGGCATCAATAACCTTTTGATTTGGCGATACAGCAGCCGAGAGCAGCAAGCCTTTAGGTTTAAAAGCATCCGACAGTTCCTTAACCAAATCTGAGAATCCTTCCTTTTCATCTGAAGTACCCTTCTTACAGTCAACTTGCCAGCATACTGGATATTCCCAGTCCAAATCTAAACCATCGAAACCATACTTTTCCATAAACTCCATAACATGACGTATGAAACGAGCCCTAGCTTGTGAACTTCTTACTAAGCGAGCATATTTATCACCAGCCGAATCGTTCCAGCCTCCAATGGCCACCGTTACTTTTGTGCCCTTTTTACGATAGGCCGCAACACGTTCATAGAATTTGTTATCCAAATCGGCCCAAGAATCATGAGGTTGTATGGTCAAAGATTGGCGATTGAGCACGGCAAAGCCATAAACAATATGGGTACAAAGTTCAGAGTCTATATCCTCGGGTAAGTATTTTCCACCTCCCTGGCGATACCAAGCCCAGTTGGTAAAGTAGCACACGACCTTAAAGTCTTGTGTAGAAACAGCTTCTTCGCTAGATTCTTGTTCAGCAGTTACTACCTCAAAATCAGTTTCCTCAACATCATCATTGGGATCTACCACGTTTTCAATGCTACCCGAGATAGTTTCTTGTTCGCTGACACCTTGACCAGTTTCAATTTCCATGGGATATACTATTTCCTGAGAGTTTACCACTTCTTCCACAGATTCTGGCTCAGAAGGGGGAGTTAAACCAGCTGAAATGGAAAAAAATAATTGTTTGAAAAGAGTTTTGATTTATTTTTTTAGCAACGTACGTGTTGGTTCATGACCTGCGGGAGGATCTTTTAAAACATCATGAATTTGTGTTAGCAAAGGATGTACTCCTTCACCACAACGATTGCGGAAATCATCCAAATCCAAAGCCCATACCATTCCACCGCCCAAATCCAAAGCTCTCACCAATTGTGATTTTTTGCGTATCATGGCTTTGTCATCATAAGACACCCATTGGTTACCCTTGCGGGCAAATGGACCCATACGACCTTGTTTATCTTGTATCACCTCCCAGCCTTGATGTTTAACACGGTCACAGATCTAAAATTTATATATATTAAAGATATACATTTATTTTATTAATTATTTTGAATTATTTACTTCATAGTAGGCCAAGAAACCAGCTGCTCTTGTAAATTCTCCTGCTTTTCCGGGTCCTGGAGCCTTGGCATTCAAACCATTATTGCGTGTATTTTCCAAGGTAAATGACTGGCCATATAAAGGCATACCCATAACAATTTTACGTGAGGGAGCACCCTTTTCAATCCAATAATTCAAGGAGTAGTTCTAAGGAAAGTACAAAAAATCGTTATTTAAATTATATTCTTTTGTAGTGTTCCAAACTTACCGCATTGAAGTAATCATATTCATCTTCAGGATGATAATACAAGGGCGCAACATGACCCGTCTTTTTATCCCACTGGCCATGGAAATCATAAGTCATAACAGCTATCCAATCGAAATATTTCGACAGTTCCGGAACATCATAACCAGCATCGATTATTTTCTTGCTGGGTGATACGGCTGTGGAAAGCAGTAAACCTCTGGGCACAAACGCTTCCGATAGCTCTCTGACTAAAGCTGTGAAACCTTCTTTTTCATCGGGCATACCCTTTGTGCAATCCGTCTGCCAGCACACCGGATACTCCCAATCCAAATCCAAACCCTCAAAACCATATTTCTCCATAAAGTCCAAGGAATGTTTAACAAATCGTGCTCTAGCCTGGGGACTGCGTACCAAACGACTGTATTTATCTCCTTGAGAATCATTCCAGCCACCCAAAGCCAAACTGACCTTAATGCCCTTACTCTTCAAACCACTGACCCGAGTATAGAAATTATTATCAATATCAGCCCAAGAATCGTGAGTTCTTAAGATCAATTCGGAGTAATCCAAAACGGCAAAACCATAAACTACATGAGTACACAAATCAGCATTAATATCATCGGGTGTATAACGTCCTAAACCCTTGCGATACCAAGCCCAATTTGTGAAATAACACACCACCTTATAGTAACCATCCAAAGGCTGTAGCGAGGGTTTGTCCGTGGGATATGTAGGTCTCATGGAGGTGGTGGTAGGCTTGGCAGTTGTAGGTGCGGGCTTGGGTTTGGCAGGATTAATATCATTTGTATCACCTCCTGCTCCCTCATTGCTGCATTTTGCCGCATTGGGCCAATCACACTGACCCGAGGCCTCATTGAAATGCAAGCCAGGACCACAATCAGCTGCTTGCAAACGATTCCATAGGCAGAATAAATATTTCGAACAATCTCCTGGATAGGGAACTCTCTCCTCGCCATTACAAGGATCCTCGGGATTGGCTTTCGATTGTACAATTCTTAGGTATTTTTTCGTGGTAACACACTTGACATTTTCCGGCCAATCGCAGATTTTCTTAACACCATCCCAATGCAAATTGCTGCCACAGGAATTGGGCACCAACACACCATTAATGCATATATAGTATTGGCCACAATTACGATGGCTGTAGTACTCTCCTTCATTGCATTTAGCACTCATGGCGGGACGATGAGGTTTATTAGCGGCAGGTTTGCGTGTAGTTATGGGTTTCGTGGGTCTTGAGCTAGACCAATAGGAGGAAGTGGTAGTGCGTTTGGGTGGAGCTTGTGTTGTCTTTCTAGTGGTGGTAGTTCTGGCGGTAGAAGTCTGCCTGGGAGGAGGCTTGGTTGTTGATGAGGGCTTCTTTTTCACCGTACATTTTGCCGAGGCGGGCCAATCACAATTCTTATCATTATTATTCCAATGTAAGCCTCCGGGACAAAACTGTTGTCTAACTTCTCCGGCTACTATACATTGATAGTAAGCATTGCAGTTGGTGGGATCGGGATAGAAGTCACCAGATACACAATTTGAAGCTTGAATAACAGGTCTTACCACAGCTGGTGCTGGAATGGTGGTGGGTTTTTGAGTTATTTGGGTGGGCTTTTGGGTAACTGTGGGACGTTTGCTGGTGGTAGTAGGTCTGCGTGTGGTGCTAGTGGTAGTGGAAGGTGGAGACCACCAGATAGTGGAGGTCTTAGGCGTGGTAGTTGAGGTCGTTGTGGAAGGTGATTGCCAGGCCGGATTGGCTGTGGTGTGATCGTGAATTAAACCACCACCTGAGGAGCCATCACTACTAACTGTGGTCATAACGGGCGGTATGGGAGTAACTGGTACTGCAGGCTTAGCACAATTAACTCGAGTCGGTGGTTCACTGCTCTCACGACCCAAAGCTCGATTGATGGCCTTAAGTAGAGGGAAAGATTCACTGCAGCAGCGATTTTGGAAATCATCCAAATCCACAGTCCAAGCAGAAACACCACCAAAACCAGCATTAACAGCATATCTAGCTTTAGCCTCCACCGAAGCTGCATCCTCATAGCCCACCCATTGATTGCGGAACATGGCATAAGGTCCCGATTTACGTTCAGTATCACGACCTGTCAACCACTTCTGTTTGCGTATACGCTGACATATTTCATAATAGGCCAACATGCCCGGTTGTTTGGTAAACTCTCCAGCATCACCGGGACCAATAGCAGCAGTACCCTCACCCACCAACTGATTGCTATCTCGTTGCAAAGTGAAAGTCTGGCCATAAAAGGGTATGCCCATAATAATGCGCTCTTTCTTGGCACCCAATTTCAACAGCAATTGCATGGTGTAATCGGTATTATATTGAGGATATTTGTCGCCCTTGCGTCCATACAAAGGACTAACATGGCCCGTTTGTCTTTCCCAAGCACCATGATAATCATAAGACATTACCGTCATATAATCTACAATTTTGGACAGCTCAGGGAATTCATAGGCCTCGCTAATTATCTCCTTGTAACCAGAAATGGCCACACCCAATTTCAGTTTCTTATCCACCCTTTCAAATTCCGAACGTATCTCACGCAGTAATTTGGTCAAGTTGGGTTTATCACTAGCTGGTCCTTTGGAGCAATCACTTTGCCAACATTTGGGATAATTCCAATCTAAATGCAGACCCGAGAAACCATGACGTTGAAGGAAACCCACCAAATTGGAAGCAAATACTTTACGCTTAATATCATCAGCCGCCAAACGGGAATATTTATCACCAAAAGAATCAGTCCAACCACCCATGGCTATTAACACTGGAATACCAGTTGCCACCATGCGGCTATAGTATTGATTGTCAATATCCACCCAAGGATCAAATTCCTTAATATTAAGATGATCCGGATCCAAGGAAGCAAAGGAGTAAATAAGTTTTGTACACAAACGTTTGTTCTTCAAGTATTCTGGAACAAACTGGCCATCGGCTTTGCGATAGAAAGCCCAGTTGGTAATATAACACAAAACTTCGGGAGAATTATTGAAATTTTTGCGTGGCGGTTTGCCGTCTTTAATTTGGACCAAAGCTCCATAAGGTCTGGTATCTTCAGTGTCTTCGGCATCATCTTCATGTTCCTGGGAACGTACATAGGACAAGGCGCCATATGCAGTAAGCTTGTCTCTTACTTTAGCCACATCTTCAACCTGGTCGATTTGCGAGACCTCAGAAGCCTTAACCAGCTGTTGAAAGGGCGAATCCGAACGGAAGGGTTCTGGCAGCAAAGTTTCCACATAATCATTATTTTTATTGGGTATTATATAGGCGGCATATTTGTCAGAAACCGACCAGGCATCCGGTTGCTGGAAAGTTTCAACTTCAAACTCTGGCTCTGGTTCGGGTTCTTCTAAAACCAATTTCTCTGGCATGGCTTCTGCTACCAAAGAATCTCTAATACTGGCTGAATATTCCTCCTCTTCAATGAACTCATCATCTTCATCTTCGGGAAAAGACTCAACAGCGTCTCTTACAAAATGTCTTACGGAGGAAGATTCTTTCAAGTCTGCTATCGAACGGGTGCTAATGGTGGGTACACTTTCTACAGCACTGCGTAAAGGTAAGAATACTTCACCAAAAGTGGGAGCCATGCTTAAACGACTTAAGGGTTCCAAAGAATCATCTTCGGGAACGCTTTCTATTGCCGAGCGTACAAAACCAGGCTTATATTTGGGGGTATAATGCTCTTCGGGAGCCTCCAAACGTATGTGGGCATTAGTGTTTGAAAAAGAGCAGTATAACTAAAAAAAAACGAAAAGGAATTTAGTATTTTTACCAAGTATTTTTTTATAAAAGGTCGTGGCAATGGCGAATTCATACAATAAGAGCATTGTTTCGAAACATCCTGAATTCGCTCGAATTTGCCACTGCCACCTTCTTGTCAAGGCGAATTTATATACAAGGTGGTGTCGGTGGCGAATTCAGGAAAATACGAGCGAATTCATTAATTGTTTATATATGGAGTTTGACATTCAAAACCACTCTCTCATTGAATTCGCTCGTATTTGCCTGAATTCGCCAAAGACACCACCTTGTACATAAATTCGCCTTGCTCCTTGTTTAAATTCAAGGCGAATTCATATACCAAGAGATGTTGGTGGCAAATTAGGCCAATACGAGCAAATTCATTGACATTGACATTCTCAACAGTGAAAGAGTTCTTTCAAATGTCAAACTCCATATATAACAAATTATAAATTCGCTAGTATTTGCCTGAATTTGCCACACTACCTGGTACATAAATTCGCCTTGGTCTAAATTCAATTTGATTTTAACCGTTGAAAATCTAAAATTTTGACTTACCAGCAACACTACTGCCGTTAAAACTCTAAATTCTCTCATGACTAAGAGATTTTAAGAGAATTTTCCTTTCTCCTTTGTTTATTATTATTCCAATCGCTGTTTTATTCTATTGTGTTTGCTTTAATAAGTGGAAAATAAGATTTATTTATTACATTATTTATAGATCATGTTTTTTTGCATGTTTTGTGATTAAAATTTTTACACATTAAACAATACATTATTTTTTTATATTTTTTTAATTATTTATGATTAATTCTTTAGTTCAATTTTATAAGGAATGGCTTCATCATATGAATATTAATAAAGTAGTGTTTTCTGTTTTTGTTTATTTTATTATTATAGAGAATATCGTTTGACGAATTAGGAAGTACAATTTTTTTTTTGTTTAATAAAAAAGTTTTACTTTTGTTTTTTAAAATAATTAAGGTTAATGTAATGTTTGCGTGAGTTTAAGAGGGATTGAGAGAGAGAGGGAGAAAAAATGGTCTCTAATTGTTGTGATAAGATATAGAAAATTGTATTGAGATTTTTCAATTAATGCCCACTTTCTAATATTACGGTAACGATTATAAATCTATTTTCCTAAAGAATAATATAGTTAATTTCCCCCTAAATATGCTGACGAATTTAAAATTTTCCGTTTTAAAATTCGTTTTCTACAAGAAGTTTTCTTTAAAATATACAAAAACCTCCATTAGATTTGTTTTTCACTCAATATAACGGTTTATGGTTCTCTCTCTCTCTCATTTTATCTCCCGAGTTGCCAGCCTAAGTTTTTGTTTTCTACTATTGATGTTTGTTGTTCCTTCATTTTCTTTCACTTTCAGGACAGCCAGATGATTTCAATAAAAAATCGCTAAAAAATTAATTTTTAGTAGTTTTTGTTTGCTGTTATTTCTAGTTGTAAAAAATGTTTCTAAAATAAAATATCAAATAGAATTAACTATTTCAACTTTTATGTAAACAGAAGAAAACAGAACTATAAAATGTTTGTTAATTCTCTCTTTATTACTTACTAATTTTTGGATATTTTTTGAAAGTTTGCCAAAATAATTCAAGTCTCCACAACACAAACTAACTATTAAAATATAAATATGCATTGCATATAAATAAATTCAATGAAAATTATAACCGACTTCCGTGTAATTTAAAAATTACACTTATTTTTTTTTTATCATTCTTGAGTTTTCTCAACATAAAATTATTCTCTACCTTTAAATTCAATTCTACGACAAAAATACGAGTAAACAAAGTTCTTAAAATAAATAAAATTTTATATGAAAATGAAAAACAATAAAAAGAACTGGCACAACATTTAAAACAGACAGAAAAATATTCAATATTTTTTTTTTGTTTAAGGTGAAATTAAAAATTCTGGCCACGATTTAAAGGTTACTAAACAGACAGAAATGAGAGTTGAGGAAAAAAATTCAAAAATAAAATAAACTTTTGTGTAAAAAGACAATATACACAACAAAAAATAATAATTTTAAGCTGAAATAATAAAATAAAAATGAGCATATGAAGTGTTTGCAAAGAATTTTATGCAAAAAAAAAAATAAGAAATTTTTGAAAAATTGCCAAGATAACAAATGAAAAATTTTAAATATGTATTTACTTAAAATAAAATTGGAAAAAGTGTAACAAGTTGTTTAGAAAACTAAGCAGGTAAATAGAAGATTTCAATATAATTTATTAGCAAATACTGGTGTCAAGAATATGTCAGTTAAACAATATTTAAAACATATTTGTCTCGAATCTTTTGTTGTCAAAATATTCAAGAAATAATTCCTACATGCGTCTTAAATCTTTTGTTTCTAATTTGTTCAGGAAGTGCCCCCAACTTTCAATAATATCTTAACACTCATCCATCAATTCCCGATAAATTACCAGGAATTGCAGTTTTTTATTAGCCATAAAATTAAATGACAACAATGGTTTTAAAGGTGATTGAATTAATCACAATCAGACTTTAGGCCTCAGAAGTCTTTTGTTTATAAAATCATGACAATTTTTTTTGTGGCAAATTTGTCACTTTGTTTAAATTTTTGCCAACATGAATTACGCACGTGTGTCTGCTATAAACACAAAGGAATTAAGAACAAAAATAAACCATTTTATTTGTTTTAAATTAGTTTTATCGTTAAGTCGTGAAATTAATCATTGGTATTGTTAAAGTGATTGATTTGATTTCAAGATGTTATAATTGGATACGATTTTTTTATAATAAATACAGTTATTTTTATTTCCAGAACAAAGTCGTGCGTGCTGATGATTTAGGCATAAATTGTATTGTAGTTCCTGTCACAAAATTTCATAAGTTTCTGAGATAAAATTTAATTATCTTCAAATTTAGTAAAATTTTTTATGTTTCACTTAATTCCATTTCGTTCCTTTTACAAAAAGGCATCAATTTATGAATAATTTTAATTCAAGATCAAAGATCAAGCTGTTTTACAAGTTTAAACCAAATTTTTATCATGTTTCACATAATTCCATTTTGTTCCAATCATATATTTTAAGCTTTTTATTTGCATTTTCCTTTAATTGCAGCAAAATTAATAAAAATTAAACATTTTTTTAAATTTAAACCTTAATTTCCCAAGTTTCATTTTATTCCATTTTGTTCCAAGCTCAAATTTCTCAAATCTATTTTAAATGTTGCTATATATCAAAACTTAACAAAGAAAATTTAATTCTCTGAAAATATAGTAAAATGGTTAATGTTTCACTTAATTCCATTTCGTTCCTATTACAAAATGTCAAAAATTTATGAATAATTTTAATTCAAGAACATAGAACAAGCTTATTTACAAGTTTAAGCCAAATTTTTACCATGTTTCATTTAATTCCATTTTGTTCCAATCATAGATTTCAAGCTTTTACTTACATTTTCCTTTAGTTGCAGAAAAATTAATAAAAATTAAAAATTTTCTTAAATTGTAACCTAAATTTGTCATGTTTCATTTAATTCCATTTTGTTCCAAGCTCAACTTTCTCAAATCTATTTCAGATTTTGCCATATTTCTAACAAAACAACTAAAAAAAATTAATTATCTTAAAATTTAGTAAAAAAAAATTATGTTTCACTTAATTCCATTTCGTTCCTATTACAAAATGTCATAAATTTATGAATAATTTTAATTCAAGAACATAGAACAAGCTTATTTACAAGTTTAAACCAAATTTTTATCATGTTTCACTTAATTCCATTTTGTTCCATTCATAGATTTCATGCTTCTTTTTAACATTTTCCTATATTTGTAGCCAAATTAATAAAAAATTAAAAATTTTCTTAAATTGTAACCTAAATTTGTCATGTTTCATTTAATTCCATTTTGTTCCAAGCTCAACTTTCTCAAATCTATTTCAGATTTTGCCATATTTCTAACAAAACAACTAAAAAAATTTAATTATCTTAAAATTTAGTAAAAAAAATTATGTTTCACTTAATTCCATTTCGTTCCTATTACAAAATGTCATAAATTTATGAATAATTTTAATTCAAGAACATAAAACAAGCTTTTTTTACATGTTTAAACCAAATTTTTATCATGTTTCACATAATTCCATTTTGTTCCATACATAGATTCCATGCTTCTTTTTTAAATTTTCCTATATCTGTAGCCTGATTAAAATTAAAAATTTTCTTAAATTGAAACCTTAATTTGCCATGTTTCATTTAATTCCATTTTGTTCCAAGCCCAAATTTCCTAAATCCACTTAAAATTTTGCCACATTTTTAACCAAACGACTAATAGCTTTTAATTTTATTAAAATTTAGCAAAATTTTTTGAGTATTTTACTAAATTCCATTTCGTTCCTACTATAAAGTTCCAAAAATTTATGAATAATTTTAGTTCTAAACAACTGAGAAAAAAAAACATGAAGTTTTACAAGTTTAAGCCAAATTTGTATGATGTTTCTCTTAATTCCATATTGTTCCAATCATAGATTTCATGCTTTCTATTTAGATTTTCCTATATTTGCAGCCTGATTAATCAGAACGAAAAAATTGCCATGTTTCACTTAATTCCACTTTGTTCCAAGCCCAAATTTCCCAAATCTATATCCCAAATGCTATATTTCTAACGGAAAAACTAAGAAAAATTAAATTTTCAAAATTGAACAATGTTTTTCATACACAAAACATTTACAGTTTCTCAAATTATAACGAACATCTGTGATCATTTATTATAACTTTAATTAACTATCCCCAAAATATTGATTTATAACAGTTTTTATTTCAATTGAATCAATTAATTAAAATCACTGATTTTTAACTGTTTTCCTTTCGTTCCAGTCACAAAAGAAGGCATTACAATTTATTTAATTGGTTTTGCTCCCGTAAAGAACCATAAAGATCAAGTCAAAATAAGTTTCGTTATCGTTTGTTGACCGCATTAGTAACAACTCTTTTTTTTTCTTTTTTGAGCACAAAAACATATTAACCTAATTTTAGCTGTTTATTTTGGTTGTTTCTTTTTCGGCCAGCAAAAAATTAATATGCAAAAAAAAATCCAACAAAGAATAAGTTTCAAATTACTTTTTCGTTGTTGTTATATTTAAATCAGTCACTTCGTGCCAATTAAGAAGCTGTGAAATAATTTAATAATTCTCATTTATAAAGAACAAGAGAGAGAATGAGGGAGAAAGATTGTAAAGAAATCATAAATAATTAACTTGTCAGTTATAATGATTATAATCTCTTACTTAATTAACATACTATACGCATGATACCGTTCGACGCGACGCTAAATCAGCTAAACGTCAAAATATCTAAATACATACATGTATGAATAAAAGTAAACAAACTCTTAACAAATTGTTAAGGTAAACAATGTAAAATTCTAGCGCTAGCATGTAGAATCATTTGGTGAAAGAAAGATTAATTAATGTTGTGTGTGGTAAAAATCAGAATTTATGGGTGTTTTTAAGTGGCAAATTAGCCATTAATTTATAAATTATTCATTTTTGTTTAATAAATAATTTCTATGACAATTCTTTTGAAGTTTATGGGTTCAGTAAAACGAAAACAAACGACTTAAAACGCATGCATCAATAAAAAAAGAAATTTTGCCGTGCTTGAATTAATTTTTAAGATTTATGGTTATTCTATGTACAATAATTAGAAATAATAGAAACTTTTTCTTAATTTTGTTAACAAAATTATTCAAAATCTGCTGAAATACCTGGTAACAGCAAAATACTAAAGTTAATTTAAGCATATAATTTAAGATTTGTAAAAAAGATATTCATATATATAAAGCAGATTTCTATAATTAGAACATTATTAAAGACTGGATTAGGTCGTAATTAAAGACTGGAAATATACCATAGAAATATACCTTTGTCCCATTGTTTGTAATAACTTTAAATCTGTCAAATAGTTGAGGTTCACTTACAAATCACTGGGGGAATCATTTTGTTACTTTGCTGTTGACAAATTAAGTCTGCTGTTGACACTTGTCAATCTGACAGCTTAGATTTTTCTTGTAAACTTTTCTGGAAACAATGTATGTAATTAGAAAGGGAAATATTGTAAAAAGGGATTATAGAATTAAATGTGAATAATCTTTCTGCATTATTAAGAATAATAAAATGTAAATTTCTTTAATCCGTTAGTACTTTATTACAGACTTCCTTATGTTAGTATTTAATTTAATTTTTGTCATTTAAAGATGTTTCCTGCAGTTTACAAAACAATTATAATTTCCATATGTTTCCTTATAGATTTCATTAGTTTTCCATAAACTATTAACTAACAAATTAATTGCCTATTTGGATTTTATTATACAAAACTACCTGGTTTTAAAATAAGTATTTGAAATTTATTGAAAAATATTAATTCCAAACAATAAAGTACAAAAACTAAACTGTTCTAACCCCCTGTCTATACTTGACAAATATTTATCATAACAATTAATGACGTTTGTTGTCAAGACAAAGTTGTCTGAGCAAAACCACTAACAATTTTGTCATAGCGAAGCAATAATACTAATAAATGGAGACTATACCTGATAATTTTTTATCTTGACAGCGATTTTGACGTTTATCATGATAAAAATTTATCAGCTATAGACAGGGGGTAAAGTTTAAGCTAAATTTGTATCGTGTTTCGCTTAATTCCATTTTGTTCCAATCAAAGATTTTATGCTTCTTATTGAAATTTTTCTATATTTGCAGCCTAATTAATAAAAAAGGACAAATTTAAAACTAATTTTTAAAAATTTCACTTTATTCCATTATGTTCCAAGACCAAATTTCAAGAAAATTGTGAATTATTGTGCTTTCTTGTAGCAAATTAGTTGACATTTTTGGAAAACGTTGAATAGCTTTAGTTTCACAAATTATTACGATCGCGTGTGATCATTTATTACATTCTGTAACAAAAATCAATTCTTTCATATTAAATATGTAGGATACCGTAGATTTTAAACCATTAAAAAGCTATAATATGTGATCATTTTACTTTTAAACTAAAAATCGCCAAAATCTGAAAACCTTTAATATTGGACTGATCAATAAAACATCAATAACCTGATCTGTAATATTTATAATTAAAAATTTACTTTTTAAATAATGCATCAATTGAGAAAAGAATGATCATCTGTGATCACAGAAAATTTTAACAGAAAAAATAAAAGAACAGAAAATGGCCTTAGTTTTTTTATATAATGATACAATTGAGAAAACGACGAGCATCAAACTCTGATTGTGTTTTTTTTAATAAAAAAAATATAAAACGATCATCTGCGATCAATTATATTTTTCATAATTTTTAATCAAGACAATCACGATCATCTGCAATCACTCATATTTTTCGTAATTTTTTAAAAAAAAATTAAGAAAACTAAAAATGGTTGTCATTTTTTAATAGAAAAGTCCTAAAAAATTATCTAATAGAACAAGAGCGATCATCTGACATCACTTATATTTTTAATCATAAATCGTTTTTATATAAAAAGTTATAAGAAAACTAAAAATATCCTTAGTTTCTTTAATAATAATCTAATGAGAAAAGAACGGCAATCTGCGATAGCTCTTAATTTTATCATTTTTAATCTTAACTAAGTTTTTAATAGAAAATCTTCAGAAAACTGGTAATTTTTTAAATAATCGAGATCTGTGATCACTATGAAAAGTGTAAGAAAATATAAAAGTTTCTTAAAAAATTATCAACTCAAAAAAGGAAGATCTGTGATCACAAAGATTTTTTACAATTTTCTTTAATAATTTAATCGAGAAAAGCACGATCAACTGCGATCATTTAGATTTTTCACAATTTTTATTAATAAATCTTTTTTATAATTCAAAATTATAAAAAAAATAAAAATGTGCACAGTTATTAAATAATGGTAGATTTAAACAAGAATACAACCTGTGATCACTTAGATGTTTCATAGTTTTAAATAATAATTAGTTTTTTAATAAGAATTTTAATAGAAATTTAAAAAAAAACTAAAAACCGTTAAGTTTTTTAATGATTGAGATCTGTGATCCTTTCGATTTTTCATAAAAAAAATCAAAAAAATATGATCATATACGATCAGTGATCCCTTCACAGAAAAAAGTTTCAATATAAATATTATGATTCGATTTCATTGATTTTAATTCATAACATTTATAAATAATTTCTTAAATAGTATGATTTTTTTCATATTTTATGTTTTGAAATAAAATCTAGAAGGCTTGAAAAATATAATTTCAATTTCATTTATATTTTTATGTTGTTCAAAAATGTTTGAAATTTTTCATGGAAAATTTTTAGTTTTTTTTATGATTTTCAGCTACAAAATGAGACAATATGCGCAAAAATTATTAAATTGATTTAAGAGGATGAAATGCTCTTATGTTTATGGATGTTTTATTAAGTTAAATGATAATTTTTAAGTTTCAGATATTCTTTATTTGTCTTAAAATATTGGCCAATATATATGGCTATTATGCAAATATTTTTGCACTAATTCATTGTATAATACAATTATATTGCAATTTACGTAAAAAAAACAAAAATTTCCGTCATGTACAATTTTATAATATTTATGAACATGTTCTTATTCGGAATGAAAAAAGTTTGGGAAAAAAAAGTCATGTTCGATTAATAATATTTATTACAAAATTCATTCCAATTATGGATTTCTTTTTTCTGTGTTATATTTTTCATAATTTTTTAATAGAAAAAATATTAATAAGAATACTGGAAATAGCCATTGTTTCTTTCGAGAAATGCACGATCATCTGCGATCACTCTTATTTTATAATTGTTTATCATAAATCGGGATTTTAATAGAAAATTTCAAGAAAACTTAAACGTGATGCAGTTTTTTAAATGATCAAGATCTGTGATCACTTTGTCTTTTCATTAATAATCTATTTTTGCATAGAAAAATATAAAATGGCTGTGGTTTCTTTAATAATGATCCAATCGACAAAGAACGATCATCATTAATCGGGATTTTAATAGAAAAATATAAGAAAACTGTGATCATTTCTAATTTTTTATTAAAATATCATGCGCGATCACTTATAATTTTCATAAAAAAATATACTTTTTCTAGAGAAATGTTGAAATTAAATAATTTCTTACACAAATTTTATTTAAAAAAAATCTTTAAATCACTTGTTTTGTTAATTTCTTACAACAATTTTCAATTACTGTTTTATTTATTACCACAGCAGGTAATATTTTCAACAAAACATTTGTTACATTTTTTGTTGAGCCCATAAAAATTTCATCTTTATGAATTTCACAAATAAAAATAACGACACACAACACACCAATAAATTACACTCCAATTAGAGTTAAATTAATTAAAGCAACTGAATTATAAAGAAATCAAAAAAATGTTTAACAAATTATTAATTAAATCTCCAGTGGAAAACCATAAAGTCAAAATAAATTTGGATGAAACAATAAAAAATTAAACAGGAATTTAAGAACAAAAGACTTGATAAAAACACTGGTAAACAAAACAAAAGATTCAAGAGACAAAGACTGTCTGAAAGAAGAATATTTTTTTTAAAGAAAATTCACTAGATACGATTAAAAGTTTGTTCAATATTCTAAACACGTCTGTGTTTTGAAATAGAGGATTCTAGTGACACACATTAAATTGAAATTTCAATTTAATTTTCATTATTTTTTTTTTTTGTTTCTTAAAAAACACTTTAACACTTTTTCTCTTACTTCTTTGCTAAGCCACAAATAGAAATCAAATGTTTCTTTTTTTATATTAAAATCTTTTTTTCACTATTCACTTTTGTTTCTTTCAAATTCAAAAACGTTATCCAGCCAAACAACCGCGTTAAACGCGCGTAAGAATAAAACTGTTTATAATGGTGGCCAGAACGCACCTATTTATACACAAAACCCCGAAGAAGTCACGTTTCATAAATGACTGAAAGAAATACAAACGCGTTATAAAGAAAATAAAAAAAAAATTTATTTAAATTCACAAAAAAAAAGTCAAGAACTTTAAAATCATTTTAATAAAAAGCGAAATAAAAAAAGAGAGAATGACAGTTGGAAAGCATGTAAAAAGCACACACACACAAAATTTGCATAAAAAAATACTTAAAGCCAACAAGATTAACAAATTCTGGCTGAAATGAAAAGCAAAACATTTAGATTTGAATCTCTATTTGATGAAGTTTGGTTTGGGGGCTTGTTTTTTTTGTTTGTGGAGCATCATCCTTTAAAACGAGTTCTATATAACCAAACATTGCAAAATGTGGTTTAGCACCAACTTAAAATTGCCAATTAACTGCTATTCAAAAGACTTGCATCAAATCCAGAAGATGACCAGGAGTATAAAGAAGGTGTCGTTCACATTTAAATGGTTTCTGTTATAAACCCTTCCTTTAGTATTCTATACCATAAAATTGTCTTCATGTTTTTGTTTTTGTTTTTATTTATTTTTATTTGTTTACTTATCATTTTGTTTTGTTTTGATTATACTTTTACCGTTATAATTTAATTGCCACTTGTCATCTGCATGAATATAATTTTTATGGTTTTTAAGCTGAGATGAGGAAGTAACAGAAATTGTGAAAAACAAATTTAAATTCTTATATAAACACTTTCTTGAGCATAGAATAATACTAAAAGCAAATTAAAATCAATTTTTCGCAGTGACCAATACAAAGGTCAATGGACTTGAAAAACACTTTAAATTTTCCACAAATTTTTGATATTTAAGCAAAAATCTTAAATACTTTTCACCAAACAACGATCTTTTCAAGGTAAAGAGTAAGATAACTAAAATAATATAAAGTTATTTTACTGTGATCACTCATATTTTATAACAAAAATCATTTTTCAAATATTTTAAATGGTTCATAATTTTATAAATACTGAGTTTTTAAGGAAAATAACTCATTCATGTTATATACAACTAATCGTATAAAAAAATTAGTAAAAAAACTTAAATATCTTAAAAGCACGATAATCTGTGATCACTTATATTTTCAACCAAAAATCGATTATTTATAAGAAAATCAAGTTAAACCTTAAAATGGCTATAAGTCGGTAAATAGTGGTCCAAATGGAAAAAGGATGATCATCTGTGATCACTTATATTTTCAACCAAAAATCGATTTTTTCTATGAAAATCAAGTAAAACCTAAAAATGGCTATAACTCGGTAAATAGTGGTCCAAATGAAAAAAGCACGATCATCTGTGATCACTTCTATTTTCAACCAAAAATCGATTTTTATATGAAAATCAAGTTAAACTTAAAAATGGCTATAAGTCGGTAAATAGTGGTCCAAATGGAAAAAGGACGATCATCTGTGATCATTTCTATTTTCAATCAAAAATCGATTTTTTATATATTAAAATCAAGTAAAACATAAAAGTGATCCAAATGAAAAAAGGACGATCATCTGTGATCACTTATATTTTCAACCAAAAATCGATTTTTTCTATGAAAATCAACTAAAACCTAAAAATGGCTATAACTCGGTAAATAGTGGTCCAAATGAAAAAAGGACGATCATCTGTGATCACTTCTATTTTCAACCAAAAATCGATTTTTATATGAAAATCAAGTTAAACTTAAAAATGGCTATAAGTCGGTAAATAGTGGTCCAAATGGAAAAAGGACGATCATCTGTGATCACTTATATTTTCAACCAAAAATTTATTTTTTATATGAAAATCAAGTACCAAAAATCGATTTTTTATATGAAAATCAAGTTAAACTTAAAAACGGCTATAATTCAGTAAATATTGGTCCAAATGAAAAAAGGACGATCATCTGTGATCACTTATATTTTCAACCAAAAATCGATTTTTATATGAAAATCAAGTAAAACATAAAAGTGGCTATAAATTGGTAAATAATAAAAATGGCTATAAGTTGGTAAATAGTGATCCAAATGAAAAAAGGACGATCATCTATGATCACTGCTATTTTCAACCAAAAATCGATTTTTATATAAAAACGTCTATAAGTCGATAAATAGTGGTCCAAATGGAAAAAGGACGACCATTTTTGATCACTTATATTTTCAACCAAAAATCGATTTTTATATGAAAATCAAGAAAAACCTAAAAATGGCTATAAGTTGTTAAATAGTGGTCCAAATGGAAAAAGGATGATCATTTGTGATCACTAATATTTGCAACAAAAAATCGATTTTTTATATGAAAATCAAGTAAAACTTAAAAATGGCTATACGTCGGTAAATAGTGGTCCAATTAAAAAAAGGACGATCATCTGTGATCACTTATATTTTCAATCAAAATCGATTTTTTATTCGAAAATCAAGTAAAACCTAAAAATGGCTATAAGTCGTTAAATAGTGGTCCAAATGGTAAAAGGACGAACTTCTATGATCAATGTGCAATTAAAAAAAGGACGATCATCTGTGATCACTTATATTTTCAACCAAAACTCGATTTTTTATATGAAAATCAAGTAAAACTTAAAAATGGCTGTAACTCGGTAAATAGTTGTCCAAATGAAAAAAGGACGATCATCTGTGATCACTTATATTTTCAACCAAAAATCGATTTTTTATATGAAAATCAACTAAAACATAAAAATGGCTATAAGTCGGTAAATAGAGGTCCAAATGGAAAAAGGACGATCATCTGTGATCACTTATATTTTCAACCAAAAATCGCTTTTTTATATGAAAATCAAGTAAAACTTAAAAATGGCTATAACTTGGTAAATAGTGTTCCAAATGGAAAAAGGACGATCATCTGTGATCACTTATATTTTCAAACAAAAATCGATTTTTTATATGAAAATCAAGTTAAACTTAAAAATGGGTATAAGTTGGTAAATAGTGGTCCAAATGAAAAAAGGACGATCATCTGTGATCACTTATATTTTCAACCAAAAATCAATTTTTATATGAAAATCAAGTAAAACATAAAAATGGCTGTAAGTTGGTAAATAGTTGTCCAAATGAAAAAAGGACGATCATCTGTGATCACTTATATTTTCAACCAAAAGTTTATTTTTATATGAAAATCAAGTAAAACCTAAAAATGGCTATAAGACTGTAAATAGTGGTCCAAATGGAAAAAGAACGATCATCTGTGATCACTTATATTTTCAACCAAAAGTTTATTTTTATATGAAAATCAAGTAAAACCTAAAAATGGCTATAATTCTGTAAATAGTGGTCCAAGTGGAAAAAGGACGATCATCTGTGATCACTTATATTTTCAACCAAAAATCGATTTTTATATGAAAATCAAGTGAAACCTACAAATGGCTATAAGTCGGTAAATAGTGGTCCAAATGGAAAAAGGACGATCATCTGTGATCACTTATATTTTCAACCAAAAATCGATTTTTATATGAAAATCAAGTGAAACCTACAAATGGCTATAAGTCGATAAATAGTGGTCCAAATGGAAAAAGGACGATCATCTGTGATCATTTATATTTTCAACCAAAAATCGATTTTTATATGAAAATCAAGTGAAACATAAAAATGGCTGTAAGTTGGTAAATAGTTGTCCAAATGGAAAAAGGACGATCATCTGTGATCACTTACATTATCAACCAAAAATCGATTTTTATATGAAAATCAAGAGAAAACTTAAAAATGGCTATAAGTCGATAAATAGTGGTCCAAATGGAAAAAGGACGATCATCTGTGATCATTTATATTTTCAACCAAAAATCGATTTTTATATGAAAATTAAGTAAAGCCTAAAAATGGCTATAACTCGGTAAATAGTGGTCCAAATGAAAAAAGGACGATCATCTGTGATCACTTATATTTTCAACCAAAAATCGCTTTTTATATGAAAATCAAGTGAAACATAAAAATGGCTGTAAGTTGGTAAATAGTTGTCCAAATGAAAAAAGGACGATCATCTGTGATCACTCATATTTTCAACCAAAAATCTATTTTTTATATGAAAATCATGTAAAACCTAAAAATTGCTATAAGTCGGTAAATTGTGGTCCAAATGAAAAAAGGACGATCATCTGTGATCACTTATACTTTCAACCAAAAATTTATTTTTATATGAAAATCAAGAAAAACCTAAAAATGGCTATAAGTCGGTAAATTGTGGTCCAAATGGAAAAAGGACGATCATCTGTGATCACTTATACTTTCAACCAAAAATCGATTTTTTATACGAAAATCAAGTGAAACCTAAAAATGGCTATAAGTAGGTAAATAGTGGTCCAAATGGAAAAAGGACGATCATCTGTGATCACTTATATTTACAATCAAAAATCGATTTTTATATGAAAATCAAGTGAAACCTAAAAATGGCTATAAGTCGGTAAATAGTGGTCCAAATCGAAAAAGGACGATCATCTGTGATCACTTATAGTTTCAACCAAAAATCGATTTTTTTATAAGAAAATCAAGTAAAACATAAAAATGGCTGTAACTCGGTAAATAGTGGTCCAAATGAAAAAAGGACGATCATCTGTGCTCACTTATATTTTCATCCAAAAATCGTTTTTTTATATGAAAATCAAGTAAAACATAAAAATGGCTATAAGTAGGTAAATAGTGATCCAAATTAAAAAAGGACGATCATCTGTGATCACTTATATTTTCAACCAAAAATCGATTTTTTATATGAAAATCAAGTAAAACCTAAAAATGGCTATAAGTTAGTAAATAGTGGTCCAAATGGAAAAAGGACGATCATCTGTGATCACTTATATTTTCAACCAAAAATCGATTTTTTATATGAAAATCAAGTAAAACATAAAAATGGCTATAACTCGGTAAATAGTGGTCCAAATGAAAAAAGGACGATCATCTGTGCTCACTTATATTTTCATCCAAAAATCGTTTTTTTATATGAAAATCAAGTAAAACATAAAAATGGCTATAAGTAGGTAAATAGTGATCCAAATTAAAAAAGGACGATCATCTGTGATCACTTATATTTTCAACCAAAAATCGATTTTTTATATGAAAATCAAGTTAAACTTAAAAATGGCTATATGTTGGTAAATAGTGGTCCAAATGGAAAAAGGACGATCATCTGTGATCACTTATATTTTCAACCAAAAGTTTATTTTTATATGAAAATCAAGTAAAACTTAAAAATGGCTATAAATTGGTAAATAGTGGTCCAAATGAAAAAAAGACGATCATCTCTGATCACTTATATTTTCAACCAAAAATCGATTTTTTATATGAAAATCAAGTAAAACATAAAAATGGCTGTAACTCGGTAAATAGTGGTCCAAATGAAAAAAGGACGATCATCTGTGATCACTTATATTTTCATCCAAAAATCGTTTTTTTATATGAAAATCAAGTAAAACATAAAAATGGCTGTAACTCGGTAAATAGTGGTCCAAATGAAAAAAGGACGATCATCTGTGATTACTTATAGTTTCAACCAAAAATCGATTTTTTATAAGAAAATCAAGTAAAACATAAAAGTGGCTATAAATTGGTAAATAGTGGTCCAAATGAAAAAAAGACGATCATCTCTGATCACTTATATTTTCAACCAAAAATCGATTTTTTATATGAAAATCAAGTAAAACATAAAAATGGCCGTAACTCGGTAAATAGTGGTCCAAATGAAAAAAGGACAATCATCTGTGATCACTTATATTTTCATCCAAAAATCGATTTTTTATATGAAAATCAAGTAAAACTCAAAAATGGCTATAAGCAGGTAAATATTGATCCAAATGAAAAAAGGACGATCATCTGTGATCACTTATATTTTCCACCAAAAATCGATTTTTTATATGAAAATCAAGTAAAACATAAAAATGGCTATAAGTCGGTAAACAGTGGTCCAAATGGAAAAAGAACGATCATCTCTGATCACTTATATTTTCAACCAAAAATCGATTTTTTATATGAAAATCAAGTAAAACCTAAAAATGGCTATAAGTCGGTAAATAGTGCTCCAAATGAAAAAAGGACGATCATCTGTGATCACTTATACTTTCAACCAAAAATCGATTTTTATATGAAAATCAAGTAAAACATAAAAATGGCTATAAGTCTGTAAATAGTGGTCCAAATGGAAAAAGGACGATCATCTGTGATCACTAATATTTTCAACCAAAAATCGATTTTTTATACGAAAATCAAGAAAAACATAAAAATGGCTATAAGTCGGTAAATTGTGGTCCAAATGAAAAAAGGACGATCATCTGTGATCACTTCTATTTTCAACCAAAAATCGATTTTTATATGAAAATCAAGTAAAACATAAAAATGGCTGTAAGTTGGTAAATAGTGGTCCAAATGAAAAAAGAACGATCATCTGTGATCAACCAAAAATTTATTTTTATATGAAAATCAAGTAAAACATAAAAATGGCTATAAGTCTGTAAATAGTGCTCCAAATGGAAAAAGGACGATCATCTGTGATCACTTCTATTTTCAACCAAAAATCGATTTTTATATGAAAATCAAGTAAAACATAAAAATGGCTATAAATCTGTAAATCTGTAAATAGTGGTCCAAATGAAAAAAGGACGATCATCTGTGATCACTTATATTTTCAACCAAAAATCGATTTTTATATGAAAATCAAGTAAAACATAAAAATGGCTGTAAGTTGGTAAATAGTGGTCCAAATGAAAAAAGAATGATCATCTGTGATCACTTATATTTTCAACCAAAAATTTATTTTTATATGAAAATCAAGTAAAACATAAAAATGGCTATAAGTCTGTAAATAGTGCTCCAAATGGAAAAAGGACGATCATCTGTGATCACTTCTATTTTCAACCAAAAATCGATTTTTATATGAAAATCAAGTGAAACATAAAAATGGGTATAAGTCGGTAAATAGTGATCCAAATGGAAAAAGGACGATCATATGTGATCAATTCTATTTTCAACCAAAAATCGATTTTTATATGAAAATCAAGTAAAACATAAAAATGGCTATAAATATGTAAATAGTGGTCCAAATGAAAAAAGGACGATCATCTGTGATCACTTATATTTTCAACCAAAAATCCATTTTTATATGAAAATCAAGTAAAACCTAAAAATGGCTATAAGTCTGTAAATAGTGGTCCAAATGGAAAAAGGACGATCATCTGTGATCACTAATATTTTCAACCAAAAATCGATTTTTTATACGAAAATCAAGAAAAACATAAAAATGGCTATAAGTCGGTAAATTGTGGTCCAAATAAAAAAAAGGACGATTATCTGTGATCACTTATATTTTCAACCAAAATTCGATTTTTATATGAAAATCAAGTAAAACATAAAAATGGCTATAAGTTGGTAAATAGTGGTCCAAATGAAAAAAGGACGATCATCTGTGATCACTTCTATTTTCCACCAAAAATCGATTTTTTATACGAAAATCAAGTGAAACCTAAAATTGGCTATAAGTCGGTAAATAGTGGTCCAAATGGAAAAAGGACAATCATCTGTGATCAGTTATATTTTCAACCAAAAATCGATTTTTATATGAAAATCAAGTAAAACATAAAAATGGCTATAAGTCGGTAAATTGTGGTCCAAATGGAAAAAGGACGATCATCTGTGATCACTTATATTTTCAATCAAAAATCGATTTTTTATATGAAAATCAAGTTAAACTTAAAAATGGCTATAAGTAGGTGATAAATAGTGATCCAAATGAAAAAAGGGCGATCATCTGTGATCACTTATATTTTCAACCAAAAATCGATTTTTTATATGAAAATCAAGTTAAACTTAAAAATGGCTATAAGTAGGTAAATAGTGATCGAAATGAAAAAAGGACGATCATCTGTGATCACTTCTATTTTCAACCAAAAATCGATTTTTTATATGAAAATCAAGTGAAACCTACAAACGGCTATAAGTCGGTAAATTGTGGTCCAAATGGAAAAAGGACGATCATCTGTGATCACTTATATTTTCAATCAAAAATCGATTTTTTATATGAAAATCAAGTTAAACTTAAAAATGGCTATAAGTAGGTAAATAGTGATCGAAATGAAAAAAGGACGATCATCTGTGATCACTTATATTTTCAACCAAAAATCGATTTTTTATATGAAAATCAAGTTAAACTTAAAAATGGCTATAAGTAGGTAAATAGTGGTCCAAATGGAAAAAGGACGATCATCTGTGATCACATATATTTTCAACCAAAAATCGATTTTTTATACGAAAATCAAGTGAAACCTAAAATTGGCTATAAGTCGGTAAATAGTGGTCCAAATGGAAAAAGGACAATCATCTGTGATCACTTATATTTTCAACCAAAAATCTATTTTTTATATGAAAATCAACGTAAATATAAAAATAGCTCTAAGTCGATAAATATTGGTCGTATTAAAAAATAGGAAGAAAATCGAATTTTAGTATAAAAAAACTCTAATATTTTAAATAAAATAAGTTTAATCTGTGATTACTCACACCAAAAATTTTTAGAAAAATATCAGTACCAATTAATTATTTTGAATAGCGTGTAAACAAGATATGTATTTGATTACTTGACAAACCGAATGGATTTAATAATATTTCAAATTTGAAAAGTATTTAAACACAGTATTTTCGCCTGTAAATACCTTAACAAACTCCTAATATGAATATTTTAGTGTTTATACCAATGTGGTTTATGAAATTTGCATTACTTATTTATTTTCTACTTTTAATTTTTAAATTTAACAGTTATATTATGTTAGACAATATGGTAGCACTAATATTTGTTTACTGTTAAACAATGCTGCCACTATTTGCTATAGTTGTTGTTTTAATAGTCTGGCATTTGATAAAATATACCACATGTGCAGTGTTGTTAGCTATTAGTTTTCAAAATCCGCCATATGTTAATAATAATCTTGCTTACTTTTTTTAATATATTCGAAATATGTGCATTCATATACGTTGCACATACAATTTGTTGATTAATTTCTTTTTATTTTATCATATAGGTAAAATCATTGCAATTATGCGAACATTTTTTCTATAACTATTTTTTTAAATCGCTAGATTCAACTAGAAAATCTCTGGTTTAACAGCACTGCTTAGCAAACTGTAGAAAAGTAGTAGAATCCTTTCGCAAAGGATAACTGGCAAAATACTAAAAATAGTAGCAACCTGTTAGTTTAATTGGTATAATAAAATAAAAATATAATATAGCAACACATTTAGGGGTGGTTGAATTTAAACTTCCCACACAAATAAAACGAAAATAACAATAGAAACACGGAAATAGTTGTCAGCTGGCTGATAAAAAAAAAAACAGAAAACGAGAAAAATCATTAACATTTATTATACATGTCAAGAAAAGGACATTAGTACAAAAGAAAAAAACTAATTACGAAACATAAGCGGTGACCAAGGATACCACTTAAAAGACATTATTTATTTAAACCAAATAAAACTAAAGGTAAGCTTAACATATTTTACAAAACAAACCACTTTTCAAACACATTTACAAGTGACATTTGTATATTTGAAATGGACAGTAGTACAATGGAGCGTACAGCTACAACGAATACCAATGCCACGGCCAAACGTAACACCAATGCCTCGGTGAATACGACTGGTGGTCGCAAGAAATCTGGACCGAAATTTGAATTATCCGATGCTCAAAAGGCGGACATCAAAGAAGCCTTCGATCTATTTGATGTGGATTGCACGGGTTTCATTGAAGTCAAAGAGCTTAAGGTGGCCATACGGGCTTTGGGTTTTGAACCCAAAAAAGAAGAAATCAAACGTATGATCGCTGAGATCGATAAAGATGGCACGGGCCGCATAAGCTACAATGATTTCCTGCATTTGATGACCATGAAAATGGCCGAAAAGGATACAAAAGAGGAGATATTGAAAGCATTCCGTTTGTTTGATGACGATGATACGGGCAAAATTTCATTTAAGAATCTAAAACGTGTGGCTCGAGAGTTGGGTGAAACTTTAACCGATGAGGAGCTTAGAGAAATGATTGATGAGGCGGATTTGGACAATGATGGCGAAGTGAATCAGGATGAATTTTTACGCATTATGAAGAAAACTAGTTTGTATTAAATAATTACTGGGGGCAAGCAGAGCTGATAACGGAGGTTGAAAAGAGTTAGCTGTGTTATTTTACTTGTGGGATTTAGAGGTTTTATTTTTATAATTAGCATTAAATTATTTAAATATTTCCCTTTATTATAATTTAGTTTTTGAAACATTTTTGTAATGCTTCTTTCCAATATTTTGTATTAATTAGTACTTATTTATATAATTTTATTATTACTTATTTATATCTGAAATATTTATGTTTTTTATAGAATAAAACCTTTGTAAATATTTTATTTTTCTTTTTAATTATATATGAGATTTAAAATTTTTTAGTTGCGCAAAATTTCAGCCTCATTTGATAAACATTGGAATTAACTCTAAAAAAATCTGAGACTAAAATGAATGGATAATGATTTCGAAAACGAAAACTATTACGAATTATCACAAATTTTTCCTAAATTCTGTTAAATTATTTACTATTTGTCACCTAGGCTTTGTTTAGCTTGAAAATGATCACCCTTATCGTGGTTGGCGTATACGTCATACACCTACGACAGTTTAGTACTAGATTAAAGAAACAGTTTTCATTTTATCTTTAATCTAGTACCAAACAGTAGTAGGCGTGTTTAAGCCAACCACGATAAGGGTGAATATAACATTTGGTTAGAATCGATCGAAATCTTTCGTTTCGAAAACAATAGATTTTCATCACAATGGAATTTGAAGATTGTAAATATTTTTAGTTTTGGCATTTTCGTTCATTTTAGTCTCAAGGCTGAGTAATAATAGCATTTCTAAACCAAAAATTTAAATCTTAAAGAAAATTGGTCGCGATTAAAAATTTCAAATTTGAGTTTAAGCATTTCCCTTGATTTTATAATAATTTCAACCTCTCTCTGCTAGTTTTTGGTTGTTGTTTTTTTTGCATTAAATATTTAATAAGGACAGTTTGAAGAAAACATATTTATTTGCATTTTATATTTTTGTATTAAGAAAATGTATGGAATTTTTTGTTTCCAAAAATATATATGTTAATATATTTTTTGGAAAAATATACATACCAATATATATGCTTTTTATATGTTTATAATGCATGTAATTTTACGAAAAATAAATTAATTAAACAGCACTTTTAGTAAAAACTAAAAAAAAAATAAACTATTTTAAAATAAACATTATTTTCTGCACTTTATGAATATAAATACGTAGAATTTATCTTAAAAAAAAATTAATTAGAATATCAAGAATATAATATTAGAAGCATTTGGGTATGTATGTAAGATAAATCTGATTAAAATTAATAGGATCCCTGGAGGATATAGCGTAGTTTGATTCGAAAAACATTAATCGAAAAAGGGGGTTCTAAAGAAAATTAGTTCGAAGTGAAATTTTGATAATTTAACAAAATTGCATATTTTGATTAATTTACAAAGTGTGATGGATACTTTGATCGTTGAAATACTTGAATTGATACGATTATTATTATAGGATCCCCGCAGGGTAGACCGTAGCTGGGTTCGAAAAACATTAGTCGATTCGAATGAAATATATTTCGATATTAAATCTCATTAATTTTACAAAATCGTACTAAGTATATCGTAAACAGAGATTCGAATTAATTAATTTTGAACTTAATTCTCAGCCATTCATTCCATAATTTCTAACATACGTATAAATCTTTAGCTTTATTCAAAGACTTTTATTTAAATAGACTACATTCAACCTTTGAATGATTAATTGTTTTGTTGGAAAACAAAAACAAAGTTTGTATTGAAGATAAATTTAAACATTCATTAAATTTTTAAAGCTATTTTGTAATGAATTTGAAATCAAGAAAATTTTAATGATTCAATAAGGAATTCATTCTATAAAAACTGAATTGAATACATTTGAAGTTCAAAGGAATTAAGTCTATTAATTAATTCATAATGAATTCACTAGCGGAATGGTTAAAAGTTAAAATTTATTTTCATTTAAAATCATCTAATTTACAAAGAGGGATATGTGCTTGGATTGGATCGATTATTTTTATTTCGAATCCAGATACAGTGTAACCCCTAAAGTTCAATTATCGAACAAGGTTTTTGTTCAAAATTGTTAAAGTTTCTCCTCTTTTGAATCAATTTACGGGGTTCTATGGCAAGGCTTAGTCAATTATGATTCCATATTTATTAAAAAAACTAATATTTTACAAATCAAAATTATATTAAACAGAAGTTAAGACAAATGTAAAAGAGCTTATGTTAATCAAACAGACATGACGCGGCATTTTGCTTTCGACAAAAACCTATTTATTTAAATATTTTTAAAGGGTTTTCCAATAAGGAAATGTCAATGTAGGTTTGTTGGTGTTCTATCTATATATATATATAAATGAAATGGTCCATGTATGTAATGGTATCACATGAGAACGGCTGGAGCGATTTCGCTGATTTTTTTTATTCGATTCGAAATTTTCAGGAGATGGTTTGTAATGAAAAAAAATCAAAAATTCCGGTTAAAACTCGGAAATTTTTTTTTATTTGAGTCCAGTCAACTGTAATAAAAAAAGCTCCCTAAAGTATGCAGTACAAATTTAGATATTTTATTTGCAAATAAATAAGAACCGGCAGGTGTATGTGGGTTGAAGAAACTTGAAGAACTAACATTAGTAAATGCTACCGGGCGAAGCCGGGGCTGTCAACTAGTATTAAATATTTTGCTAGTAAGTTAAAGTTGCTTCTTCGTGAACTTCACCTTGACGGACGCTTTAACATTATCAGATCATAACAAGTAAGAGTGCTATATTCGGCTATGCCGAATCTTATATACCCTTCACCTTTGTTGTGGATGCATCATTATTTTTTATAATTAATATATTGCCCACTTTCAGCTTACAGCATCCTAAATTTATCAAGAACACAAAAAACAACAACAACGCCAAACGAAACAGAACACCAAAAGAAAAAACAAAATACGCAAGGCAATGAAACCAACACACATCCAAACATACGTTTAATTGTATAAAAAACAACAACAACGCCAAAAGAAAAACAAAATACGCAAAGCATGCACATTCAAACATACGATTTGTTGATTTTTTGTCAAAAAAACCAACACACAACCAAACAAACGGTTAGTTGTATAAAAAACAACAACAACGCCAAAAGAAACAAAACACACAAAAAAAACAAAATACGCAAAGCTTGCACATCCAACCATACGTTTTGTTGTTTTTTTGTCAAAGCATGCAATACATTGTGTTTTTTGATGAAATTTTCAGAGGTTGTCTCGGATTTTTGCTCATATCTCCGTTATTTATGGACGGATTTTGCTGATTTTAAATAGCAAAATTCTCGAAAGTATGTCTGACAGAATTGTTGAAGATTTGGATCCCGGAGATATCTGCGGCCTTCAGAAAATTGATTTCAACAGACAGACAGACGGACGGACGGACAGACAGACAGACAGACAGACAGGCAGACAGACAGACAGACAGACAGACAGACAGACAGACAGACAGACAGACAGACAGACAGACAGACAGACAGACAGACAGACAGACGGACATGGCTTAATCGACTCCGCTATCTATAAGGATCCAGAATATATATACTTTATAGGGTCGGAAATGAAAAATGTAGAAATTACAAACGGAATGACAAACTTATATATACCCTTCTCACGAAGCTGAAGGGTATAAAAAGGTGATTTTTTATTAAAACAATATACAATAGTTATTTCCCTATTTGAAAACTCCAAAATAAGAAAATTTTTCAAAAATTTATTCTTTTAACTAAATTTATTCTAAAAAATTCCGCAACATGGCTGTTAAATCAGGGAAACTTTCAAAGAAATTTATATTTTTTATAAGAAATAAAATACAGAAATTAAAAAATTTATTCCAGCTTCATTAAAAAATAACTAGTCTATATTATTAGTCAAATGAAATCAAAAATGTATACACATCAATAATAAATAATTAACCTGTTAATAATTCGAGTTGAAAGCGATTGTAATTCAAGCCTTGAATTGTAGTCAAGCTATTGAATTACTGTTGTATTTATTACTTTATTTCAATAGCATTCTCCAGTAAAAAGGTAACATAAATTCAAGCCATGTGTTTTTAGTTTGAAAAAATAAAAATTTTCAAGTCTAAAACACAATTACATTTGTATTCAAGTCAAATTCCAACAAATATGTTCAAGTGCTTGAATTTTTGGGGCTATTGTACTTATTGGTTTAGGTTTAATAATTCTAAATTGAAATTATATTTTAGCTTAAATGTAGTTAAATGTAGAATTTTAAGATTAGTAATTTTGTGTAAGGAGGCTTTTAGTTTGGAGTTATAGTGCTTCAGTGCTCCACTATAACGTTTGTTATATGATCGATATATGGTACAAACTTATAAAAAGTTTAAAATGTTTCTATTAAATTCTATAGAACTCTAAAATTTGTTCAGTGAGTATAAATTTAATTTAAATCGAAACAATAAAATTAAATTAAAAAAATATTAAACCAATAAAAACTAAGTGGTCACCCGGGTGGGTATTGGTAAAGCGAAGGTTAAACAACATTGAGAATAAGTTGGGAATAAACGGTTTTCTCAAATTGAGAATAAATTCCCCTAATTTTTGAGAAAGCTAAAATTCTGGAACTATTTTCAAATCATTCTCAAACGTTTGACATTTGAATAAGTTTGATTTCAAATCATTCTCAATTTGAGATCAACCTAGAAAATTCGGTGGTGGTGTGCGTATGGAAGAATAGCTTAAAGCACAATTAATGGACCCAAGTGAGCTTTTTGTGACTGTCTGTAAATGTTGTTAAATAAAAAACAAAATGATTGTTTCTTTTTTATTTAAAATTGTATTTTTCTTGGTTTTATTTTATAATTAGAAATGAGAGATTTTTTTTGTTATTTGTAATACATACGTTTAATGTGTTCTTTCGAGTTTGTTTATATTTTGCTTGTCTATTATGATTAAATTTTTAAAAATCAAGACCTTATTTAAATATTTTTTTTTTAAGAAAATGTTTTAATATAAGACAAATTTATAAAAAAAAAAGTTTGGAAAAAAGAAATACGTTATATTTTTTCTTTAAAACATTTGGTGTATGTAAAATTTATTTCTTTTCAAATAAAAATGTAAGAAAATCATATTAAAATAATGTATTTACAAAAACTAAAGGGGTCATACACAAAATAAATGAACAATTTGAAATTTTGGTAAATTTTGTTTAATAATTTAAACATTAATAAGGGGTTTTAAAAGAAAAAAAATATATATAAAAATGTTGTATATTTTAAAGGTTTCATTGCGAAATAAAATGCTTGTTTTTTTAGGCAAATTATTTAAGCTTTCTTTTAGATTATTGTTTAATTAATAATGAATGAATAAATAAAATAATTATATTTAAAATGAAAAAAAGAACAATTGTTTAATTAATACAAACATAGTAAGAGCTTTTTAAAAGTTTTAAAAAATTAAACATATTTCTTCATTAAAAATTAAAAATTATTATAATTAAAAAATAATTGTAATTGTTACGGTTACATTAAAAACAAATTGAAACACATTTTGAGAGTGTTAAGAGAATCAATGATTTCGTAAGGATTTTATGTAAAGATATAACGGAGTGAGACAGGATGAGGGGACACAGACCAGAATGTGTTTTAAAGTTGAATACAAATTAGTATTATTATTCCCTTATTAAAATATATAAATTTTTTAAAAATTAAATTATTATTTTATGTTTAAGCCTCAAAATCAGAGTCATCATCTTCATCTTCACTATCAATTATTACACGCTTCTTCTTTTTCTGAAAAAAAAAATAAAAAAATATAAATACATTTTCAAACATGATTTTTAATTTAACAATCGTTTCTGTTTAGAAACCAACCTTTTTGTCTTCCTCACTATCACTAGATGATTTGTTTTTACGCGGTCTCTTTGTGGTGACAGGTTTCTTTTTAAGAGGTGATGACTCTTCTTCATCACTTTGCACCACACAATCGGATTCATCATTATCAGATATTGTGGTGGTCGTATGTGTGGGTGCTTTTACGGCATCATTGTCCTTGAATACCAATTCACCATCGCTACTCTTTTCCTCCTCTGAATCTAAAAGACCCGAATAATTAATCTTTTTAGTGGCCTGGCGACGTCCCGGACGATCGGCACGTGGAGCAACACTGACAGGTATATCGACATCGCTACCTGATAGCATAGCCTCATCTTCATCAGAACTACCGCCCTTCTTTTTACGCTAAAAATGGGAAATAATAGTAATAATTAATAAAACTGTTGGTCAAAATAAAATTTGTAATAAAAATGTCGTGGAAACAAATTTTGGTGGAAAAATTATATATGTAAGTTATTTGAGAGCTTCGGAATGTTGATTTCAACATAAATTATTAAATTCAAAAGAGTAAAGGTTCAAAAAATATTTTTTTCGTTTCGTCCTATTACTTTTATCTATTGTTATTATTGTTAGAAAAAGACAACATCATGATTTTTCAATACTTACTCCTTTAGACTTGAAGCCCAATTTTGTTTGTTTGAGACCGTCGGTGGCCTCCTTCTTTTTGGGTCCCCTTTTAACTCCTGGTTCTTTTTTAACTTTGGGTGATGACTTGGGTCCCTTTGCGCCACCCTCCACCAAAGCATCAAAATCATCCTCATCTGCCCCTTCCTTGGCAGCACCCTCCTTGACGGCCTTCTTGTCCACCTTCTCCTTTTTAACTTTTGTAGTGGCTGCCACTGCGGCCGAAACCTTTTTCATAATTTCCTCGGTAACTTTGAATTCGACTTTAACGCCGCGAGGATCTGGGAATACATCAGTGTTGCCCTCTTTGTTGCCACGCTTCTTCAAGACCACATTAGCAGTAGCTTTGTTTTTGGCCAATGCCTTGGCTTGCTTCTTATTGATGCCCAACTCATCGAGTCGCTCTTTCTCTTCCACCTCATTGAGCTTCTTTTCCAACTCATCTAAATCATCCAGCCACAACATTTGTACGGTTTTTGCCTTCAAAGCTGCCAATTCAGCCAACTTTTGATCGCGTTGTTTCAACAATTCGTTTTTACGCTCCTCCGTCAACATCCACATGGACATGCCCAAGAGATAATCGAACTTTTTGACATCGGTGAGTTTCTGGAATGCTTTCTCGGGATCTACAGCCGTCTTCTTCTCCTTCTTAACAACCGAAGTAGAAGCACCCTCCTCCTCTTCTTCCTCCTCATCATCATCTACTTCTTCCTCTTGTTGGTTAATGCGCTGTTGCCATTCTTTAACGGGATCGGGGCGATATCCACGCTTGATGAGCTCGTCTATCATGGCTTTGCGTTTCTTGTTTTCCACCACCAAAGTACGTTCGCATTTTTCCAAAATGAAACGTGCCTGATCCGTAAGACGATCTGCTTGGGCCGTCAATTGGCCCACCAAATACTCCTTACGCTTTTCATAGTATTCCAAACGTAGTGGATAAAATGCCCTTATAACGTCCAAAGAAGTGGGATAACGCCTTAAACAATTCAATTCATCGAAACAGTGCATTTGATTTGTGGACAAGGATGAGGTCAATTTGAAAATACGATGGAAGCCACCATCCTCTTGCTCTATACGCTCAAATTCTCCGGGGGACAAAGTTATGACAAAACGTACCGTGGTATCGGTATGATATTCACGATAATCGGAAATGATGGCCTTTACCTTATCCGTGCCCGTTGAAAGAGGCTCCAAAACATTTTCCTTGTAATTCTGGGTCCAGGTGCCAATAGGCAACTCGGAAATTTCAATTTTATTGCCTTGAATAATTTGTATATTGCCCGAACTGATGTAACGACCATCGGAAATGTACTCAATGGGACCACGGAAGTTCTTATACCAGGGGTGCATGACTTGAGGTTCTTCATTGGCAATCATGCGTCTAATGTTACGCATAATATCCCGGGGATTGTGATTGTAGATCTTGGTAGACCAACCAGTACCAATACCATCGGCACCATTAACCAATATCATGGGTATAATGGGCATATACCATTGAGGTTCGATCTTCTGGCCATCATCGACTTCATATTGCAGCAGAGGATCGTCATGGGGATGGAATATCAGACGAGCCAGTGGCGACATAATAGTGAAAATATAACGAGCGCTAGCGCAATCCTTGCCACCCGTCAAACGAGTACCGAACTGACCTCTAGGCTCTAGCAAATTTATGTTATTGGAACCCACATAATTCTGGGCCAAATTAACGATGGTCATTTGCAGCGACACCTCACCGTGATGGTAAGCAGACATTTCAGCCACCGATCCAGAAAGTTGGGCCACCTTGACTTCGCGTTTGTCGTTACGTTTGAAGCAAGTGAACATGACCTTACGTTGACCGGGCTTAAAACCATCCACCAAACAGGGTATGGAACGTACATTATCCGCATTGGAGAACAAAACCAATTCCAAATTAATAAAGTCTGCATAACTGACCGCTTTAGTGCCCTTGGTGTAGAGATAACGTTCGGGTAGACCCAAAGTTTTGCGTCTCTTTACTTCATCCATGTGGGAGGTGAGCCATTCCTTACGCGACTCAATGTGTTTGCGTGAGAAAGCCATAACAATACTGTCATCATCTTTGTTGCCATCATATTTGAAGAGTATACGATGTCTTTCCATGTCCTGGAAATACTCTTTCGCCTCCTTAGAGGTCGAAGTACCCAAACCTAGACAGCAAAGAAAGCAAACATAAATTAGTACAAGTTTTTAAATTGACACAAGAAAAATTAAAAAATTCAGTAACAAATTTAGACCTAAACTAACATACAAACAAACAAACATTGCATGTTAATTAAAAGCTTTAAATAATTACCTTTGTAGTATTTGATATTGTAGGTGTTATTGTTGGGTGTATCGTTCTTCCATTCCTCAAATTCGGGCAGCGAGTAGAAAGACAATTCTTCATTCTTCTTAGTGGCCTTGACAATGGGCGTAATGAACTCCTCTAGGAAGGGCAAACGCAGCAATTCTGGCCAGTTGGTGTGTATAAAGTTAATCAGCAGACCTTTGATGTGAGAACCATCCTGATCCTGATCTGTCATGATCATTACTTTGCCATAACGTAAAGTCTTAATATCATCCATCGAAAGATATTTCTTTTTATACTGCAGACCTATGATTTTGCACAGATTATTGATTTCGGCATTTTCAGCCAGCTGCTTAAAGGTGGCTTCACGTACATTCAACAATTTACCACGCAAAGGAAAGACGCCATAGAAATTACGGCCTATAACACCCAGACCCGACACAGCCAAAGATTTAGCTGAGTCTCCCTCGGTGAGAATCAAAGTGCACATGTAAGAGTTCTTGGTACCGGCCTCGTTGGCATCTTCCAATTTGGGTATACCCTTTATTTTGGTCGATTTCTTGCCGCCAGTCTTGGCAATATCATTTTCTGCCTTGAATTTAGCCCAAGACAACACCGACTCTACTATACCCGATTTCGATACCGCACCAATGAATTTTTCCGTAATGGCACACTTGGAGCCAAAACCTTTGGCCTGTAATGTCATGTTCTCCTTGGTTTGCGAGTCAAAGGTGGGATTTTCAATCAAACAATTGACAAACACCCACAAATGATTACGCACTTGGAAGGGTTTAATGTTAATACCACCTTTATTTTTCTTTTTTAAAACTTCCAGCAGCTGTTTGATAATATTATCCACCACATGATCTACGTGACGACCACCCTTGGTGGTGGCAATGGAATTGACAAAGGATACCTGTTGAAAACCACGATCAGAGGGACAGCAGGCAATTTCCCAACGTTCTCCACATTGTTCGTACACAATTTTTATGGGCTGGGCAGCTTCGCTGTCATCCGGCTTTACATACAAATCAATGTAGTCTTTGAAGTTTTTAACCGACAACTTTTTGCCATTCAAATACACCGCAACACCCTTACTGGTGGCGGCCACATCAAAAGCTCTTCTACACATCAAAGCCACAATGTCCTCATCCAAACGATCCATTTTAAATTTAGCCAAATCAGGACTGAAAGTAATTTTGGTGAAATCAGTTCCCGAAAATTCTTTAATTCTCGGTTCAGTCGTCTTGGTCATGTTGGAGGCCCAAGTTTGTTTGAAATTCTTTTTGTACTGTTTGGTGGCCGTCTCCACGGTAAAAGAAGTGGAGAAAATATTACATAATTTGGCACCATAACCATTACGACCGCCAGTAACCTTTTTCTCATCATCATTGTAATTCGAAGATGTCAAGAGATGGCCGAAAATCATAGTGGGCACATACATCTTTTCCTCTTTGTGCATGGTTACTGGTATACCTTGGCCGTTATTCCACACCGAAATTAAGTTCTTCTCAGCCTCTATATCAATTTTGATGGTATTCATGCTTCTGTCACGCTGCTTGTTATCGGCCGCATTTACTAGAATTTCATCGAATATCTTGTAGAGACCGGGCACAAATGAGATCTCACGTTGTACCATACGACCGCGTTCCTCATTGTACACCCACATCAATTCCTTAGTATGCTCCACAGAACCAATATAGGTATCGGGTCTCAAAAGGATATGTTCCAATTGAGACTTTTTCTGGTACATTTTTTCGATGGACATGCCACCACCGCCGGCTTTACTACCATTCTGCATTGTGTTGACTTTTTCTAAGCTCCTTTTATATTCAACTTTTAGCAATGAGGAGATTTTAACTCCTTTTTTCCAAATATTTCAAACTTTGTTTGAAATTTTTACCAATAAATCTAGCTGTAAGATATTACAATAATAAATAAAAGAAAGAAATTTATTATTAATAATGTTTGCACTCATTTTTATTTAAAATTATAAATCATCCTTGAAATTGGGGAAAATTCAAAAACGGTTTAACCAAAAAAGTGTGTTTTTCAAAATTATTTACTTTATTTAGCGTTGTATCGTCCCAATTTTTTTTTTTTTATTAATGTCTTGTTTTTGTTTCGAAAATTTTTTTTTTTTAAATGATTGACATACAACGATACAACGCTACGACACCGATTGTGAATTGGACAATATTTTTTTTAATATTTCCATTAATTTCATTTATTTTGAAGGATTTATATATTTTGTTAAACCTCAAAGTAAAAAACGCTACATTGTCAATACTGCTTGAAAAATTAAACAAGTCATAAAAATAGTAGTAGAAATTTTTTTTCGAGAAAATGGCTCACATTAGCAATTCCATTTATTTTATATTGGGTTTTTCGGAATGAGAAATGTGGGGTCTTCAAACCTATGAAATCCATAAGAAATACACGTTGTGTGTTTGTAAAGCCTTTGAGCCTTTGAAGTGAGCCTGAAGAACCGGAGTGTATCTACTACTACTTTTTTGCAACTGTTAGCACACCAAACAACATTCAATTGCGCTCTCTTCTCAAAATTCCCATATTCACACAATGTGAGCGGGAAAAAATGCATTTCAATGCAAAAACAAAAGTAGAATAAAATAACAAAAAAAAATCGCACATGCCGCTAAAGATGTTTTAAATAAAAAAATATATATTTAAAAAACAAGAAGTAACTATTAATAAGCTGTGAAAACACTCCAAAACCAAATATGCAAGTAAAACAAAGGAATAGAAAAATGTAAATTACAGCGCCATTTTTAATTTGCGATAATGTAATAAGCGTACAAAAAAAAAAAGAAAACTAAAAAATTCAAGCGTCCGGTGTACATACAATTTGTATAATAAAAAAAGATTCACCTTTAATTTCAAAAATAGCCCACATTTCCATATATTTTTAATAATTACCTTAAATGTTTGAAAAATTCCTTTTCATTTAGCTGTATGCTCCGTTTTCTTTTGCAAATTTATTGCAATTTAGACGTAGTTGACGCGCCGCTTTTAGTTTTCTTCCAAGAAACAGGCAAATTATTATACAAAATTGTCTGTAAAAATGTGTATTCGTTCGTTTTCGTTGGCTAGAATACAAACGTTTTTTTAATATTTTAACACTTCACTTATGTTTCATACAAAACTTAAAAACACAACATTTATTTTAACAAATAATTTCTCCTCTGTTAAATTTATTAGAAAATTTTCAAAGAAAAAATTAAAACTTCTTTTTACCGCACACTTCGACCGTTGGTTGCAGCGTCGTCTTGTCGTCTAAACTCGTGCCAATACTCTCTTCGTTATTTTGTCGTTAATTACGAAAATTTACGAATTTCGAGCACAAAACATAATCGGCAAAAAACATCAAGCAACGCATTGTTGAAAAAATTGCAACACTGACTAAATATAACAACTCTGTCCATCAAGGTTGCCAAGTCTTTAGCACTAGATTAGGCATTTAAAATTTTCTTTAAATAATTGAATAAAATTAGTAAAATATTTCTGCAAAATTTAGTAGTAAAAAAAAATATCTAAAATATCTGTATACTGTTATATTTTAGATATTTATTTTTTTTAAATAATGTAAAATCTAAAATAAGTTTTTCATTCTGGTATTATACGAATTCTCCTTTTTGATCAATTTAATTGCGAAATCGATATTTGAATAGAAGCTTAG
Organism: Calliphora vicina; assembly: GCF_958450345.1. Taxonomy (NCBI): domain Eukaryota; kingdom Metazoa; phylum Arthropoda; class Insecta; order Diptera; family Calliphoridae; genus Calliphora; species Calliphora vicina. Next base: position 136,334,414 of record NC_088781.1, read on the forward strand.
ATGATGTTAAAAAAAAAAATGATAAAATACGGGTTTTTCAATATTTAAAATACGTTCTATTTTATTATTTTTTGTGTTATTTCGATTAATTTTCGAATACAATAAACATAAAAAAATTAAACAAATAATTCTGAGTGGATAAATAGTTATTATAATTTATTTAACCTTTTTATTTAATTTTAAAATAATACTTATTTAAGTTTAAGGTCTTTTTATTCATTTGCTTATAATGATATTTATCAAAAAAGACCTTAAATAGAGAATTAAATGAAGAATTAATAAAAAAAAATAATATTATCCTGGTTGAGAATTTCTAAGAAATCACACAAATACTTTCTTAAGTACTAGTCAGATCCAGAAATTCAAATTAATTAGAAAAAAAAACAAAATAATTTCTATATACTACTAAAGTTGATAAAGTATTATTTTAGATTTTTTCAGATAATGAAAATCATGATCTTAAAAAAATAATACAATTCACTGATATTAATTATTTGGTTAACGTGGTAGTACATACTTTTTGTGCCCATACTATAATCTATTTTCAAATAATCCAATATTAAAAAATTCGATATTAATCATCTCGTTTTCGAAAATAAAAATGCAATTATAATCACGATTATTTTATAAAATTGTTCCACAAATCAGAATTTTATTATTGTTTTTTTTTCTAAAAAATAAACTCATTTCATTTACAAAACTATTTTACATTTCTGCAAAAAAACTACTACCTAAATCACAGTCATCATCATCTGATCCATCCATTTCCTGCTTAAATTCATTGAAGAATTTACCATTTGTATTTGAATTCCACGTTCCATCCACCTCTTCTAAATTAGGTTCTGCTATTTCTGGCATATAATGCGTGTAATTGCAATTAGTATAGTTCAAAGGATTACTTAGAAACTCGGATGAGGCTTTGACATTATAGTTGTCATAGAAGAAATCCAATATTTGTTGTTTCTTGGTGAAGGTATTAAATTCTAAACGCAATTTACGTTTTAAATTACAACCCCACATAAATGTCAAGTGATGATGGAAGCACAGGAACTGTAAATTATCTCCCGCTTCGGCGGCTATATTTAACCAATCTTGTATGCAATCTAAGGGAGCTGTCGTGCTGTCATTTTTATATTCTGGATTAAATAATACTGGATTCGCAAGAACACCACGAGCGGCCATAATACCATCCGCTCTGGTTTGTTCATATAATTCACAAGCCGTTTGCCAAGATTTTACATTGCCATTGGCTATAAGAGGTATACGCAGCGAATCCTTAACCTCTCTAATGGCGGCAACGTTTAAAGGGTCCGATGTCTTTTGCCACATGGTTCTGCCATGTAAGCTGAGAAAAGTAGCACCACACATTTCCAGCTGACGGGCAAATTCTATAGTTGAATTACTGGACTCATGACTAAGCAACCTTATTTTTAGGGAAACACTAAAATTTTCATTTACCCGTCTTCTAATTGTTTGTATGATATCTTTAACTAATTCCGGTTGTTTCAGTAAGCCACAACCATAACCCTTGGCAATGGCCCATGACTGAGGGCAGCCACAATTAAGATCTATACCATCGACATAAGGATATATTAGCTGGGACGAATTGGAAAATTCGATAGCATCTTTGGCTGCAAATTGTGCTATCAGTGGTTTATCCTCAGATGTTGTGGTGAATTCATTCTGTCTGGCTTTTTCACTGTTATTAAATGAGTCCGCTATGATCATGGGAGTGAAACATAGCTTCACACCATGTTTCCGCAGCAGACGTCGAAACTCCAATTTACTGTAGCGCACCATGGGAGCTGATACTCGTAGAAAACCATGTTTTTGGGATTTTTCTTCTCTAAACACTTCCAAAATATCTATTTGTGGTCTTTGTTTTTGAACATCCATATTTATTATTATTTAATGTATAAAAAATGTGAAAAATATGAAGAAATTGTTGATCAGCGTCAGTTTTTTTGCAGTTTTGTTTTGATTTGTTGTTTTATCACTAGTTTTATCATGCACGTGCTTGTTCTTAAACAGGGATGTTAAACAGCGGTCAAATACAGAGTTGATAAAACTACAGTCAGTGTCTCGAAACACATCTTTATTAATTTCAATAAGTCGATTGTTCAAATTTTCCTAACATTTTGGTCGGAAAAACTTCCAAAATCGTTATCCCAAAAAATGGTAATGACAATTAACGAAAAAAAATCAAAAAAATAGTCGAAAAATCCACTTTTTTAGATTGTTAAAAATATACAATAACAAAAATAAAATAATAGCCTTAATTCGGTACACTTGAATTTTTTCCACTGTGCAAAAATACTTAACAATAAATGTAAAAACTATGTATTTTTTTTACGATAAGAATTAGTAAAGAGTTGATAATATTAAATTTGAATAAAAAAGTCGACTTTTCGTAAATTACCAAATGTCTACTATTCGAAAATTTAAAAAAGTCAAAATTTTTAAGTTTTCGTATTTTGTATTTTTCATATACAAATGCATTTAATATTGAGTACAAGGTCAATAAGATGAATTTACGAACACAGCTGATTATTATTTGTTTATGCTGTGATCGCTATTGTCAAACTTTTTTATATTAGCTGTTGTCAAACAATCCTTTTTTAAATAAAAAATAATATAAAACGGAAAATTTAGGTTGAACAACTTATTTTACACATAAATCTAATAAAATACATAAAATTTTGTATGGCATATTTTTTGTTTGTTTGTTTCATATGAATTATCTGATTGTGACCTTGAAAATCATTTATCAATATATACAAATATTGTCTTTTGTTGCTGAAACGATTTCAATTATTATCCTATTACTGTTTTTCAATTTTGCAAAATTCTTTGTGTTAACATTCGCATTCTTACTTCCCCAAAATACAACTCTTCTTCGGTAATTACTACCCACACACAAACTCACACATCGAAACGTAAAAACATATGGGAGTAAAGAAGATAGAAGAAAATACGCAAAAATCAACAAAAAATACAAAAATAACTCTTTTTACTTTAATTAATTGCAATAAAATTTATACCAAATACAAAGTAACAATAAGCAAGTGGTGACTAATTTAAATATACAATTATTGGCTAAATAAAACTAACGTCTTCAATAGAATACCAAGAAACTATACAATGACTAAAGAAATTCAATAAAAAAAGTGCAATTGCTTGTAATTGAAACAAATTAAAGCAAATAAGATTAATATATTTTTAACTATTTGTATAAATAAGTGAAAATAAATATTTAACACTTTTGATAAAGAGAAAACTTTAAAAAAGGATGCATTTCTCGGTACCACATACACAAGAGTTGTTTAGCGAAACAACAGGCACCTCCTACACGGGTTACAACATCTATATTAATGGCAGCTATCATGCCTGCTTGCGCTATAAACAACTGCATGCCTTGAACGAACAACTGCGTAGGCATTGCTTACCCATGGGCGTTGTGATGCCAGAATTTCCACCTAAGAAATTTTTGCCTTTAACCAACAACCAGGTAGAGAGTCGACGTCAGGCTTTGGAACACTATCTGCAAATGTTGGGACAAGATATCAGAGTTTCAAAATTGGACTCCTTTCAAAGATTCTTTTTGAATGCCCAATTGGAAACGGCTTTGGCTGAAGGTGTGTTTGAGGAATATTTTGGCTATGGACCCGAGGAATCGAATACCTCAAATGGCATAGAGGAATTTATGCGGCCTATACGTTTGGAAGTTATACTGCCCAGTGGTTATCAGTTGAAAGTGAATTGCTGTGTTTCAGACAATGCCACCGCTTTGTTAGAAAAAGCATTGTCTTGTGTACAATTACCAACAGATATGATGCCCTACTTTTGCCTGTTTCTCGTTAGACGAGAAACCAAAGATTCCTTGGTATTGATTAGAAAACTAATGGATTTTGAAACGCCTTTTGTTTCTAGACTCTACAATCAGCCATGTCAAATACAGATAAGAAAAAGCTACTGGAATCCCAACTATGATGCAATATTAATGAAAAATTCCATAGCTTTGAATTTGCTGTTCTTGCAGACGGTGTCTGAGATAGAAAGAGAATGGATTATAGCCCCAGCGGAGATATTGAAAAAGTTAAAGTCCTTACAAGAGTACGGCATGCATAAGGAGTACGTAGAAGTGGCCCGACAATTGCCGCTTTATGGTTGTTTACAGTTTCTAACCTCCACCGTGGACTATCCCGATCCTGAAACATCGGCTTTAATAGCAATAGGTAACAAAGAACTAAGTATGCGTACAGTGAAACAAGACAAAATACTAGAAACTAAATTCCGGGTAACACGCATGCGTGTATGGCGTGTTACGGCTCTGCACAATACACTGGAAACAAAAGATAAGTCCTCGAATTTACAATTATCCTTTGAATATTTAATGTCCAAACAGAATTTAAGATGGATTACCATTAACAGTCCACAAGCCATGCTAATGTCGGTTTGCTTGCAAGAAATGGTCAATGAGTTACTAAACTACAAAGATAATGAGCAACTAACAGCCAAACCCACAAACTCCCAAACATCATCTTCAAATTCCTCAACCTCTTTTACACGTTCAACTCCCACCTCCTCCTCGTCTTCGTCCTCAACGCCAACTCCAACATCACACATTTCCACATCATCATCTGCACACATGATTGACGAGTGCTCACCGTCTTCGGAGGCGCCCGTACGGTTTTTAGCTCAACGCATTTTAAACAAACAAAATCCTAGATTAACCAAGAGTCATTCATATGGTGCGGTATTTTTTCGAAACTCTTTGGCCCAAGAGGAGGCGGTGCAAAATGAGGCTTTTGAGGGCATAGGAGATGATGATTTGTAGGATTTACGAAAGTTGTAGGAGTACTAACATACAAATTAATAGAATACATAAATAAGTATATCTTCGAAAGGAATTTTAATAAACTAAAAAAGGAAACATATTAAATCACATACTTATGTAGCTACTTTAACTCACAAAGGTCTAATGTCCAAAAACCTTTTGCAATTGTGTGGCGTGTGGTCTGATCTAGTTTCTTTTTTTACTAAAAAGTCCCGTTAAACAAGTAATTATAAAAAATACTAATTTTTCTATACTAGATTTTTTTTTAAACAATTAATTCATCAAAATACATTTTGAAATAGGGTGCCACTGTATTGTAAGGAAGATTTTTTTAACACTTTTACATGACAGGTTATCTGACAGATAAGTGCAACTTGCATGCAAGTTCAGTAAGTAATTTGGAGGATTTCTTCACATTCCTACATTCTTTATATAAATTGTAGGATTTTGCCCAAATCTTAGCCATTTACAAACGATCAAAATTCTCGAAACTATAACTGATGTAATTTAGTTTTTTAAATTACAGTGACACCCTACTACTACACACATTTCCCGAAAATATAACAGACTGTAGTGCTTTTAGTCAATTTATGTATAAATTACAATGTTTTTGCAACATAAATTTAAACTATTTTTTACTAGTAAACTAAGATATAAAGCAACGGCCTAAATGGAACCACATTTAGCCAAGTTTTAAACAAACACACATTCTCTCTTTTTTTGTAAGTTAAAAAAAATACTTTATGACTTGAAAGTCTGTTATACACATTTAATTTATAATTTTATAATGCAATGATAAAATAGAAAAATAAAATATTGAGGATTCTCTTAAATGTAAAATAAATACATACATATTTATAATTTTTTCAAAAAGGTGCAGTTAATAAATATAAAAACGGAAATAAATTTAAAACACTTTAACATTTAAAAATATATATATACATATTAACAATCTATATAATTTTGTTAAAACATATAAATCCCTTGCAAAAACTTTGTAGAACAAAAATGAAACCTTTATAATTTTTATTACAACAACAAAAATTAATTAAATTTAAAATTTATAAAAAAGAAACAGGTAGATATTTTTTGATAAAATATCATTTTTAAACATCGAATTTTAAAATTTTGTTACTTGTATTTTGTTTTTTTTTTTCCAAAAGCTCAATTTATTGCCAAAATTAAATATATTTCAAAAATATGAATGTTATGGAATTTATTATATTTATTGTAAGATAAAACAAAAATTGTTATGTTGTTTAAAAATGTTTCTTCCAAAATCTAAATTTAATATTCATGTCTTTAGATAACGATTTTTTATATATATACGACTTTTTTATATATATTATTAATGTAATTATTATTTCAATATATCTTTTGTAAATGCATTTATTACATTTTTTATACATATACATACATACATATTTATCTAAAAAAAATTAGTTTAAAATATTTAATATTTACTATTTTTACTACTCTATTAAAAAATAAATCAATAAAATAACACTTTAATAAAACACGTATGTTGAAAGTTTTTTATTTAATTAAATATTAAATAAATGAATAAAGAAAATATTACCATTAATGTTTTAATTAAATATTATAACTGTAAGTAAAAATTTATATTTAAATTTGTATTGAAAAAAAAAATCGACACAGAGATTTTGAAATTATTCGAAATTTGTTTTTAAATAATTGGCATCACTAATGCTACTGATGATAGAGGTGACAACAGTTTCAGTTGATATTTAGTTTTCTATATTAGTTCGTATTTACAAAGTAATAATAAGTGAAAAAAACAGAAAAGATTATATTTTTTTTAACGTTAAACCCAATAATATATAAAACCTTTTTGAAGGATTTCATCTATAGATGTTTAAAATACCGATGTTTGCATTTATCTGAGCTCTTATTTGAGTTTGATGGTCTTATTTTTATCGCTTTTTATTTTTACATAATCTACAAGCCTTCTTCTATTTAGAAAAGTCCAAAAATCCAAAATTTGGTTTAATTCAATAACATATTTTCACTTTAGAAATGCATGCTATTTGGTGAAAAACAACAAAATGATCTCGGATGTTTCCTTTCATACAAATTTTCACTTTGTGTAGACATTTCTTAACATATTAATTAGAATTGACGGCTAAATTAAATTCCAAAAAAGTCCAAATTTGCAATTTACATTACATTGATTCAGAATTTTTGAAAAAATTACACATGTTTTTTTAAAATTCCATAGCTCAAGTATTTTGAAAGGAATTAACACTATTTCTTTAATTTTCTTCTTATTAACATTAAAAATACCCTCATTTGTTTTCAATTACACTGATATGTTTTCATTATCAATAAAAAACAAACAAAAAATATTAACATTCTTATTTTTTACATATTTTTTAAGCAAAGCTTAAAATACGTATATTAAGGAAATTGCAACTCTGTATTAAAAAATGGTTATCATGATAAACACTACAACTACCGAGTACCCAAATCAATAGCTCTCTTTGATTCTCTCTTTCTATTACTATTCGCCAGCAGCAAAGCTAGAAAACCGATTAAAATTGTAACTTCGTGGAGTTTTTTCTATAAAAATATAGTTAAAAGAACTTATTAAAACCGAAAAACTATCAAATCTACAAGTTAGAAGGCAGTTTTATGTTATAAATATAACGAAAAGTTTAAATACAAACTTGAATAAAGAAAAATTTACATTATAATTTTCGCCCAGAAAATTTTTTGCTGCCACTTTCTATTTCTGCCTTTTCACATTCATAAAACACACACACACCGAATACGTTTTGCGTATTTTGTCTTATTACAAAAAAAAAATTGGAATAAAACAGGAAAAGCAAGGAAGTAAAATAACAAAATAAACGGACAAAACATAGCCAGAAAGGAGAATAAGAAAAACAATAAAAGAAAACACTTTTCATAGTTGTAGCAGATAACAAAGACGAATTTTGCAATAAACAAAAGAAAAAACCCACAACGTTGCTTAAATATAAATTTTTGCATTTTTCCACAAAATAAATTATATTAAAAACAGCTCACACTACAAAGAAATAGCAAGAGAAAGGCGGAAATAATTGAAAAAAAAGATTGCGTGTCTTTTTCTTAGATAAAAAACAAAACTTTTAAATCTATTAACAAAAACTAAAAAAAAATCCCCAACAGACAGTAAAAATGGATCGTGGGTAAGTTTAAAATTAGTAATTTAAAGTATACATATTAAATTTTATATATAAACTAAATTAACATTATAAATATACAATTGTTAAGCATTGCATTTCACATAAATTGTGCCAAGGTCTTTATTATTTTTAAAACACGGAAAATTAGGGCCATTTTGGGTGTTTAGAGGTGCCGCTGCAATTTATTGGGGGTTCATTCGCTATACATAGTTTGTGTGTTTAATTTTATAATTAGAGTGCAAGAGAGATATTTCATTTCTTTTTATAAATCTTAACAGACCTTGTAATGATTTTTTTTGTAGACGCATTCTGTATTTTTTTCACTTTTTTGTTTATATTTCGTAGTTTTTACGAAAGAACTGTTGTTTTTGTTATATCTTTTTACATTCATTGTGTGGCTTTTTTGTGCAGTTGTATTGATTACATGGCGAGTAATTGAGTAAACATGTTTTTTTTCCAATCTATAAACAAAGAACTCTTGTATTGATGAATGTTTGTATTTGTATTCAGTCTTATTAGTATTTGTTTATGCGGGAGTATTTGATTTGTTTTGGTTTGTAGTTGTAGAGAGTAATTGGGGATTTACGTTGTTGTTGTTGATGCTGTTTATGGAGACAAAAAAAGTATTCATTTTAAGGTGATTATATTTTTCTTCACTTGTTTTGAGGCTCGAACTGTCAATTTCACTAGTGATTCTTGTACTATAACAATCATTAAAACAACAGGCTGACTGACAGCTCCAGCCAACGTTTTTGAGCATATATCAATATCAGCAAAACAGTTTGGAAAACAATCTGATCGTTATGGGTATCATTGAATAGTGCTTCAAAATACCTTTAATATGATATATCGTCCCCTCAATAAAACAATAGTGTATAAGCATATACACCATTATTTATTTGGAGAAATTCTACTTCCAGAAAGTAGGTCAAAAGATCAATTGGAATATTACTTTTGTTCTAGATGTCTACTAACACTCAATTTAAACTCAATTATTTCGAAATGGCAAAAAAGTTATACACTATTGTTTTCGTACTATCGTACTGTTTATTATTATTGTGATCCAAAAATTCCTTTTTGAATTTATATGGCAGTACTTCAGACAATTTTGATATACAGAAAAAGTGATTTTAGCGAAGCCGGTGTTCGATACACCCCAGAGTTTAAAGCCCCTTCGATAGAAAATATGAATATTACCAGAAAAAAAATTATGAAAATATAAACCGATACTGGGATCTTGATTTGTTCCCTGAACACTTCGTTTTATTTTACCATTTCAAATTTAAATTTTATTTATTTTCAACATCCTAGCCTTATTCCATAATCGGTTATAAATTAAAAATTTTCAGTAGACATTGATTGTTCAGTTTGTTTGTCTTTCATGTATGCTTGAATAGAAAATTCTGGTCCCATTACTAGAAATTGTTGTTGCCAATTAATTAAATTTAGCTTTTAGTTTTATTTGTATTTATGTCCAATGTAGACTTTAAATTTGAACTTTAACCTTGCTCTATTAAAACAAAAGTTTTTTTTTAATTTAGTTTTATTTAGCTACTAAAATTATTATACACAGTAATTAATTATGATATATGAAATTCATTTTCGAATTATAGCACATAGAGAAACAACAAAAGCGGAAACTAGAAAAAAACTCAAACCAAAATTTTACTCAAAATAATCACACATACGAGTGTTGTTTTTGTTTTAACATTATTTTATTTACTAATATATTTTCACCACTTAGGTTTTTGACAACTGAGTTAGGTCTTTGACAGCAGAGTTTCCGCTCTATGTATATTTCTCTATGTTATAGCACTCCACAAAACGTTCTAAATGTCTTTCGAATTTCAATTCAATCGGTTTAGCCGTTTAGGTATAATTGATTAAAATCTAAAACTACTCCATCTATGGGATAAAAATAAATCATTACAGAAACACTCTTCACATTCCATAGAACTTGTATTTAAATATTTGCCTTATTTAGTGCATTAGTTCTTGAGTAATATAGATTTTAAGTATGTTTGAAATATCGATTACGAACAAACACTGCTCTCTTATTAATATCGATTTTATATGTGTTTCATATATTTAATTTGCTGTAATTCTTTTCAAATTTCTTTTACAGTTCTGGCCGTTATTCCTACAATCGCCGTCAGGGTGGCGGACAAAGCGGTGGTGGTCACAACAATCAACACCATAACAATCATTCAAACTCATCACTTTCCTCTTCATCGTCATCTTCTCTATCCTCTTCATCTAATAATCATAACAACAATAATCATTATGATAATCATAATTCCTATTCACATCGTAATGCATCAAGCAACAATTCCTCATCACATTATTCCAACAATTCACAACAGAATTCAACTTCATCGACATCATCGTCGTCGGGCGGTTCGTCTGCATCGATGTATATAAATTCAACCACACACATAAGCAATAATACATCAAATATGTCCCGCGAACCGATAACACAACACGATGAACTTATACGCTACATAAGGGAAGCATGGACAAAAGTAAGTAAATTGGTAAAATGATTTCTCATTTCTACTTAATTTAAAAAACTTGGTACATTAGTGATTTCTTACTTGGGCTTTATTTAGAATTTAAATTTTAAAATTTTTGTATGAAAATCACTTAGTTTTCAAATACTTTTTGAGTGTTTTTATACAAAAATTTGTAAATTGATATAAGCCGCTACTGCTTGAATAACTAGAGGTAGTAGCGGTTTATATCTCAGCCACTTGTGGGCTGATTTTCTCGATTTTAAACAATTATCATCAATATGCCGGTTGCTATTCAAAATATACAAATTCAATTAAATTTATTACTATGTTATAATTAAAATGCTTAATATTAAACTTGCTGTCTCTCTAACTTTTCTAATTCCAGGTTAGTGAACAAAGTACATCAGTGCTATACAACGAATCTGATAATCAATTAAAAAATTTTAAACCATTTAATTTGGAGGAATACTGGGGCCAGCGACTGGTTCAAAACATACATGTCTCTCATGGTCATCAATAAATAGAGCAGCAGTGACAGCTTCTCTATAACAAAATCATAATGATTTAAAAATATACTTTAATAATTCAAAATATATATAAATTTGAAAAACTTGACAAATTGAAAGAAAAACAACCACAACAACAACATTTATTTAAAACAACAAAGAAAATATTTGTTTTGCAAACTGCAAAAATGTAAACAAAATTTAAAAAAAAAACATTTAAGAAAAATACTTGACAACAATAATTAACATTATATTATTATGACACAATTTTCAAATCCAACATAAAAATAATTAAAAAAAAAATAAAACTTTAAATTCCGTTTAAATTTAACATACATAATTGATATTTATACTCTTTGAAAACATAATTATGTAATAATAATAAAAAAAAACGTAAAACAATTAATTATATACAGGGTGTTTAAAAAAATATGTTTTTATTATTTAATACATATTATAATTAAATGGGTAGAGGGTTTCAAATTATTATTAAAATTGTTAATGATTTTTATAAATTCAATTAATATTTTTTCATTTTTTTATACACTTAAATATAAATTAAGCATTTTTTCTTTTAAATTTAAACAGCATTTGAAAATAAAGTTAAAAAATCCAAACTGCCATTGAAAAATAAAAAATGTTGCTATTATTTTTTTGTAACAACGTTTGTATAAAAACAAACGCCAATGTATTTTATATATACTATGTAATACATATGTAATGAATTCATGCATATATATATTAAGCATCCTGTATATAATTAAAAATTTCCAGCCCCCATTTTAATAATAAGCAATAGCATCTTAGTATTTAAACAAAATTTAAAAAAGAAACCTTTAAGACACCAACATTTTATTAAACAAAACAAAAGAAACAAATTATACTAAATCTTAAACAATAACTTGGCATACATAAATAATGTCACTTCAAATTAATGAAATCAAACAAAATATGTAAATCCACCCTCTTTCCCATTTTTAATTCTAACCATTCCTTTTATTACAAAAAACAAAATATTAACTAACCTCTTTATGTTGTGTTTTGAATTGAAATTGAAATAATTTACTTTAATTATTTAGTTCTTATGCTTTTGTATATGTTTTCTGTGTAATTTACAAAATTAAATTTGTATTTATTTAACACAAACCAGAAAAGTTGAGAATAGTCCATGTTTATGTTTTAGTTTGTTAATAAAACAAAGAAGAAAAATAAGTTTTTTTTTTTTGATTTTAAACAGAGTTTGGTTATTTATTACTACAAAGAAATATACATATAATAAAACAAAACTTAATTAAATTGGGTATAAAAACAATGTTAATGATTTAATGGACAATATTGTATTGCTGGCCTTTCTATTGTTTTTATACTGTAATTTAAAGTTTTGTCCATACACTTTCTATATTATTCTATATTACATTTTAGAAGAAATATCGTGACTAGATTACTTTTGTCTCAAAACATATTTAAAAAAAGGTTTTTCAGTAAATATAAGACGCATCATATTTAAAATACATAATAAATTTGTCACGAATAATTTTAAATATTGTTTTATTTATAAACTCAATAAAGTCCCGTATTTTGTAATGCATTTTATAATATTTAACAAATATCCCAAAATATTTACCACGAAGTTTTCTCAAAAAAAAATATATTTTCATTGATATTTTATTATTCGACAAAAAACAATAATCGATTATCTCCGAAAAAAACCAAACTTTTTTAAAATATCAGGCCATTTCGTTCGGAATGGTTACAATTCCGTTATAATCGATCGATTTTGTTTTAGCTTAGATTCCGTTTTATTTTGTTAATTCCCAAAAGAATTAATAATAACTATTTTACAAGATGGAAGTTTTCCCAATTTCATTTTGTATTTTCAACTTTATCTGAAAACTGGGGTCGAAGTACTGCATTCGATATCGAGTAAAATTAATAGTAATTTTCTTATTTGAAATTTTGGCATTCGATATCGAGCAAGAAATTTTATTATAATTTCGATATCGAACAATTTTTTGGTAAAAAAATTGGAATAAAAGTTTTTGGTGAAAAAAATTTAATGAAAACAAGTAAGAGCGCTATGTAATTCGGCTGTGCCGAATCTTATATACTAAATTATATTTTAAAATAAAAATTTAAAATTTTTTAGGTGAACAAAATTAAAAATTTAAATTAGTGAAATTTTTTTTTTAAATTTCATTTTAAAACATTTTTTTTAAAAAATGATGACAAAAAAAATTATAACAAATTTTTTTTTTTAATTTCTATTTAATTTTTTTTAAAAACATTTGTTTTTTAAATTATTAGTTAAAAACAATTTTACCAGATTTTGACCCATTGTATTATGGCCTTCTATACGACGTTGCAAAGGCCTTTGAAATATCTATCATTATAATGATCACATCTGTGATGAAATTTCAAACGTCCTTTTATAGGCCATTGAAATTAGACACAAAAATTATTAAATTGCGGAATGAATGATAGTGAAATCAAAATTGGCAACTCGAGATATTAGAGGTCAAAGGTAACAGAAATTAAATGTATTGTACATTCCTCAGTTATACGAAGTTTTGGAGTTATTAAAACATCTTAAGCTCCTTAGAACATAAAGATAAGTTTAATTTCATTATCATTCGTTCCGCAGTAATTTCTTTATTTTAATTATTTTTATTACAGACTTTTATGAAATTATATATCCCTATATACAGGCCTGTCGCAGAATTCCATTACGATCGAAAGTGGAATTAATTCCGTATCCCGCTTCTTCAGAAAAAGTAAAACGAAATATCTACCTATTCCATTTGAAAACTTTCTATTTTCAAATGGAATAGATTATGTTTGGAATTATTTGTTTTTCTAAAATTTATAATCAATTTCTGTACCAAAAACTCCAAATTTGTTTTAATATAAAAAACATCAAATTAAAATCAGAAATACAGAATTATTTTCAAATCAAGCGATTTTAATTACACAAGTGAATATTTCTTATTTTCTTTATTTTATTTGTGTTTCATTCCACTACGTTTCACAAAAACAAATGGTTGTCACTTTTACACTCTCCCATCGCTATTGCACGTGTGCATATTTACTAGCAGTGTTTTGTTTATTTTTCCGTACAAGAATATAAGAAATAAAAATAATTTGGAATAATTTTAATTAAAAATGGATAAAATTAAATTTAAAAATAATGCCGAAGAATATGAACCCACAGATTCCGAAGATGAGTATAGTGAAGAAGAAAAAGAATTATTAAAAGAAGTGCGAAAGGGCAGACAACGAAATCTGCCTAAGGAAAGAGAAGTTTTAGCTTTTACCGAATCGGAAGAAGAGGACGAAGATGAAGACAATAATGAACAAGCTGAAGAGGACGATGATGAAGACGACGATGAAATGGGTTTGGCTGATAGTGATATAGAAGGAGCTGAAGTAAATGATGATTTACCGGATACCAAATACTGGGGCAAGAAAACCAGTGCTTACTATAACACAGACTTTGTAGATCAAGATTATAGCACCTACAATGAAAAAGAAGAGGAGTTGGCTAAACTGGAAGAAGAAGAAGCCAAGTCCATTCAATTGAGATTGGCCAAACAATTGAAGGAAGAAGATTTCGCCTTGGATTCAGCCTTTAGCAAGTTGAAGAAATCAAAGAAAGATGGCACAGACGAAGAGGATAAATCATTAAAGGGTACTCTACTAAAAGCTGATTTTTCCGGCCTTAGCAAAAGAGAACGTTTGGAATTATTCGAAAAAGATTCGCCTGAGTTTGCGGGACTTGTGGGAGATTTTGAGGGCTACTTGGAAGAAATCCAGCAATTACACGCTCCCGTTCTACGTCATGTGCATGAAAAGAATTTGAACATGATACCAGCTTTACAGTTTGCTCAACACTATCAAAATATTGCTTTGACTTACTGTTCCAATTTGGCTTTTTATTTATTGCTTAAAGCTAAAAGAACTTCCATAGAGAATCATCCCATTATACAAAGACTGACACAACTGAAGAAATTGTTAAGTCAATTGGAAGACAAACATGAAAATATTATTAAACCACAATTGGAGGCTCTACTCGAACGTATACAGGATGGTGATGAATTCGAAATATTAGATTTGAAAAACTTCCCACCACTACCAGAGGATGAACAACCCAAGAAACGTAGTGCTAAACAATCGAAGTTGGGTATATTATCAGCCTATGACGAAGCGAAAGCAACTAAAGAAGGTCCCGCCAAAAAGAAAACCAAAACAGAGGCAGGTGTTGATCAAGATTTGGCCACTTTGGCTGAAATGTCTTCAGATGATGGTGAGGATGATGATGACGGCGATGAGAATGATATGGAAGAGGAGGAAGATGATGCCGAGGCCCGTCGTGGTATTACCTATCAAATTGCCAAGAACAAAGGTCTTATGCCTCACCGCAAGAAGGAGCAACGTAATCCTCGCGTTAAACATCGTGGTAAATATCGTAAGGCTTTGATCAGACGCAAGGGTGCGGTACGCACTGTGCGCACAGAAACTTCAAGATATGGCGGTGAAATTTCGGGTATTAAGGCTACTGTTAGTAAGAGTGTTAAGTTTAGGACTTAATGTAATGAAATGTGTAAATAATTATGGAATATTTTATTTGAAAATAAAGTTTATTAGATAAATAAAAAGAGTTTTTTGGTAAATAAGAAGGTTGGCTAACGATTCGAAAGAATTAAAAGGTAACGTTAACACTAATTGCTGTTATTTGGATTCGGCTGTGCCGAATCTTATATACCCTTCACCAAATTATACTTTAAAATAAAAATTTTAAATATTTTTAGGTAAACAAAATTAATTTTTTTTCCAAAGTTTTTTTTAATTTTTTGTAAAAAATTTTTTTGGAATTATTTTTTTTTTTAAATTTTAGATTTTTTTTTTTTTGGTTTTTTAATTATTTTTTTTTAATATTTACCGAAAAAAATGGTGAAAAAAAATTCGGGTTAAAAATATTTTTTCCGATATAGTAAGGTCCAACTTACTATGTATGGTCTTATATACGTCGTTGCAAAGGTCTTTGAAATATCTATCATTAGATATCCATATTGTCTATATTAATGACTTAGTAATCCAGAAATAGGTCAAAAATCGAGGTTGTCCTGGTTTTTCCTTATATATCAGCCATTTGTGGACCGATTTTCTCGATTTTAAATAGCAACCGAGCAGGAAGAATTCCGAAGATATTGATGTATGAAGTAAGTTATTTGGGGGCTTCGGAAAGTTGATTTCAACGGACATGTCTTTATCGACTCTGCTACCTATAAGGATCCAGAATATATACACTATAGGGTCGGAAAATTATATTGGGGAAATTACAAACGGAATGACAAACTTATATATATCCTTCTCACAAAGGTGAAGGGTATAATTACTCAAAATAATCACACATACGGGTGTAGTTTTTGTTTTCACATACAGCCCAATTATGAATAAAAAATTCCTCGGGAGTTTGTTCCCCGCGATTTTTTTCCCATTAAATTTGAATAGTAAAAATGAGAAAAGGGTAAAAACTCCTGGGAATTTTTATTCATAATTGGGCTGATAGTTTTTTACTCGCACCACATACATAGGTTTTTGACAACTGAGTTAGGATTATATATTATAACAAAAGTGAAGTTTTTGTTGCGGAAATTGATTAAAAATTTTTCAAAACTGAAAGTAGTTTGATTCCGAAATAAATGTTCGTTTTACTTTTTCTGAAGAAGCGAAATACGGAAATTATTGTCTGTCTGATGAAATCAATATTCCGAAGCCCCCAAATAATTTACTCACATGTTTGATACGTCAATATATCCGCTACAGTCTTGGATCGGTTGTTATTTTAAATCGAGAAAATCGGCCTACAGATGGTTGAGATATATGCAAAAATCCACTACATACCTAGATTTTTTACAATATCAGGATTTAAACAATTAACATAGACATTATGAATACGATATAAAGCCACAAAAATTCAGATCGAATTTTAATTTTCAAAAAAAAAAAATTCTCTAAAAAAAAATTTTTCTACCAAATTTAAAAAAAAAAAAAAAAAATGTCAAACAAATATTTTTTAAATTAAAAGACAATCAAACATTTTTTCCGACAAATATTTATTTTCACGAAAAAATTTGTTCAACCATAATTTTTACTCAGCACACATTATTTTCAATCTTTATCTTGAATTAAACTTTGTGTTTTATAATAAGAACTGGGCCAAATTACCGTATTCATGATCGAATGATCTATGAAGTAATTTCGATTATATATTTTTTTTTAATTTTGTAAATTAATGTCATAATCTAAAATAAGAAAATGAGCATAATTTTTACTCGATATCGAATGGACATTCTTATATCCGTGTATTGTTCTGATGTCTGGTAAGTGTACAGAGCTAATTTTATTATAATTTTAAAATTATTTAATAACGAAATAAATATTTTTATAAAAATTTAAGGGAACTTAACAGCCTAATTATGAATAAAAAATTCCGCGGGAGTTTGTTCCCCGGGAATTTTTTCCCATTGAATTTGAATAGGAAAAATGAGAAAAACTCCCGGGGAATTTTTATTCATAATTTTTCTAAAAACTTTTCCTTGTGTAGGTATAAAATTTTTTTAATTCATTATAAAAAGATGAAAATGTGGCTTATTTATCTGTGCTTTTCCTATTAATGTAATCTATTTTTTTCAAAAATCATTTATATTAGTTTCTCAAAATACCATCTATTAAATTTGCCTTAAAAGCTACGGGTTACTTCGTAACTACATTCGAAATGGTTCAAATTTGTATGTTAAATGCTTTTTAAGTCCAGTGATTTCTTTGTAATTAATGATCGTTTGAATTGATTAACAGCTGCCAAAAACAAAATTTAAATTTTGCTAGCTATCGGCTGTGCTGATCAACAGCAAGATATAAATCAATCCAACCCAATTTTAAAATTAAAAACTCAAAATAATCTTGAATTTTAAATGCAAGAACATAATTCAAACAAAACTGTTTGTAACAAGATTCCAAATATAAAAATTTTCTTGAATCAACTGTTCCTAACACAAACAAATAAATAAAAACAACCATGCCCATAATTTAATATTTTTGTTTCCACATGTTTATTTTCTCCACTTTTATTTAAAAGTATATATAAAAAATCATTTAAAACGCTTTAATAGCGTTTCTCCCACAATTTTCTCTTCCTTTAGCTAGATGTCATTGCAATTATTGTTTGGAGGGGGAATCCAGAAAAATATTAAACAAATCAATTCTAAACACTAAACTCTTATTTATAAAACGAAAGTGTTGCTTAGACCATGCTGCGGAGCAATTTGTTGATTTTGTCTTCACGGTTACCGAAGTCACCACCAGCTACGTAATGGTTAGCCTTCTTGCGCCAGCCACCAGTGGGGGTGTTCAATTTGAAGGGCCACAAGAAGTTGGAAGCGTACTTGAAGTTGGGGCCAACGGTGAAGAGTTCATGAACCATATCTTCAACGCATTGAATGTTGTATGCCTTGCGCATTTTACGTTCAATCACGAAGTTATCGGTGATGGGGACGCGTTGACGGTTGTGCTTGACGAAACCGCGCTTGTAGACCAATTCGCGGACTGATTTCAAGTTGGGGTAACCCCAGGTGATGTAGGGTTCAGCAATACGCATCATGTTGATGGTGGCCTTGTTCAACTTGATGAAGACACCATTGTTGATTTGACGCAAACGGAACAATTGCAAGACCTTGCGTACCTTGGGAGCAACCTTGTTGATACTAAAATACAAATAAAAATACATTAATGGGCGAGACCATAAACATTAACACAAAACACACAAGATTATCCATTGTAAAAAAGAAAGGTTATGTTTGTAAACAAATGACACGATTGGTCTGATCCACTTTGAAAAACCTTTGCTTTTTTTTTTTGTTAGGATAGTCTGCTCTAAACACTTACCCACGAATACGGATAACGAAGGCTAATCTGGATTCGCCGGGAACGTAGTATTGTCCACGTTGTTTGGCTAAACGACGCAACTTAATTTCACGTCTCTCAGCCTTGATGTATTCATTTTGGTATTTTTCAGCACGTACCAAATTTTCACGTTTGCGTTGGGCAATAACGGCAGAGCGCTTCAATTTTCTTTTGGTTTCTTGAGCACGCTTGCTGATCACCTTCTTGGCGAACTTCAATTTGGATTCGGGCACAACGGGAAGCTTTTTAGCTTCGGTTTTCTTGGCGGCCGTGGCAGGCATCTATGTAAAAAACACATTTTAACTGATTATTAAACAATTCACTGTATTATTTGAGGATTTTTCACAAAAAACACCAAAAAATTCACTAACCTTTACTTGTCACAGTGCACGTTGAAAGAGAAAAGGAAAAGGCAAAAGGAAGTTAATTTCAATGTTGTCAGCACTGTAAACATGGCGGATTTTTAGTACTGTTTTGACACTTGGGAAGTGTACGGAATGAAAGAATATTAAATTTTTAATATGAATGGTGAGGAAATTCGATAAATTTAGAAAAAGAGAAAAAAATAAAATAATATTAATAGTAAAATTTTAATTAAAACATAAATAAATTAGAAGTTAAAGATATTTTAAAAATATATTGTGTTTCTATATAAAAATATTCTCAAAATATTGATATGTATAAAAATAATTTTTATAATAATAAAATAAAAAATAAAATATCTTTTTATGTATCTTTTTAAATTATCAAATTAGAAATAAACATTGTTTATATAATAAAACTAGCTGTCCCGGCAAACGTTGTTCTGCCATAGCTCACACAAAGTTTGAAGACTGCCATTATAATAGGACTGCAGATATGCATTAATAAATGTTTACTTTGTATGGGAGGTACCATGCCCATTGTTCCTATATAGATCAACAAATTTCATCGAAATCGGCCCAGTCGTTAAGGAGGAGTTCAGTTACTAACACACGTACAGAAGAATTATATATATAAAGATTAGAATTGATTGAATTTTAGAAGTACATAATTAATTTTCAATAAAATAAAAATTTATTTTATTTTAACATATTTAGTTTTATACATATTTTTTGATAATTAATATGATTGTAGCCAAATAAATTATTACCCACAAAAATTTTGCTATAAATTTACAATAATATTAAGTTATTGACGTTAAAAACAAACTACATTTTTTTTTTGAAATATTTTTTTTTTTTTTTTGTAAAAATTTTGTTTCGCTAACCTTCCTTCATTAGGAAAATCCAAAATTAAATTAGATTTTGTATACAAATATGTAGTACTTTTTTTTATAACAAATATTTTATTTATTTATCTTCAATTTATATAACCATTCCTTTAAATAAAAAAAGTACTAAAATTTTTATTAAAATCTAAAATAAAAAAATATATATCACTCTGATAAAATATATAAACCATGTCTCTTTCAGTTCAAAATTTGTTGTGAATAACATTTAGTTAACAATTGAACGTTGATGAGAATTTTAAAAATCTGCTTATTATATCTGTTTTTTTCTGCAAAATATTACAAACTACAACTTCAAAGTGATGTTCATTTATAAAAATATTTTAGTCAAATTCTCCATAAAACTGTTATTTCCCTCATATATTTACTATATTTAAAATCTATATAATTTATTTTCTGCCTAATATATGTGATAAACTTCATCAGGTATTGATGAACTGTTAAATTTTTAAAAATTATTCTTTTTATTCTAAACCTTGCATTGTATGTCATAAATATTTTTAAAACAAATTTTTCGAAACAAAAACAAAACATTAATAAAAAAAATTACGACATACAACGATACAACGCTACGACACCAATTGTGAATTGGGCAATTAAAACGCTATAACTGTAACATATTTAGTACAAAAAATAAACAACTATTTTACCAAAATATGGCAATTACTATATATGCTTAGTATGCACATGCACATCCGGTTGTTGTCTTGACTAACATTTACTGTCAACAAACAACAGCTGACTCTAAAAAAAATAACCGCTATATAGGGATTTTTTGAGAAAACGGTACTTTTCGGGTATTGTTCCCTAATGTTTTAATAAGAGAGGTCATGTTTGAAAGAAGTTTCATATCAAATAAGAAATACTAATAATAATTTGTCATATAACAAATCGCTAGATAGGTAATAATTATATTTACTTTTTCCTCCGCTAAATTGTTTTTAAATGTCATGAGAAAATTGCTAAATTAACATCACTGCTGTCAACAAACAACAGCTGACTGCATTTAAACAAACTTGTTGCCGCCTTTGCTTTATTTCTAATTGTGGAAAATTCCAAATATTTTAAACCAGCGACATGTCCTTGGAATGTCCTAGTAGTCCGGTATATCATACCAGTGCTGAGCAGAAGTTAAAATCGAAAAATGCAGCTAAATTATATCGTTTTGGTACGCCCAAACTTCGGGATCTTTTAAGAGAGGTTAGTTGGTGTTTAAAAAATGGTAAAATTTTTGTGTAAATTAAAAACATTTTCTTTGTCTGATAATAAATAGAAATGTCGCATACGTGTTAAGCAAGCTCGCCAATTGGGCTTTTCACACAATCGTCCAGATGGAGCTGCTGGGGAACCGGTAAATAAGGGAATTTGGTAATAGTTTTTATTTTTTATGCTTTAATTTCTTTTTCAAGTTTTCCCTAAGAGATATTGTACGCCAGGAATTGGCTGAGTTGGAACATGATATTACTTTGCAAGATGAAATCTATAATGAATTAGAGGAAGAACTAAATGACTGGTTTGTCGATCAATTGGAGGAGGAACAAAACTATATAATTGAAGTGGCCATTTCACAAGATTTAGTATGTCCCATTTGTCAAGTCTCAAATTTGGTAATCTTTCAGGCCAAAGATGGTTCTTACAATTACAGATGCAAATGTAATGCCAAGTAAGTAGTTTTGAATTGTAATTTTTATTTTACAATTATGCTAAAACCATAAATTAGTTTTAATTTTTCGGCCAATATGGAGGGTTTGCGTGGAAAACTTTCCCACAGTGTGGATGAACATGAACAGAAATGTCTAAACAAATTGAATTTCTTTGTTAATCCTTTGACCAAACAAGTGGAGGGCATGTGTGATAATTGTGATTATTTTTGTTCACTGTAGAAAAGAATTTCTGGGAGTCTTGATATATTTATGTATTTTGTTATTTGAAATTTTCTATTTTATTTGATATTGTATTTTTTTGTTATAAATTTAGGTTATATAGTCCTCCCTGAATATTGAAATTTCGAGTTAAACAAAGTAAATTTTCAGTTTAGGGTTGACTAATATTTAGTATCTTGTAAGCCATAGTTATGAGTATTGTTTGAAATTAATTCCTTGAAGAAAATAATATATTTGTTTTATTTATACCACCGTGTCATAATAATTTTTTTTATAAAATAAAATGAAATAAAAAGAAAAAAATTCCACTTCATCTGCATAAGAATTCGTGTGGAACATCTGTTTGGAAACCATTAAAAATATTTTAAAATGGCAGGATCCATTTTAAACAGATCCATATAAACATAGGTTTGGTAAATCCAGCATGACACTTCTAGCAATAACCGAGAGGTTACAATCCAATAAGGTACGTGTGGACTGCCCAAATACTGAGTCGCAAAAAGGGCCAGAAAATTTCCATTTTCTATTTATTTGTTAATACCATAATAATAAGGTTATTATTCATTTAAAAAAATGGAAAATTACACTCTGATTTTTTTACACTTTTACACAACAAAAACATTAATAAAATTCCACAAAAAAATATAAAAATATTTTTTTTTTGGATTTTTTATCTTGTTTGTTTTTTAAAATGTAAAAAAATCAGAGTGTAATTTACCATTTTTTTTGAAATTTAATTTTAATTTAATTATGTTCTTATTTTTTTGTTAATATACAGTGACCGACAAAAGTCTACATACGACCATTATTTTCGTAACTCGCGGACTTCTAAACCATAATAAGTAAAAGTAATGATGCAGTTTTATTTCAAATGCATTTTTATTAATATTACAAAAAAATATCGGTAAATTTATAATTAATTTAAACTGTTATTCACAAAAAATTAAAAAAATATGTTGACAAAAGTTTAAAATTTCATTAAATTCAATATTTCGTTGGGCCACCACGGGCATCTACAAGCGTCTGGGCATCGAAGCAACTAAATTTTCCAGTTCTGCGGACGTTATATTTTGCCATTCTTCTGGATGGTTCTCCTTTAACATTGGTGCACAAGTAATAAGATGTTTTCGGATCTTCCGTTGTAGAATTTCCTACACGTGCTCAATAACATTTAAGTCCGGGCTTTGAGGTGGTGTGTACAATTATCATGGAGCCAATCTTTGAAAATTTGAGACCAATGTTTCGGATCGTTATCTTGCTGAAAAATTCAACTTTAACCAAGAGTTAAATTAAAATATCAACGGATGCTCTCAAATTTTGTTCCAAAATGGATTTGTACTGATAACAATGCATATTATCCTCAATAAACACTAACTTTCCCACTCCAGAAGCAGCGACAGTACCCCAAACCATCACACGGCCAACACCATGCTTAACTGTAGCCAGTAAGTTTTTCGGATTCATTGCTGTATTTGTTTTGCACCATACTTTATCTCTCCCATCACTTCAAAATATGTTATTCTTCAACTCATCAGTGAACACAACTCGCTTCCAGAATTCCATGTTCTTTTCAAAGTGCAAGTTTACATTGCAACAACATTTTTTTTGGTGCATAGCAATAAAAATAGATTTCAAACAAACAAATTATTATTTTTTTATTTACCGGGTTTTCTCTAATAAAGTGGTAAAAATTGTGGTCGTACGTAGACTTATAAAAGTATATATTAAAAAAATACTAAAGCTAAATTCACCCATGAGTTTCTGAAACATTTTTTGTTCGGAACATTTTTTTTATATGTAGTTTGACGTTCTATTTTTGAGAGAGACTTCAAATATAAAAAAAAAATTGTTCCGAACAAAAAATGTTTCAGAAACTCATGGGTGAATTCAGCATAAGTGAACGGGGAAAGAGGAATGAAAAAGGAAACTTTGTTTCATGTACATGAAGTTTTTGTTGAGTATGTCATCCACATTTCTTCGTTCGTATTCGTTCTGCACAGAAATGTTAAAAACTGAAAAGCGAAAACTTCACTGTGTGGACACGAGAATTTAAAAATGTTTTGCAGCAAATGTTTCACAGTGTGGACCGGGCCTAACAGTCTTATAAAACTAGGTACTTGAATAGGAACTAGACTAGGAACTAGACTTGAAACTGGATTATAAATTTGTCTATGAACTATATTATGAACTAGTCTATGAATAAGGATATGATTATATTATGTACTAGACTACGAACTAGACTAGTTCATAGTCTAGTTCCTAAGACTATGAACCAGATTATAAACTAGACTATGAATTAGACTATGAACTAGACTTTGCACTTGGCTATAATAGACTATGAAATAGACTATGAATTAGGCTATGAACTAGTCTATGATGATATAGTTCATAGTCTAGAACTATACTATAAATAAGGCTATAAACTATGCTATGATTTAGACTATGAACTAAACTATGTACTAGAATATATACTAGACTACGAATTAGGCTATGAACTAGACTATGAACTAGGCTATGATTTAGACTATAAAATAGACTAGGAACTAGACTTGGAACTTGACTTTGAATTATGCTATGAACTAAACTGTTTACTACACCATTTCCAATTGTATTTCAGAAATTTCTAATTATATTTCAGAAAATTCCAATTAATTTTCACAAATTTTCAATTATATTTCAGAATTTTCCAATTGAATTTCAGAAATTTCGAATTATATTTCAGAATTTTCTAATTCAATTTCAGAATATTCCAATTATATTTTAGAATTTTCCATTTATATTTCAGAAATTTAAAATTGAATTTCAGAAATTTCAATTTGTATTTCAGAAAATTCTATAGCAATACCAAGTGAAATTTCTGAGATACAAATAGAAATTTCTGAAAAACAATTGGAAAATTCTGAAATACAATTAGAAACTTTTTAAGTATAAATTAAAAATTCTGAAATACAAATGGAAAATTCTGAAATTCAATTAGAAATTTCTGAAATTTAATTAGAAAATTATGAAATATAATTGGAAATTTCTGAAATTGAATTGGAATTTTCTGAAATATAATTAGAAATTTCTGAAATAGAATTGGAAATGGTGTAGACTACGAATTAGATTATGAACTAGACTATGCGGAGTCGATATAACCAAGTCCGTTTGGCAGTCTGTATGTTGAAATCAACTTTCCGAAGCCCCCAAATAACTTACATACAAGATTCAGACCCGGTTCGGTTGTTATTTAAAATCGAGAAAATCGGCTTACAAATGGGATATAAGGAAACAACCAGTTCAACCTCGGCCAAAGTCAAACTTAGTAATCCAGATATAGATACAAATCTATATCTGGATTAGGTACTAAGTCATTAATATATACAATATGGATATCTAATAATTAGGGGGCGGATTTATATGCAAATGCATGTTTTTTCTCGAACGTCCAAATACAATGTAGACTAATTATCTATCCGAATCGCACATTTTACTGCAAAATGGCATCGATTTGTTAGTGCATATTTTTGCATATTTTATTGATAATGCATATTTTGTTATATTTTACTTCAAAATGCATATTTATATGTATATTATGCCAATTTTTAATAAAAAATATAATTTTTTGTCGTTAATGAGCAATACATTGTTTCGAGAAAATTTTTTTTGTCGAATTTGTTATAGAAATAGCAGTCAATTTTATCGACTAACTTCTTTCGACATCGAGAAACTGGCATTAAGTCCTTCATTTCTCTATCAGTAATTGAAAATTATCATTTCAAAACATTTTGCTTCAAAAAAGTTTATTTTTTTTAAGTATCAAAAATTCAGTAGTAAATGTGTCGAAAAAATTCATATTTGTTTTCATTGCACATTCGATTTATAAGAGATTTCATTATCGAAAGATTTTGTAACTTCACCTACACAATAAACGCTCCTGACAGTCATTTCCAAGCAGTTGTACGAGACTGTCGTAAACTATTGATTTTGGATAACTTAGAGAGAGACAAATGCACTACACAATTAACGTTTAAAGTCCCTACACTATAGATTACATAGAGACACTTAAGTGACAATTGTCTTTATGTTAGATTACATGGGATGTATAACCAATTGACTTCTCTCTGCATTACAAATAGCACGTCAAATTACCCAAAATATATAAATTGGAGTCAGCCAAGTGATCAGACCAAGTGAACATTATTGATGATTTTAAAAGGAAAGTCACAATATAGAAGCTCTATGGCTTTAAACAAGTATTCATACCAAGATATTACAACTAATATAAATATCCATCGTTTTTTCAGAAGAAAAGTTATTTTAAAAATAGTTTTAGAACTATAATTGTTTAATTCCTGGTATAATTTAAAAAGTTCTAACTGCTGGCAAAAGTGTTGTGTATTTTTTTGACATTTCGAAATCCAACTTAATTATTTTATGTTTCTGCACAAAAATATAAGTGCATATTTTTTAAATTTTTAGGTCATATTTTGATTTTTTTGAAGCATATTTTAGGCGCATATTTTCCAATAATAAATGCATGAAAATCCGCCCCCTACTAATAATAGATATCTCAAAGTCCATTAAATTTAAAAAACGAAGAAAATAAAAAAAATAAAATAGGGAATGTAAGATAAGATAAACTCACTGTTTATTGTTGGTGTTTTGTTTAAGCTTTGATATTTTTACAAATAAAGCTTGAGTGTCTGTAATTCTCATTCACTCTATTGTTTTATTTGTATAATATCTTTAGTTTTTCTAAAGCCTTTTGGGAAAAGGTTTCCTGATGATGTGGCCTAAGCAACCAGTGAAATGCGCATAGGAACTAGCTTATCCCCCAACAATAAATTTCAGTGAATTTATCAATTATTGGGAATTCAGCACACTAATTCTTAACAAAAAAATTAATTTTGTATTCCCGTATAACTTTTTGATAAAAATAAGTTTTTCCTGGGAAAGTTGGTAGTGAAAAATTATTGATTTTTCGGGAATTCTTTCTGATATTTTAATAAAAATTGTCTTTACTACTCTTGTTTAAGTTGCTATTTAATTAAAACGTAACAAAATTTCGATTTTGCTTATTATAATTTCCGACTGGTCACCTTATACATATATTATTTCCGTAATAAAATGAATTCCAAATCTAAACCTTAAATAAATAATTGTTTTATTAATTTCATTTTCAATTAATTTCACTGCAAGCTGCTGAAATTGTTTATATTGATAGTGTAATTAATGTTGCCACTTTCATTACACACTATTTATTCAATGAATTTCTCCAGATTTTCCATATAGTATTCCATTAATTGCCAACAATTGGAAGTCATGTTGTCGTTATCAAACTTGTGGTGCATTTACACTTGTACTCCTGTCCTTCCTATAAAGGAAATATTTAAATATTTAAGATTCTGTTCGAAAGTAAAGTTAAAAGCCATTTTGTGGATTGAGTATTTACAAATGTACATATTTTGTAAATTGTTAAACCAAATCAAATATTGACTAACATGCTATACTTGTACAGGGATTGGAGTACAGGAAAGGATATGTGTGCAATATTTTTTGGATGTACATAAGTATGTATTGACAAAGTAAATAGATAAATGTATGTGTAACATGTAGTTTTGGCTTAAATATTAGTTTAAGTTTAAAATCATTACAGTGCAATGCTAGAGATATACATATATATAATGGTACAGTGTTTGATGTAATTAAATTTATAGTTTTGATTTTTTTTAAAAGAAAATTGGTTTTTCGTGATCAATTTTGAAATTATTTCGAGGACGATTAATTTACTTTATTAAGCTAATGTAGGAAGGTTCTCAATTAAGACATTTTCAAATTTATTTTATTTTTTACATTTTTTGAGAAAAAATTAAATATTCAAAATCTGAAAACGTTTTTGATTTAACTTTTTTTAACTCAATTTTTAATATCAACATGATTTTCTTCCATGTATCCTTTACAATTTATCCATTAATTTTTGTGTTTAACTGTATTTGTTGAAGTATCTAGTAGCTCATTTACTTTTTCAGAACCTGAGTGTACAAATCATAGAGTATGGTCAATAAAATGTTTACAATAATGTTAACAATACTAAATAACAAATATTTCACATATCCACACTTACATTTATTCGTTCGTTCATTCATTCACTCAAACATTGACCATATACCAAAAAATAAACACAAACATGGTCAGTACAAAGGGAGTTTGAAAAATAAATGTTAATTTAAGACAAAATGTTTTAAAATAATTTTTTTAGGCTACGAACTAGATTGGGAACCAGACTAGGAAATAGACTAAGAACTAGAATATAAACTAGACTAGGAACTTGAGTATGAACCAAACTAGCTACTAGACTAGAAATGAAACTAAAAAGAAGACTAGGAACTACACTGGGAGCAAGAGTAGGAACTATACTAGGAACTAAACTAGGAACAAGACAAGAAACTAGACTAGGAATTAGACTAGGAAAAAGACCAGGAACTAGTCTAGGATCTAGACTAGGAACTATACCGGAAACTAGACTTCAAACTAGACTAGGAACTAGACTAGGAACTTGACCAGGAACTAGACTATGAACTAGACTAAGAACTAGACTAGGAAATATACTAAGAATTAGACTCGGAAGTGGACTAGGAACTATACTGGAAACTAGACTTCGACCTAGACTAGGAACTAGACTAGGAACTAGACTAGGAACTAGACTAGGAACTAGACTAGGAACTAGACTAGGAACTAGACTAATAATTAGACTCGGAAATGGACCAGGAACTAATCTAGGAACTATACTGGAAACTAGACTTCGAAATATACTAGGAACTAGACTAGCAGCTAGGCTAGAAACTAGACAAAGTACTAGACTATGAACTAGATTAGGAATTAGACTAGAAACTAGACTAGCAACTAGACTAGGAACTGGACTAGGAACTAGACTAGCAACTAGACTAGGAAGTAGCCTTAGAACTAGACTAGGAACTAGATTAGAAACTAGACTAGGAACTAGATTAGAAACTAGACTATGAACTAGACGAGGAACTAGAATAGAAACTAGACTGAATTGGAATAGGAACTACATTAGGAATTAGACCAGGAACTATACTAGGAAGTAGGCAAGGAACGAGACTAGGAACTGGGCTAGGAACTAGACTAGGAACTAGACTAGGAACTAGACTAGGAACTAGACTAGGAACTAGACTAGGAACTAGACTAGGAACTAGACTAGGAACTAGACTAGGAACTAGACTAGGAACTAGACTAGGAACTAGACTAATAATTAGACTCGGAAATGGACCAGGAACTAATCTAGGAACTATACTGGAAACTAGACTTCGAAATATACTAGGAACTAGGCTAGAAACTAGACAAAGTACTAGACTATGAACTAGATTAGGAATTAGACTAGAAACTAGACTAGCAACTAGACTAGGAACTGGACTAGGAACTAGACTAGCAACTAGACTAGGAAGTAGACTTAGAACTAGACTAGGAACTAGATTAGAAACTAGACTAGGAACTAGATTAGAAACTAGACTATGAACTAGACGAGGAACTAGAATAGAAACTAGACTGAATTGGAATAGGAACTACATTAGGAATTAGACCAGGAACTATACTAGGAACTAGACTAGGAAGTAGGCAAGGAACGAGACTAGGAACTGGGCTAGGAACTAGACTAGGAACTGGACTAGGAACTAGATTAGGAGGTAGACAAGGAACTAGAC
Organism: Calliphora vicina; assembly: GCF_958450345.1. NCBI lineage: Eukaryota > Metazoa > Arthropoda > Insecta > Diptera > Calliphoridae > Calliphora > Calliphora vicina. The sequence continues at coordinate 136,364,273 of NC_088781.1, forward strand.
TAGGAACTAGAATATGAACTAGACTAGAAATTAGACTAGAAACTAGACTAGGAATTAGACTAGGAACTAGACTAGAAACTAGATTAGGAACTAGACAAGGAACTAGACTAGGAATTAGACTGGAAACTAGATTAGCAACTAGACTAGGAACTGGACTAAGAACTAGACTAGGAAGTATACAAGGAACTAGACTACGAACTAGACTATGAATTAGACTAGGAACCAGGCTAGGTACTAGACTAGGAACTGACCACTTTAAATGTTCTTTGGCAAATTGCATAACAGCATTACGCTATTTTTTTAGAAATTTCGCGTGGCGATAGCAACCAGACCAGCTAACAGATTGAGAATAAATTTCCTCTCTTGATATTCAATTAAGTTACCTTGGAGTATTTTGAAGAGATTTTCCTCCCAAATGTTGAATTTTTTTTAGGGACCTGTCTCCCTTTAAAGGTCAAACAAAGACATAAATATTTTATTTTATAGATTTCATACTTGTTTTTTAGAATGACAGCTTTTTATAAAAAACCCTTTAAGTAAACCCGTATATACATAGAAAATCATTAAAAAAGCCAAATATTGTATTTTGCATCCGCATTTCCATGTTATACGATACTCAATCTGTGGTTTTGAAATAAGATTTTAAACCAAAATTGTTTTTATTTTTTTCAACAGAAAGAAGAATGTTAACAAAATAAAATAACTTCTAGTACAAAATGAATACCAATATACAAAATGGATATCAACACAGGACAACAAAGTATTTTTGAAAATTAAATAATTTCAAACGTTTCCTTTACATATTTATTATTTAAATTTTCATTAATACCTAAATTAATGATATATTAATGAATGTGTTCTATTGCTTTTTGATATGACTTTGCAACATATTCTCAATATTCCAATAAAAATAGTTTCTTGGTGTAAAATTATTTTACTCCAACAGGAAACGGAAATAAAATAACTATTGAAAATACACTATTTAGTATATCAATTCTTTCCTTACACATTGATTACAATTATATCCAACTTTTTCAGAGCAGCAAAAACATCATTTAACTATTTGAAGCAATTATTCAAATTTTAACTTTATTTGAATATAAAATTAAACCAAAATAACAGCAAAATCAAAATAAAAAAAAACAAATGTACAAGTACGAATTTTCAATTTTGCCAAGTTAATCGAATTGTAAAAATGGTACGTTGAAAGTTAAAATAAAAACAACAACATATTCATCACAACGTACTAGAGAAACCACAATGTTTTACTCCATTTTTTTTTTGGTATTTACAACCAAATTGTATCTTAAGTTCCTTATAGCAAAAGGAGTTGAAAAAAATCTACCGAAAATATAATCATGAATGATGTAGGAAGTAAATAATCTGTATGTAACAACCAGTTGCTTTGCTGTTTGTTGTAAACAGTTTGGATGGCATATTCAGTTCCGTAAATGAAATAAAACATTTCAATATTTAAAGATGTGCCCAGACTAGGAACTGGGCTAGAACTAGACAAGAAACTAGACTATGAACAAGATTATGAACTAGACTAGGAAATAGACTTGAAACTAGATTAGGAACTACTATGTACAAGACTAGAAACTAGACTAGGAACTAGACCAGGAACTAGACTAGGAACTAGATTATGAACTAGACTAGGAACTAGACTAGGAACAGGACTTCGAACTCGACTAAGAACTCGACTAGGAACTAGACTAGAAACTAGACTAGGAACTAGACTAGGAACTGGACTAGAACTAGACTAGGAACTGGACAAGAACTAGACATGAAACTAGACTAGAACTAGACATGAAACTAGACTATGAACAAGATTATGAACTAGACTAGGAATTAGACTAGGAGCTAGATTAGGAACTACTATGTACAAGACTAGAACCTAGACTAGGAACTAGACCAGGAACTAGACTAGAAACTAGACTAGGAACTAGACTAGAAACTAGACTAGGAACTAGACATGAAACTAGACTATGAACAAGATTATGATCTAAACTAGGAATTAGACTAGGAGCTAGATTAGGAACTACTATGTACAAGACTAGAAACTAGACTAGGAACTATACTAGGGACTAGACTAGAAACTAGATTATGAACTTGACTAGGAACTAGACTAGGAACTGACTAGGAACTAGAAACCAGACTGGAATTTAGACTTCGAACTAGACTTGGAACTAGACTAGGCTAGACTAAAAACTGGACTAGGAACTAGAAACCAGACTGGAAATTAGACTTCAAACTAGACTAGGAACTAGACTAGGAACTCGACTAGAAACTCGACTAGAAACTAGATTATGAACTATACTAGGAACTAGACTAGGAACTAGACTAGGAACTAGACTAGGAACTAGACTAGGAACTAAACTAGGAACTAGATTAGGAACTAGAAACCAGAGGGGAAACTTGACTAGGAACTAGAAACCAGAGTGGAAACTAGACTTGGAACTAGACTAGGAACTATACTAGGGACTAGACTAGAAACCAGATTAGGACCTAGACTAGGAACTAAATTAGGAACTAGACTAGGAACTAGACTAGGAACTAGACTAGGAACTAGACTAGGAACTAGACTAGGAACTAGACTAGGAACTAGACTAGGAACTAGACTAGGAACTAGACTAGGAACTAGACTAGGAACTAGACTAGGAACTAGACTAGGAACTAGACTAGGAACACGACTTCGAACTCAACTAAGAACTAGACTAGGAACTAGATTATGAACTAGACTAGGAACTAGACTAGGAACTAGATTAGGAAGTAGACTAGGAACAGGACTTCGAACTCAACTAAGAACTAGACTAGGAACTAGATTATGAACTAGACTAGGAACTAAACTAGGAACTAGATTAGGAACTAGACTAGGAACTAGAAACCATAGTGGAAACTAGACTAGGAACTAGAAACCAGAGTGGAAACTAGACTTGGAACTAGACTAGGAACTAGATTAGGAACTAGTCCAGTAACTAGACTAGGAACTATACTAGGAACTAGACTAGGAACTAGACTAGGAACTAGACTAGGAACTAGACTAGGAACTAGACTAGGAACTAGACTAGGAACTAGACTAGGAACTAGACTAGGAACTGGACTAGGAACTAGACTAGGAACTAGACTAGGAACTAGACTAGGTACTAGACTAGGAACTAGACTAGGAACTAGACTAGGAACTAGACTAGGAACTAGACTAGGAACTGGACTATGATATAGACTAGGAACTAGACTAGGAACTAGACTGGGAACCAGACTAGGAACTAGACTAGGAACTAGACTAGGAACTAGATTAGGAACTCGACTATGAACTAGACTAGGAACTAGACTAGACTAGACTAGGAACTAGACTAGACTAGTCTAGGAACTAGACTAGACTAGTCTAGGAACTAGACTAGGAACTAGACTAGGAACTAGACTAGGAACTAGACTAGGAACTAGACTAGGAACTAGACTAGGAACTAGACTAGGAACTAGACTGGGAACTAGACTAGGAACTAGGCTAGGAACTAGACTAGGAACTAGGCTAGGAACTAGACTAGGAACTAGACTAGGAACTAGACTAGGAACTAGACTAGGAACTAGACTAGGAACTAGACTAGGAGCTAGACTAGGAACTAGACTAGGAACTAGACTAGGAACTAGAATAGGAACTAAACAAGGAATTAGACTTGGAACTAGACTAGGAATTAGACTAGGAACTAGACTAGGAACTAGACTAGGAACTAGACTAGGAACTAGACTAGGAACTAGACTAGGAACTAGACTAGGAACTAGACTAGGAACTAGACTAGGAACTAGACTAGGAACTAGACTAGGAACTAGACTAGGAACTAGACTAGGAACTAGACTAGGAAATAGACTAGGAACTCGGAAGAACTCGACTATGAACTAAAATAGTAATTAGACTAGAAACTAGACTAGGAACTACAATAAGAACTCGACTATGAACTAGACTAGGAACTAGAAACCAGACTGGAAATTAGACTTCGTACTAGACAAGGAACTAAATTGGGAACTAGACTAGGAAGTATACAAGGAACTAGATTAGGGACAAGACTAGGAACTAGACTAGCAACTGCACTAAGAACTCGACAGTGATCCAGACTGGAAGCTCGACTTGGAACTAGACTAGGAACTAGACTACGAACTAGACTAGAAACTGGACTAGGAACCAGACTAGGAACTCGACTAGGAACTAGACTGGAACTAGTCCATGAACTAGACTATAAACCAGACTATGAAATAGTTTACTAACTAGACTATGAACTTGATTATGAATTAGAGTGGAAACTGGGCTGGGAATTTTTAATAAGAACTACACAAGGAATTATACTATGAACTAGCCTATGAACTAGACTATGACTAGATAGAGTACCTAACCAGTCCTTGTCTATTTTCTTATGTATTTTAGAACAGTTGCACCAGTTTTATCTTTTATTTTATACTTTTTTTGGGGGGGTGAAAATCGTATGCAGAACGTGTTGAGCTGTAGTTGTTTGTTTGTTTCTAGGACGTTGCATTAGTTGGGAGTTCAGTATTACTTATACATGTTTTTTTGTTTCATCCATCTTTTAGGTTTTTGATGATGCATTTCAAATTGTGTAGCATCATTTAAAATGTAAGAATTTTAAGGATTTCGTGGTAAAATGCTTTCAACTTGGATTTTATTTAATAGGAGCAGTTGTACAGTTTGTTTCCTTTTTTTTTTTTGGTATTTATAAACTTACAAAAAAAGCTTAGGATATTCGAGAACAACTGCATTAAAGCATATAAAACATTTATGGCAAATAAAACAAAATTTAGGAAAAAGAGTTGGAATTGTTTTACTGTTGGGTTTTTTTGCAGCAAATTTGAGGTGGTGTTAAAAAAAACTGTGAAATGATATTTTTATGGTTGAAAGTGAAAATGCGAAAAATGAAAGTTTTCTTTAAATTTGTGTAGTACCTACACAAATGCCAATTACTAGCTAGATCAATTAAATCTTTGAGGGTGGCTTTTTTATTGTATTGCATGTTTGTCATGCTTTTTTTTGTTATATTTTTATAAATATTGTGCCATACAATGAATTAAGGAAATTCCATTGCTACTACAGCAATAACATAAAGAAAACGATATTTAAGAAGAAAAACAAATAAAACTACTGCAATATGATGACTGATTAAAGTAGTGATCAAGTTAAGGGTCAATTAATATAAAACGAAATATAACATAAAGACATTATTTGAATGCATTTCGAACAAAATCTTCAGTAAATACGCAGCCTGATATATTTTTAAATAAAAACCATCTCAATAATAATAAAGAAAATGTAAACATTGTATTAATGCTCTAATTAGTAAGTAAAATAACAAGTTGTTTAAAAAAAGACACTCCAAAACGAAATTATGATCTTACAAGTGGGAGAAGGTATGCCAAACTAAAGCTGATTCAAAATATTAGCATATTACACAAAGAAATTGAAATTACTGCAGTATTTCTGTTAATACAACTTCCCCTATGTTGTCTTTCAACCAAATTACAAGTATTATTCTTGAGTTTTACAGAGCAAACATCAAGAATTTTTTTTTTATTTTTTGTGAAAAATTCGCAGCAGCAACCATTAAGGATATAAAACTCATTTAGAAAGAAAATAAAAACAACAATTTAATTGAAAATTCTAAATAAAATCTTACAAAAAATAAACACTTTACTGATTCTCCAGCAAAACTGCTGCAATTTGTTTTATAAACAAATCAATTCGTAAAAAATAGCAATCATTTTACAAGTGGTGGCGGCGTTGGCTACACGATCTTTTATTATATTGATTGTTTATACAAAATTTTGAAGATCTACTGGCAGCTGAGACAAAAATAAAAAAGAACAGGCAGCAGACACTTTTCCAAATGAAAAAAAATGAGGCAAGAGCATAAAACTAGCTACATATTTCGAAATCTTAATAACAAGTGAAAAATATTGTGTATTCGAAAATAAAATGCAAATTTTATTTAAAACATACAGCTTTCAATCTCAAATCTATAGAGTTTAGAAAGAAAATAAACTCCCAATTGTCTGGAAATAAGCACGCACTCTTTTTTTTATACATTTTAAAGAATTTTGAATATTATTTCTCAAAATTCTCTAGAGCACGTAAAAACTCATGCAGAGAAATAATTGTGTGAGAGTAAATATTAAGGCGCCTCATATTTTGGAAACGAAATCATGCTATTTGTTTGTGAAAATTTAATTTTTTGGTGAAAATTAAATTTTTTTATTGATGTTTCTCTTGCCAAACATTTATTTTAAAAATTTGAATTTTTGGTGAAAATTTTTAATATTTTTTCGTTGAGAAATGGTAGATTTTTTTTTACAATAAAAAAAAATGAGTTTCTCAATATTTGTTTATGGTATTTGGCTTTTATATTTTTTTAATACTGAAAGCTTCCTTTTTTTCATTAATCTAAACCAAGGCGAATTTATATACAAGGTGGTGTCGGTGGCGAATTCAGGAAAATACGAGCGAATTCATTAATTTTTTATATATGGAGTTTGACATTCAAAACCACTCTCTCATTGTATCGAATGTCAAACTTCATATATAAAAAATGCATGAATTCGCTCGTATTTGCCTGAATTCGCCACCGACACCACCTTTTATATATAATTTGCCTTGATCTAAACCTTTCTAAATGCAATTCCAACTAAAGATGCCTGTAGCGGAATAGAAAATATATTTCAGGAAATTTAAATTCAGTTAAAGCGATACAATTTCGTAAAAATTATAAAATTTTAAAGTTTAAATGGGGTATAAATTTAACACCCTGTAGCTTATGTTGTATAGGAACAGGGTGACTACAAGCTCAATTTTCTGAAAGCTGAGATCTTGCTCTATAACTTTATTTTGCACAAGCAGCCACTTGTTGATTCCCACAGAATCGGTTCCATATAATGAAAACATTTGTCTAGTTTCATTAGTGAACAAAATTCATAACGTACTATTCAAATAAAGAAAAAGTACCCTCAGAATCATATTTCTAGGTCGATTATTAAAGAAAATTCAAAAAGTACCATTAGAAGAACAAAAAGTACCACTAAATACACATTTGGCAGATTTTACTCATTTAGGACCATATGCGCCTAATTTCATGATTCCAGGTTCATTATTATAAATGTATTCAATAAAAAAAGTACCATAGTCACCCCTTGGATTCTTTTTCACTCAGAACCATATATGTTTAATTTCATATTTCTAGGTCCATTAGAACAAAAAGTACCTATAGTTCTGTTCTCACATTTTGGTACCTAAATATTATCCCCTATTTCTAACTCTAACTTCATTCAGATACATATCAGCTAATTTTAATGTCGATAAGTTAAATAATTTAAAATATTCAAAAAGTACCTTTAGGAGAAAAGTACCAATTTCCCTTTTCCTCCTTGTTTGAAATTTAAAAATACTTTTGCCAAAATGGTTTTTGCTACAGATATGTCTCAAACGATTAAATTCAGTGTTAATGTGCTCAAGAAAAATATGTTTTAAAAAAAGTACCAAACTGTTTGCCCGGATTTGGCCCAATATACTCATTGACACTTGAGTTCCAAATAACACCCTGTTCGTTAATTGTTGTATGAAAATTGGCTTAATAATTTCAAATAAAACGTATTTTCCAGTTTTAACCCCCATTTTTGGTAACTTTTTGTTATCCCAATTGCGGTTGCAAAATTTTATTTAAAATAAATTTCTGTATCGTGGTGAAGCTATTTTATGAAAAATGTACAAAAAATGTTTATCCCTTAATGGGGACACTTGAGTTCCAAATAACACTGGGTTCAAATTTCCAAAAAGTACCAAATTCATATTTGTTATTATTTGATAAGTAAAGAATACGATTTAAAATTTGTTTCTATGTTTATTGGTTTAAAAGTACCAAAATACACTCTTTACCCGTTTTATCTCCCAAAAGATTCGAATTTCGTAAAAGTACGAAACACCTGTCAGCTTATTTTTTAAATGGAGTAACATGCAATTTAAAGTTTTTTTGTATCTTTATTACTTTTGAAGATATAAGGTTATCGAATTTACCTGTTTTTACCATTTTTTTTAACCCCTAAACGTTTGAATTTCCAAAAAACCCTTCTAAGTGGGAGGAACCCACAGTTAAAATTCCAACGTTACTCTTTTATACAAATAGATTATTTTTCGATCAGAAAATTTAAATTCATTCAATACAGTAAACATTTGTAAAAGTTAGTAGCTCTGAATTTCTTTCACACTTGATGTTGTCAACTTTGACACACTCGATTGTGATCAAATAAAACATTGATTCGATTGATTTTTGATGTAAATTATGAGTGATCATAGATTTTCAATATATTTGCTCTATGACTTCAATTTAACGAATTATTAATGAATTAAATTTTCATATAAAAATTTAATTGATCACAGATTTTCATTATTTTTTGCTCTGGGAACTCTAACGAATTATGAATGAATGATTTAACATTTTTTTATGGAAAATATGACTGATCACATTTTTTTTGCTCTATGACCTCTTGAGGATCACAATTAGCGTAGCCTTTTACTTTTTCCTGATGTGTCTATGTAATATTTTGCCTTTTTGTTACTTTTTAGAAAACTATTTTGTTATGGACAGATTTTTCAATATTTAAATATACATACTATATTTTACAGGTTAACTTTTCCATCATTGAAATTATAGAAAGTTAGATTCGGTTCTACAACTTTCTTTTACATTATTTATCCACTTACAAAATTATAAATCAATAAAATTAGTCATCATTAGTTTTTAAGCTACGAGTTTAAAATTCCTTTCACACTCCAGATAATCAACTTTGACAGCCTTGTAATGTTACTTGTGTTTTTACTTTTTAAAAACGGGGGTTTATTTCCTTTAAATAAACCGAATACTTTTAATTACAAAATTGTAAAAACTCGTGATTTATTAAAATTTACACAACAACAGTTTAAATAGTCACTCTGTGATTTTATACAAATATACGTTTATAATTCACAGGAATACACACACTTAAATTACACACTTTATAATGTAGAAGTATGCAGTTGATGTTATTCTAACAGCGCCTATGATAAACTGACTGACTGCAATTTTCTGTTACTATTTATACACACAGTGTCATCTTCTAGTAGTTTCATGAATTATCTATGTAACGGACAAAACTAACATGTTTTTTTAGCAGCTATGTTAATGTTAGCAGCTTCAACAGTTAATGTTACAAACAATGTTAATAATAGCGTATTATCAACATTGTTGATAAGTAGAAGTTTCGAGCACTGGAAATGTTTATAAACATGCTGAATGTTGCAAGCAGTTGTTAAATTCATATCGTTAATGCAATTTCGTAATAGAATTATATTATTTATATTAAACTATATTATATTTTTGAATAACAAATTCGTTTCTGAGAGTACTAATGTAGAGTACTTTATGTAGACAATATTATTTTCGCATTTGGAAAATCATCAATATTTTAGAAGATACTACTATACTACACCACTGTACAACAATTCTAAATATTTTTTTTTTTAATTTTATTTTGAAATCCGTCTCAAGTGCAGATCTAGAATTTTTGTTTAAAGTTTTTTTTAAACCGAATTTTTTTTACGAAAAATTTTCTTTATTAAATAATAAAAAAAATTTAAAAAGAATTTCGTCAAAATCGAAAAAAAAAAATATTTTTTAAAGCGAATTTTTTTTCACCAAAAAATTTGTTTTCCCTAAATAATAATTTTTTTTTTTAAATTTAAAAACAATTTCTGAATTTTGTTTCCCAAAAAATGAAATAAAACAACTTTTGAAAAAAATAAATTAAATTTAGTTTACCTAAAAATATTTCAAATTTTTATTTTAAAGTGTTGGCGAAGGGTATATAAGATTCGGCACAGCCGAATATAGCTCTCTTACTTATTTTGTTTTTTTTTTAAATATGTTTTTGTTAGAGAAGTTTAAGGATTTTTATAATTAAGTTCTAGGTAAAATATTCAGTTAGAAGTTATTTTAATTTGTTATTTAATAATAACAAGTAAGAGAGCTATATTCGGCTGTGCCAAATCTGATATACCCTTCACCAAATTACACTTTAAAATAACAATTTTAAATATTTTTAGGTAAACAAAATTTATTTTTTTTACAAAGTTTTTTCATTTTTTGGAAAATTTTTTTTGGATTTTTTTTTTAATTTTTAAAATTTTATTTTTTTTTTGTTTTTTCAATTTTTTTTATATTAGCGAAAAAAACTTTTGGTAAAAAAAAAATTCGTGTTAAAAAATATTTTTTCCGATATTGACCCATTGTACGTCCAACTTACTATGGTCTTATATACGTCGTTGCAAAGGTCTTTGAAATATTTATCATTAGATATCCATATTGTCTATATTAATGACTTTCTAATCCAGATATAGGTAAAAAATCGAGGTTGTCCTGGTTTTTTCCTCATATCTCAGCCATTTGTGGACCGATTTGCTGATTTTAAATAGGAAACTTCTCGAAAGCATGTCTGACAGAATTATTGAAGATTTGGATTTGGAAGATATCTGGGGTCTTCAGACAATTTATTTCAACAGACAGACAGACGGACATGGCTTAATCGACTCCGCTATCTATAAGGATCCAGAATATATATACTTTATAGGGTCGGAAATGAAAAATGTAGAAATTACAAATGGAATGACAAACTTATATATACCCTTCTCACGAAGGTGAAGGGTATAAAAATGTATAGATAGAGACACATTTTGTATTTCTCTTCTCTAATGTCTTAGCTTCGCCCTAATAATTCTTTAATTTATAACAACAACATCATCTGCTCTACAGTAAATTGAGAATGTTTGTTTTGGCGTGTGAAATGAGTATGATGAGTTTTGAATTTTTGTACAAATTTCGAATAAGTAAAATATTTAAATATTTTCAATATCTTTAGATGATTTTTAGAAGTCGGTGGTAACGGTTGTTGTTTAATAAAAATACTCGTGGTTTTTAACCAAAGCAAACGATTTGAAAATATATTGTTTGCGATTTGTGTGTAAATATTGTAGTTTTTTGTTTTGGAAAAATAAATTAATTTATGTATGTGCAATTGCCCAGATATAACAAATGAGCAAAGAAATACATATTAAAATTGTATATATTTGTGTACATTTAAAAAAAAGTATTGAAAATATGTACATTTAAACATAATTATTATTGAGCAAAAAAAAGTCCAGCAATAATCTGTGTGTGTGTTTTTTTTTGGAATATAAAAATAATATTTTGTATATTACTTTGTGCTGAAACAAATTTTTGGAATATATAAAATAAATATTCGAAATATAATTATTGTATTTAACGAAATGTTAAACAAAAATCGTTATTGTGTATTGAATTAATGGAAATTTTGTTATTTGATTGTTTATTTTGAATCTAAACAAATGGAATGATTTGTATTTTGGGTGTTGAAACAATATTGTGTTATTTTTATACCCTTCAGCTTCGTGAGAAGGGTATATATAAGTTTGTCATTCCGTTTGTAATTTCTACATTTTTCATTTCCGACCCTATAAAGTATATATATTCTGGATCCTTATAGATAGCGGAGTCGATTAAGCCATGTCCGTCTGTCTGTCTGTCTGTCTGTCTGTCTGTCCGTCTGTCTGTCTGTCTGTCTGTCTGTCTGTCTGTCTGTCTGTTGAAATCAGTTTTCTGAAGACCCCAGATATCTTCGGGATCCAAATCTTCAATAATTCTGTCAGACATGCTTTCGAGAATTTTGCTATTTAAAATCAGCAAAATCGGTCCACAAATGGCTGAGATATGAGGAAAAAACCAAGACAACCTCGATTTTTGACCTATTTTTTTACCTATATCTGGATTACTAAGACATTAATATAGACAATATGGATATCTAATGATAGATATTTCAAAGACATTTGCAACGACGTATATAAGACCATAGAAAGTTGGACCTACAATGGGTCAAAATCGGGAAAAAAATTTTGAACCAGATTTTTTTTTTAAAAAACAAAAAACCAAAAAAAAATTTTTAAATTTAAAAAAAAAAAATTTTTTAAATTTTTAAAATTTAAAAAAAAAAAATTTTCAATTTAAAAAAAAAAAAATTAAAATAACAATCGAAAAAATTTTTTTTTCCAAAAAATTCAAAAAACAACTGGAAAAAAAATTAAAACTTTGAAGTATAATTTGGTGAAGGGTATTTAAGATTCGGCACAGCCGAATATAGCACTCTTACTTATTTTTAGTTGTCTTCCTTATTAAACAGTAAACATATTTTGCGAAATTTTTTAAAACAGAAACACAATGGAAAGAAAATAAATTTAAATAATAGATTTAGCAAAATTTTGTTAAAAGTATTTTGGGTATTGTGTGTAAGAAAACAAGAATTTAAAATATGGGTTTAACGATATATTGTGAAAATGTTAAGGCGGAAACTATATACGAGCAGCTGGGTACGGATATTTGCAGTATAACTACCGTTAAATGGGAGGCCTCCATTATAGCAGCTACATTGCTGCTGGCCATTATAGTTTACATGCTGTGGAAGTTTAAATTTAGGTAAGTGAAAATAACTACAAACTTTTAAAGTACAAAATATTACAATTTCAATTCTAAATATTGGAAATTTTTTATTTTAAATAATTGAAAAATCCGTTTGAATATGAATATTTTAGTTTTACATTAGAAAACAATAAAAATCAATAAAACATGAAAGAAATTTCGAATATTTTTTTTCAATTTATTTCAATATTTTTGTTAAACTTTTTTCTCTTGAAAATTTGCCTGGATAGTTTTTTTGATATTGAACAAATGTAGGCTAAATTTACAATTCAGATTTCAGTAGCAAATATGCAGCCAATTAATTTCCATGACTGGCACAAATTATAACAGAAATATGAAAAACTACAAAAGAATTTTCTAATTCGATTAAATCAAATGTTTTTGAAACACTTTTCAAACAAATGTGTCCATAAGTTATTATGTTTTTTTACCCCAAAATAAAAGACCTGCTGCTAAATAATTTTTTTTGTTCAACATCTGCTAATTTAATCACCTGTAGGTCGATGGCCTACATTTGTTCTTATTAGAACACGTTGATTTTCCAAATAAGAAAGTAATATTGTCAACCTAAACAATTTGGGATCGGAAACTCTCCAGTCAAAAACCTAACTCAGTTGTCAGAAACTTTAAAGGTGGGATTGTATTAGTAAAAAAAACTGAGAAAACAAAACCACCACATTTTTTTAGTAATAAATACACATAGATCGTAAACTCTCCTGGCAAAAACCTAACTCAGTTGTCAAAAACCTAAGTGGTGAGAATTTATTAGTATAAAAAAGCTAGGTGTACTGTGGAATTTTTTTAAATAATTTTTTTATTTGAGTTTTTTTTATAGTTTCCGCTCTTTGTGTATTTCTCTACGGGAACAATTTCATATAATGCGCAAAAAGGTTGACTGTAAATAAACTATTTGCAATACTAAATATGTACATAACTTTTAAACTACTAGTCTGATTAAAAAGTACTGTATAGACAAGTTAAAGAGCGGGACTTAAGCTTTCAGAAATAAATACTTGTAACCACCCTGTTTGTATACAACATGACATACAGGGTGTCAAACCTGGTCACCTCGAGTGTGAAAAAGTATTTAGAGCTTGTGATTTTTACAAATGAGAAACGATTTGGCCGAAATTTAAGTTTGTAATTGAAAATAATGTTAACAAAACTTATAGAGGTAGACTTAAACTTTCAGAAATTTTTATTTATAACCACCCTGTGTGTTTACCACCTGAGCTACAGGGTGTCAGTTTAGTGCTTATATCACTTACAAAACCCGACAGATTCTATTGAATTTTATTTTCAGATGGCCAAATTGAGTGTGAATAAATTTTTTAAACTTTTTCGGATAACTTCGATTTAGGCGGAATTTAAACTTTACAATGACAATGTAATCCATATATAAGATATAGAGCTGGACCTAAGCATTCTAATGAAATACCCTGTTTAAAAACAACATGAGCTACAGGGTGTAAAAGTTGACCATCTCAAGTGAGTAAAGGAATTTAGAGCTCTAATCTTTTAGAAATGATGACTGAATAGAATTGATTTAAATTTTGTGTTGAATGAACAATGTATAAGGCAGCTTTAGAGCAGGACCTAAACTTTCAGAAAATTAAACTTGGAATCACCCTGTTTATATACAACATAAGCTACAGGGAGGGTGTCAAAGTTGACAACCTCAAGTGTGAAAAGACTTTTCATCCCGTTACTTTTACAAATGATGACGGATTTATTTATATTTTACTTCTCTAATGAGAAAATAATGTATGAGAAAGTCATGGAACAGGAGCTAAGCTTTCAGAAACTGGAACTTGTAAACACCATGTTATTATACAATATGAGCTACAGGCTGCCAAAGATCAACAGCTCAAGTATAAATAAATTTAAAAAATCGTAACTTTTACAAAGATTTGAAGGAATTATAATTTTCTACAATAATAAAAAAATGATGTATGAGAAATTTATAAAGCAGGAAGTAAATTTTCAGAAAATTAAATTTGTAATCACCCTGTTTATATACAACATGAGTTACAGGGTGTCAAAATTGATGGAAAATTTAAAATTTTTAAAGGAACTTCCAAATTTTGGAGTCTAATTAAGAAACCTTTAACCAATTTGTAGCAATTATGAAATTTCTAAACTTTTATATTAAAATATTATTTCTCAATCGGCCATAAACTTGTCCTAGATAACTGATTTTGTAAAAATAATAAAATAAATTTTGATTTTTTTAATAAAGATCTTTTAAAATTGTTTAATTTTCAAAATATTAAAATTATTTCTAGATATTTAAAAAGTAGATTCAATTTGCTTTCTATTGATATAAAATAAGTCTAACTTTTCTTCCCCTCATGACAAATATATTGTCTCAATATTAATGATCATGCAGTAAAATTTTACTTTTTGAATTCTTGTTAATTTTTTAAAAAAATCTTTTAATATTTTAAATACAAAAATTATTTTTAAATTTATGAAAAATAGACAAAATTAGCTTTCTATTGATATAAAATAATTCTGATTTTTCTTCCCCTCATTGACAAAAATATATTGACTCAATATTAAGGATCATGCCAAAAAATTTTACATTTTTGAATTCATGGTTCTTTTTTAAAAAAATCGTTTAATATTTTAAAATATTAAAATTATTTATAAATTTATGAAAAGTAGACACAATTAGCTTTCTATTGATATAAAATAAGTTTGACTTTTCTTCCCCTCTTGACAAATATATTGAGTCAATATTAATGATAATGACGAAAAATTTTACTTTTTTGAATTCTTGGTAAATTAACAAAAAAAAAATCTTTTAAAATTTAAAAAAATTAAATTATTTCTAAATTTATGAAAAGTAGACACAATTACCTTTCTATTGATATAAAATAAGTTTGACTTTCCTTCCTCTCATGACAAATATATTGATTGAATATTAATGATCATGCCGAAAAATTTTACTTTTTTGAATTTTTGGTAATTTGTTAAAAAAATATTTTAAAATTTTAAAATATTAAAATTATTTCTAAATTTATGAAAAGTAGACACAATTAGCTTTCTATTGATATAAAATAAGTCTGACTTTTCTTCCCCTCTTGACAAATATATTGTCTCAATATTAATGGTAATTTTTTTTAAAAAAATCTTTTAATATAAAAATTATTTCTAAATTTATTAAAAGTAGACACAATTGCCTTTCTATTGATATGAAATAAGTAGGACTTTTCTTACCCTCTTGACAAATATATTGACTCAATGTTAATGATCATGCCGAAAAATTGTACTTTTTTGATTTTTTTGTAATTTTTTTTAAAAAAATCTTTTAATATATTAAATACAAAAATTATTTCTAAATTTATTAAAAGTAGACACAATTACATTTCTATTGATATAAAATAAGTAGGACTTTTCTTATCCTCTTAACAAATATATTGTCTATTAATGATCATGCCGAAAAATTTTACTTTTTTGAATTCTTGGTAATTAAAAAAAAAATCTTTTAAAATTGTAAAATATTAAAATTATATCTAAATTTATGAAAAGTATACACAATTGGCTTTCTATTGATATAAAATAAGTCTGACTTTTCTTCTCCTCTTGACAAATATATTGAGTCAATATTAATGATAATGCCGAAAAATTTTACTTTTTGGTAATTTTTTTTAAAAAAATCTTTTAATATATTAAATATTAAAATTATTTCTAAATTTATTAAAAGTAGACACAATTACCTTTCTATTGATATAAAATAAGTAGGACTTTTCTTACCCTCTTGACAAATATATTGTGTCAATAATAATGGTCATGCCGAAAAATATTACTTTTTTTTAATTCTTGTTAAGTTTTAAAAAAAATCTTTTAATAATTTAAAAAATTAAATTATTTCTAAATTTATGAAAAATAGACACAATTAGCTTTCTATTGATATAAAATAAGTCTGACTTTTCTTCTCCTCTTGACAAATATATTGACTCAGTATTAAAGATCATGCAGTAAAATTGTACTTTTTGGAATTCTTGTTAATTTTTAAAAAAACTTTTAAAATTTTTAAAAATTAAAATTATTTTTAAATTTATAAAAGGTAGACACAATTAGCTTTCTATTGATATAAAATAAATCTGCTTTTTTTCCCCTCTTGACAAAAATATATTGTCTCAATATTAATGATCATGCCAAAAAATTTTTCTTTTTTTAATTTTTGGTAATTTAAAAAAAAATCTTTTAAAATATTAAAATTATTTCTAAATATATGAAAAGTAGACACAATTAGCTTTCTATTGATATAAAATAAGTCTGACTTTTTTCTCCTCTTGACAAATATATTGACTCAGTATTAATGATTATGCCGAAAAATTGTACTTTTTGGAATTCTTGTTAATTTTTTAAAAAAATCTTTTAAAATTTTAAAAAATTAAAATTATTTTTAAATTTATGAAAAGTAGACACAATTAGCTTTCTATTGATATAAAATAAGTGTAACTTTTCTTCCCCTCTTGAGAAATATATTGACTCAGTATTAAAGATCATGCAGTAAAATTGTACTTTTTGGAATTCTTGTTAATTTTTTAAAAAACTTTTAAAATTTTAAAGAATTAAAATTATTTTTAAATTTATGAAAAGTAGACACAATTAGCTTTCTATTGATATAAAATAAATCTGTTTTTTTTCCCCTCTTGACAAAAATATATTGTCTCAATATTAATGATCATGCCAAAAAATTTTACTTTTTTGAATTTTTGGTAATTTAAAAAAAAAATCTTTTAAAATTTTAAAATTATTTCTAAATTTATGAAAAATAGACACAATTAGCTTTCTATTGATATAAAATAAGTCTGACTTTTTTCTCCTCTTGACAAATATATTGACTCAGTATTAATGATTATGCCGAAAAATTGTACTTTTTGGAATTCTTGTTAATTTTTTAAAAAAATCTTTTAAAATTTTAAAAAATTAAAATTATTTTTAAATTTATGAAAAGTAGACACAATTACCTTTCTATTGATATAAAATAAGTTTGACTTTCCTTCCTCTCATGACAAATATATTGACTCAATATTAATGATCATGCCGAAAAATTTTACTTTTTTGAATTTTTGGTAATTTGTTTAAAAAAATCTTTTAAAATTTTAAAATATTAAAATTATTTCTAAATTTATGTAAAGTAAACACAATTACCTTTCTATTGATATAAATTAAGTTTGATTCTTCTTCCCCTCTTGACAAATATATTGAGTCAATATTAATAATCATGCCGAAAAATTTTACTTTTTTGAATTCTTGTTAATTTTTAAAAAAATCTTTTAATAATTTAAAAAATTAAATTATTTCTAAATTTATGAAAAATAGGCACAATTAGCTTTCTATTGATATAAAATAAGTCTAACTTTTCTTCCCCTCTTGTCAAATATATTGTCTCAATATTAATGATCATGCCGAAAAATTTTACTTTTTTGAATTTTTTGGTAATTTGAAAAAAATCTTTTTAAATTTTAAAACTATTTTTAAATTTATTAAAAGTAGACCCAATTAGCTTTCTATTGATATAAATTAAGTTTGAATTTTCTTCCCTTTTTGACAAATATATTGACTCAATATTAATGATCATGCCGTAATATTAAAGTTTTGAATAATTTAGATTTTATAAGTTTAATATATTAAATATATATTTTTGAAAAGTAGATACAATTTCCTTTCTGTTGATGTAAAATAAGTATAACTTTTCCATTTTTACACGAGAAAAAAATTCACCTAAACTTAAGCATTATGCACTGTGAACTGCCTTAAATTTTTAAACGAAACAAAAACCAAAAGTAATTGTATCAATTGTAATTGCTTTAAAAACAATCTGCTTGATATTAAACAAAAATTTTCAAAAAAAGAAGAAAGGCAAATTAATAAATAAACAAATGAAAATGAACAAACATTTTAAATTTAGCACAAAATAACAAAAAGTAAACCAAAAACAAAAAATGTGTATAAACAAATAACAATAAAAAAAAGCTGAAATATTGAAAATTTTATAAAAAAAAAATGCAAGAGTTAAAAGAACATAAAATACGAATAATAAAGAAAACGAGAGTAAAAAACTCATTTTGGAAAAATGTGAATAAAAAAAAAGAAGATCACATGTTGTCATTAATTTGATCGCCTAAGGAATTCCCCTAAAAAGCCATATGAACACAGCTTTTAGATTACTAAGAATGAAAATAAACTTTAGTCATAAATTAAATTCGTTTTGTTGTGTGTTTCTTTTATAAAAAGAAAAAATAAACAAACAAACAAATTATTATTTATAAGAATGTGGCATGGTTCATTACGATTTTGTAGTAGATCTTTTAATTTGTTTGACAATGTGTAACACACAGTGGCCGAAGAATTACAATGAAAACGATAGACCATAAGGCGACAAAGATGAGGAAGTTTTATATTTCTTTGTACTTGTTATTATATACATATATGGGGCATTTCATGTCAAGTGAACCAACTTTTGAAATCGATGTCTTCCGATCGGGATGAAATTTGCACCAAGGTTAGCTCTATTGGAGAGTAACTCAGACACAATTTTTCAACAACATCGGTCGAGAACTCTCTGAGTTATAGGGGGTAAAATTTTGACAATTTGGTCAAACAGGGGTTTTTTCTTATCCATGTAACTTATTACCTATTGTTCTTAGCAAAATGTGTCCCAAATAGTATAGATAGCTATTTCTTCGATCTTTCGAAAAAAAATATTTAAAAAAAAAAAATAAAAAATTTTTAATATTTTTTTTCCGAAATCAAAAACTTTTTTGACTTTTTTTTTAAAATTTTTTCTCTTTTTTTTTTTTTTTTTTTTTTTTTTCTTAAAATAAAGTTTAGATATTTTCCTTGAACACCTACTTGGTCGCTTAGTGGGATGCGAGTGGGATATCTATCAAAATAAATATTTTGTAACTCAAAACATAAAATTTTTGACTTTTTTTGCAAAATCAAAAACTTTGTTGACTTTTTTTTTTCAAAATGGACCCTTTTTTAATCTTTTTTTTTAGGTCAAACAAAAGCTTAGTTATTATCCTTGAAGACCCTTTTGGTCGCTTAGTGGGATGCGAGTGGGATATCTATCAAAATAAATATTTTTTAACTCAAGACTTACAATTTTTGACTTTTTTTTTTGCAAATACGATTTTTTTTCCAAATGGGCCCTTTTTTTAAATTTTTTTTTTGTAGTCAAAAGAAAGCTTAGGTCCATTCCTTTAAGATATTTTTAGTCCCTTAGTGGGATGCGAGTGGGATATCTATCAAAATAAATATTTTGTAACGCAAGACATACAATTTTTTAATTTTTTTTTGCAAAATCAAAATTTTTTTCCAATATGGGCCCTTTTTTAATTTTTTTTTTGCTCAAAAGAAAGCCTAGGTCCATTCCTTTAAGATATTTTTAGTCCCTTAGTGGGATGCGAGTGGGATATCTATCAAAATAAATATTTTGTAACGCAAGACATACAATTTTTTAATTTTTTTTTGCAAAATCAAAAAAAATCGTATTTGCAAAAAAAAAAGTCAAAAATTGTAAGTCTTGAGTTAAAAAATATTTATTTTGATAGATATCCCACTCGCATCCCACTAAGCGACCAAAAGGGTCTTCAAGGATAATATCTAAGCTTTTGTTTGACCTAAAAAAAAGGGTCCATTTTGAAAAAAAAAGTCAACAAAGTTTTTGATTTTGCAAAAAAAGTCAAAAATTTTATGTTTTGAGTTACAAAATATTTATTTTGATAGATATCCCACTCGCATAGATAGATATCCCACACCCACCAAGTAGGTGTTCAAGGAAAATATCTAAACTTTATTTTAAGAAAAAAAAAAAAAAGAGAAAAAATTTAAAAAAAAAAAAAAAGTTTATGATTTCGGAAAAAAAATATTAAAAATTTTTTATTTTATTTTTTAAATATTTTTTTTCGAAAGATCGAAGAAATAGCTATCTATACTATTTGGGACACATTTTGCTAAGAACAATAGGTAATAAGTTACATGGATAAGAAAAAACCCCTGTTTGACCAAATTGTCAAAATTTTACCCCCTATAACTCAGAGAGTTCTCGACCGATGTTGTTGAAAAATTGTGTCTGAGTTACTATCCAATAGAGCTAACCTTGGTGCAAATTTCATCCCGATCGGAAGACATCGATTTCAAAAGTTGGTTCACTTGACATGAAATTCCCCATATATAAATATACAATTTATTTGATTATTTGTCCATGAAGCTAATCCACTGAACCGATCCTCTTGAAATTCTATTTTTTATTTGATATTTCAAGTGGGCGTGGCATCTCTCCTACAAAGTAAATTGTTATGAAATATCTGGTGCACTATAATTGTGAAAGCCGCAAAACTTTGCGGGATTTACTTGGATACCATTGTGCGCAGCTAGGCTGAAAATAGGCATGATTGTATAAATGGGCGTGGCATCATCCATACAAAGTAAATAGTTATTTTTCAATATCTGTAGAACTATAATTGTGACAGTCTTCAAACTTTATATGAATCAATTTCTCATTACTGCATGAAGTTTAACCAAAAATGGAACGGATCGGAACAGGGGGTATGCCACATTCCATACAAAGTAAAGAACTATAATTGCAAGATTCTTTAAACTTTGTCCGAATAGCTCTTTTATCATTTTACATTGGATTGGATAGAAAGTAATTAGTTAATTTCGAATATCTGGAGCACTATAATTGTAAAGTATTTACACATTGTATGAATAATGAATTCTATCACAGTACGCAACTGTAGTTAAAATGGTCTGGATCGGAATAGTGGGTGTGGCACCTCCCATACAAAGTAAATAGTTCCTTTCGAATATCTAAAGAACTGTTATAGCTAGAGTCTTCTAACTTTCTATAAATAACTTTTCTATCATTGTAAGTAATTTAACTAAATATAGGCTGGATTGAAACTTGCTCACTGTAAAAAAATACGAAATTATAGCGGACCGAAAGTCTTAAGGAAAGTATCAATATTTCATTAAATCGCAGGATATTTTTTATACTTTCAATGGCAAAATAATGGTTTACTACGATAGGGAGCACCGGGCTAAGATAATCCTGCATTACACGGTGGGCAGAATCAAATTTGTTTGGAAATAAATCTGGCATTTCTAAACGGCTGGTCCGATCGGGTTTAAGTTATTAAAATGGGACACATTCTCCAGGGGCGCGCAGTGGGACAGAATCGAAATTTTTTGGAAATAAATCTGGCATTTCTAAACGACAAGGAGTATTCGAGTTTAAGTTATTAAAATGGGACATACAAATTCTCCAGGGTCGGCGCTATGATTACTCAAAGTAGGGTACCTTAAACTCGTGGTATTTTTTTGTTTCCCATCCGATAATAAAGATTTTTACATTTTTGAAAAGCGCTCGGCTAGGACTTGAAAACATGCTTGTGTGTGCTATTTATCTCTTAAAATTTCCAAGTTAAGGTATTTATAGACGGCAATACTGAGTATTAACACTTTTCAAATTTAAAAGATTATTGAAATCAGTCGGTATTTCAAAAAATCGTTTCGAAAAAACATTTATTGTTTACACGATAGTATTACAAATATTTTATTTCTTTGTTGATTGATATTTTTCTGAAAATTTGATTTTTATTTTATATTTTCTTGACATTTTTATTTGCCATATTTGTTTTTATAAATACATACTCGATACATATGAAAATAAAAAGTTTTTGAATTGTTTTAAACAAATTTTCAATACCGACCGTAAATCAAAAAAATCATTTGTATTTTTTGAAAATCTAATACAAATTTTGTTTAGACGATGAAATTGTATTATGATACTTGAGTTTTTGACAAATATTAATACTCAGTATTGCCGTCTATAAATACCTTTATAGGCATTTGAAAATTGAAATTTAAAAATTTTGCCATACCTTGGTCCCCTTTTTTAATAATATAGGCCGTACTTTTGGACCAAATGGACTCTAATTTTTTTTTGTTAGTTAGACAACTAAATTACCAATAATATGTAAAAGATTTCAGGGCAATTTAAATTATGGATCCAAAAATAAACGATTTTCAATTTAAAAATTAAAATAATAGTAGATTTTTGCAGTATTTTGGGAAAAAAGGTTACTTAACTCTTTTTTTATTAAAAAAAAACTTTCTTTAAGAACGTATAACAATTTTATGTTTTCCTGTAAGGTATCTTTATGGAGAACATTTTGATATAAAAAACATTTCATATTTTTTGAATGTGTTGCCCCTACGCCCTTCAGAATTTGACATATTTTGGCAAAAATGTAAAAAATAAAATTTTTAGGAATTTCGCTACAATTTTTAGGAATTACGGGATTCCCTTTGACCTTTTGACAAATTTTTTTTACATTTTGTTATTTAGAATGACAAGTGTAAAAAAAAAACATTGAAAATTTCATTGAGGTTTGTTAATAAATAAAGATTTCATTACATATGTATTACATATTTATTGAGTTTCTAAAACGAAAATTTGCATCAAAATTTTAATTGGATTGCAATATTAGCAGCAATTTGATCCACATTTATTCCGAATTATTTTTTTTTTGTTTAGATAAGTTAATTTTTGGCCTTACAAATAAAAATTTCAAGTCAATATCTCAATTAGATTCAAAAATATTGCACTTATCTTTACGGAGAAAATTTTGGCATAAAAAACATATCCTATTCTTCAAATATGTCGCCCCTACGCCCTTAGGAATGTGACCTATTTTTTATCAACATTTTGTGCCACATGTTCTAAAATCCCAAACTTGAGATCAAAAAACGCAAAGCAGCCTTAGAAACCTTGATGTGTTCCCTATTTATCCGCAAAGTATTTTCCCAGCCCAGAAGAAAATGTGGTCCCCAAGGGCAAAATTGTAATAAATACCATTTTTAAGATTTGCCCCACTGTGCGCTGTTATTAACATTGTTTATAATTAATGACAATATTAACGGTTAAAACTGCTAACAATAACATTAAAGCTGATAAAAGGACATCAATGTGGAAATAAAACATTCTAGTTTTGTCCGTTAGATGATTCATGAAACTACTAGAAGATGGCACTGTGTATATGAATAGTAATAACGAGCTGCAGATCAGTTAGTATATCATAGGCGTTATTTAAGTTAACATAAATTGTATTACCAGTGTATTCTTGTAAATTATTTTTATAAAGTGTGTGTATTAAAAGAGAATGACTATTTAACCTTTAAATGCATGATTTTTACTTGTATTTTTCTATAAAATATCAAATTTTTAGTTGATTTTTATTTATTCTATTTCCTTTAGCTTTAGTTTGATTTAGAATTTCTTTAACTGAAACTTTTCGTACTCCATGTGATTTTAATCTAAATTAGTATCAAGCTTATATTCGTCTAAAATTAAGTGGAACTGGAATGTAGACAATTGGCATCAATATGCATTAAAGGGTTAAATTATTGTGTTAATTTAAATAAATAAAGAGTTGTTACAATTTTAAAACTACTGATACCTTTTATTTGCAATTAAAAGCATCCGGTTTATTTAAAGTAAATAGACCACCGTTTTTAAAAGGTAAAACCTTAACAATATTGTAGAAATTACAAATGGCATGGCTAAATGCTATCGTTTGCCGCTTAACGCTCTGATTCCAATTCATGTATTTTCTAGTGAGTGTGACGAAACCTAGATGGATTAATGATGATGATGACGTTATTAATGATGGGTGCTTGAGTTTGTTTATGTTTTGTCATTTAAACTTTTGAGTTTTTCTCTAAATATCATCATCATTATGACGTTTTAATTAAAAATCATTAACGAGTATTAATGTAAACAAAAAAATTATTTAAAATATTCTTTTGAGACATTTGTGCTAGTAAATGACATGTGTATTTTTATGATCATTATTAATAAATTAGTTTTAATTAAGATTTATTTTTGTTTAAATTATGACAACTTATTACAACAGAAGTCTGTTGAAATTGAGATGAAATTTTAAGCCTAAAAGTAGGCAATTTCTTCAAATTAGAGTTGTAATTCATTAATTAAGGTTTTAAGGTAAATAAATTAAAGATTTTTTGTAGTTCTAGAACAAATTTAATACAAAATATCAAATTCTCCAGCAAATTATCTATAGAATTGTAAAGTCTCTGGAAATTAACTAAAAAATGATAAAAAACATGAGCTGAAATTTTAAGCCTAAAAGTAGGCAATTTATTCATGTTTGAATTAATTAAGGTTTTAAGGTAAACAAATTAACCATTTTTTGTAGCTTTTAGCCAATTCTAGACAAATTCTGGAATAAAATTAATACAAAATATCTATAGAATTGCAAATTCTCTGGAAATTAACTATAAATAGCTGAAACAAATTTAAATTTGAAGAATCTTCAAAAGATCCTATATTAAGGTCTGTGATTATCCCTATTTCCTAGATTTTTTATAAAATTTCGTAATTTTTTTCATTAGCTGCTTTTCAAAATTTTAAATTTCTTGTTTTCTAAATAAATAACAAATGTTAGCTACTTAATAAGAGGAAAACTATTATTACATTTACTAGAATTTCAAATCTTGTGGTGTTGAATGTATGACGGTTTAATTAAGTGTGAAAACCTGCTGGGATATTTTCCGCTTTAATTAAATTGAGGAAAATAAGCAACAATGTATGAAACTAATATAAAAAAGAAAATTAACAAGTGTCAGAAAAAGATTTTCACAAATCAAAACTACACTATGGCAAGGAGTGAGATTAAATGAAAATTTGAAATATTATTTTCTTAAGCAATCAATTAAATGAAAATTTGAAATAATATTTTGTTAAGCAATCAATAATTGTTTTCCTAGAACTCCATAAATCTTAATTTTACTAACTCTAAACTAATATTTTGTTATTCTGATGTTCACACATCATAAATTAAAACAAAAATCCATAAAAATTGGCCATTTTTATTAATCTTTTTTATTAATGCATTTAATGAGCTTTTTTATGTTTTAAAAACTTCCTTTCAATAAATTTCTTCACACTAAACTGCAATATGGCCCCCTTATATCGAAAGTAAAAACGGCCATAAAATCATTTGCCATAAAAAATAAATAAATTTTCCCCAAAATGCATTAATAAAATCAAATAAACGTGTTAAATGCACTTGATTTCGGAAACAGTTTTTCTTAGTTTTTTATCTTTTCCAAAAACTACAACAATAAACAATAATAATTGAACTGAAATTTCCCGAAAATTTGTTTATAAAATAAAATTTATAGCTTCTAAAGAAATTTTTCTAGAAAAAAAGGTCAAAAAGATTTATGTATTTTTCAATTATATAAATAATCTATATATAAAATTTAAGTTTTATTCATTCATCAAAAATTCCAAAACTTATTTCCAATTATTTCTTTTACTTATTCTAAAAATAATTATGTTTTATTTAATTTCAAATTAAACACTTTTCTTTATTTATTTTACTAAATGTGCCCCTCAAGAAGACTGCAAGTATCAAGTGCATGTAACACTTAAACAATAAGAACTAACAAACAACCAATATACAACTGCCAGCGACATCATATAGAATCACTTCCGTGTACTCAACAGTAATTTGTCTGATCAATTACAATTTCCCAAAACACTTGAGCTATACATGGACGAACGAACAGACGGACGGCTCTATTTCAAAAGTGCACATTTTTAACAATAATGAGTAAAAAAACACACTCGCACACAAACCAAACAACTCCATTAAAATTATTTTTGAAATAAAATTTTGTTGGTTGCTATTTATAGTCGTCATACACATTAATAAAAATATAATAATAATACACTTAAATGCTAAGGATGAGCAAAGCTAACTATAAATAGTACCTTTTTCTTCAAACTAATTCTCGGAAAATGTTTGAAAATTCTCGAGAAAATCTCGATAAAAAGCTAATTTACTATTAAATAGCAAATTCTTGAGAAAATTCACAATAGCAAAATCTACTACTACTTTTTTTAAAAAAAGGAGTAGAAATACAACTTTTTTAAAAAGCAGTAGAAATACTACTTATTTTTAATAAATTAGTAAAAATACTACTTTTTTGAAAAAGGAGTAGAAATACAACTTTTTTTAAAAAAGGAGTAGAAATACTACTTTTTTTTAATAAAGGAGCAGAAATTCTACTTTTTTTGAAAAAGGAGTAGAAATACAACTTTTTTTGAAAAAGGAGTAGATATACTACTTTTTTTCAATAAAGGAGTAGAAATACTACTTTTTTTGAAAAAGGAGTAGAAAACTACTTTTTTTTAAAAAAAGGAGTAGAAATACAGCTTTTTAAAAAAGGAATAGAAATACTACTTTTTCTAAAAAATGGAGTAGAAATACTACTTTTTCTAAAAAATGGAGTAGAAATACTACTTTTTTTGAAAAAGGAGTAGAAATACTACTTTTTTTGAAAAAAGTGTAGAAATACTACTACTTTTTTGAAAAAGGAGTAGAAATACTCCTTTTTTTTGAAAAAGGAGTAGAAAACTACTTTTTTTAAAAAAAGGAGTAGAAATACTACTTTTTTAAAAAAGGAGTAGAAATACTACTTTTTTTGAAAAAGTAGTAGAAATACTACCTTTTTTAAAAAAGGAGTAGAAATACTACTTTTGTGCCGTAAATAGCTAATTAAAATAGCACATTTTTGGAAAATTTAATATAAAAACAAATAACAGAGCCATATTCGGCTGTGCCGAATCTTATATACCCTTCACCAAATTATGGTTTAAAATAAAAATTTTAAATAAATTCTGGTAAACAAAATTTAAAAAAAATGTATTTTTTTATATTAAAAATTAGTTTTTAAAATTATTGTGAAAAAATTTTTTTGGTGAAAAAGAAAATTCGGGGTAAAAAATATAAATAATATTAAAATTGTAGGTCCGACTTACTTTGGACTTATATACGCCATTGAAAAGGTCTTTGAAATACGTATTATTGGATATCCATATTGTCTATATTAATGACTTAGAATCTTATATACCCTTCACCAAATTATACTTTAAATAATTTTTTTTAGGTAAACAAAATTAAATGTTTTTTATTTTTAAATTTTTTTCGAAATTGTTTTTTAATTTTTTTTTAATAGTTTTTTTTTCAATTTTTTTTTCGGAAAAAGAATTTATGACAAAAAAATTTGTTTCGGGTTAAAAATATTTTTCCCGATTTTTACCCAATTTAAGAGAGCTATGTTCGAGCGATGTGCCGAATTTTATTTGCCCATCCCAAAATTATACTTTAAAATACATTTTTTTAGGTAAACAAAACTTATTTTTTCAAAATTTTTAAAAATTTTTTTTTCGAAATTGTTTTTTAATTTTTTTTAAAAAAGTTTCTTTTTTTTTGGAGAAAGTATTTAGATAAAGAAATTAGTTTGATGAAAAAAAAAATTTGCGTTAAAAAATATTTTTCCCGATTTTGACCCATTGTAGGTCCAACTTACTATAGCCTTATATACATCGTTGCAATGCACTTTGAAATATCCAGCATTAGATATCCATATTGTCTATATTAATGACTTAGTAATCCCGGTGTTTTCATTATATCTCAGCCATTTTTGGACCGATTTTAAATAGCAACCGATCCGGAAGAATTCCCGATATATTAATGTTAATTGGTTACGGAAAGTTGATTTCAACATACAGACGGATAAACGGACATGGCTATATCGATTTTGCTATCTATAACGATCCAGAATATATATACTTTGTGGGATAGCAGATGAAAAATGTAGAAATAACAAACTCATGGTGAAGGGTATAAAAAAGCTTTAGCTAATTCTCTAGAAATTTACTATAGAATATATATTGTAGTTTATAGGATCGCAAAACTAATATTGTAGAAATTACAAACGGAATGGCAAAATGGTGTCGTTTGCCGTTTAACGCTCTGATTCCAATTCAGGTATTTTCTAGTGAGTGTGACGAAACTTAGACGGATTGATGATGATAATGACGTTATTAATGATGTGTGCATGAGTTTTTTTATGTTGTGTCATTATGAGATTTTCTCTAAATATCATCATCATTATGACGTTTTAATTAAAAATCATTAAAGAGTATTAATGTAAACAAAAAAATTATTTAAAATATTGTTTTGAGACATTTGTGCTAGTAAATGACATGTGTATTTTTATGATTTTATGATCATTATTAATAAATTAG
Organism: Calliphora vicina; assembly: GCF_958450345.1. Taxonomy (NCBI): domain Eukaryota; kingdom Metazoa; phylum Arthropoda; class Insecta; order Diptera; family Calliphoridae; genus Calliphora; species Calliphora vicina. Next base: position 136,392,995 of record NC_088781.1, read on the forward strand.
TTTTAATTAAGATTTATTTTTGTTTAAATTAGGAGACTTTATTACAACAGGAATTTGTAGAAATTGAGAAATTTCAAGCCTGAAAGTAGGCAATTTCTTCAAATTAGAGTTGTAATTCATTAATTAAGGTTTTAAGGTAAATAAATTAACTATTTTTTATAGTTCTAGAACAAATTTAATACAAAATATCAAATTCTCGAGCAAATTATCTATAGAATTGCAAAGTCTCTGGAAATTAACTAAAAATAGCAGAAAGAAGTCTCTTGAACATGAGCTGAAATTGTAAGTCTAAAAGTAGGCAATTTATACAAATTAGAGTTGTAATCATTAAATAAGGTAAAGAAATTAACTACTTTTTGTAGCTTTTAGCAAATTCTCGAGAAATTTACATTAGATTAGCAAATTTTCTATAGAATATTAAATTGTCGAGAAAATTATCTATGGAAATTAACTATACATGGCAGAAACAAATTTAAAATAAAGTTTTTGCTAAATAAATTTGAAGAATCTTTAAAAGATCCTATATTAAGGTCTGTGATTATCCCTATTTTCTAGATTTTTTTAAATTTCTTAATTTTATTCATTAGCACTTTTTAAAATTTTTTTAAATTTCTTATTTTTTAAATAAGTAACAAATGAAGCTCCTTATTAATTTACTCTAAATAGCAAATTTTTGGAAAAATTTTTAGGTATATGACTTAAAAATTAGGGATTTTTTAAAATTTTTAGCTTTAATTTGAAATATTTGTACAACATAAGTTTATTCAAAGTATTGGCCATTGTTAGCTATGAAATTTTCCCATCTTTCTGGAAACATATGGATTCCGAAACAAAAGAACTGCTCATCTTCTGAGACCAAGAATGAATCAAGCCAATATCGGATACTCTGTTTCAAAGTGAAGCGTATCTCAGAGAGAGCATTCTGCATCTATCGAAACAAATAGTAGTCAGACGGGGCAATATCTGGACTATAAAAATTTCCCAACCACTTCGTTCTAAATAGTTTTTAACAGGTATTGCAACATATTACCGTTTAAAACTACATGGAATATTACGGTTCAATGTTTGACTGCATATTCTGCATATTAAAGAATCAGTTCCGTTCGATAGGGGTTCCCTGAGATGGTCTGGTTAGATTTCAGCAGCTCATAATAGATAGGTCCCTTTTGCTCCCAGAAAATTTACTCAGCGCCATGGATATATGGCGTTGGTTTCGATTCATTTTTCACCTCAAATATGGACATGCTAAATCGTCGCATCATTTCGGACATGCTAAATCGTCTTTCGAGGTCTCTCGGTTTCAGTTCGTATGGTATCCAATTTCCTTGCTTTGAATGGATCCCACAGCTCGTTAACGTTTTGAAATTACAGCTTGAGAAGTTCCCAATGATTTTGCAAGCTCATATTGAGTTTTACAACAATCTTCATTGAGTAATGACATCAATTATTGGTCTTCAAACTTTTCTGGCTGGCCTGGGCGATTAACAGCACAAACTACCTCCCGCACGTTTTTGATGGAACACATTCACCATAAGTTTTGGTAAGCAATCGGTGTGCTTCAGCTGCATTATTTTTTTTTTCAAATTAAAGAAGTAAAGCAAAATTTTGTTGGCACAAAATTCCACATTTTCGTTTACATTATAATGTTTTATAACTAAGTGGGAATAAATGGCAGATATCGTCCCCTTAATAAAACAATAGTGCATAATTTTTTTAGTAGACATCTGGAACAGAAGTAATATTTCAATTGATCTTTCGACCCACTTTCTGGAAGTAGAATTTCACCAAATGTTGACCACATATAGAATCAATTATGTAGATTCTTGGTGTGCAATGGTTATACGCTATTGTTTTATTGAGGGGACGATATGTACCCTTCAAAAGAACATAAATGTTTTAAAAAACACAAACTGGGTTGAAAAGATAAGCCATCTATTTTAAATCCCGCATTTTTAAGCCAAAAACACACAATATAAATAGCGAGTTTTTGAGAAAATTTACTATAAATAGCAAATTTTTGGAAAATTTATTATAAATAGCAATTTTTGGGAGAAAATTTAATATAAATAGCTAATTTTTGGAAAATTTACTATAAATAACAAGTTCTTGAGAATATAAATAGCAAGTTTTTGCGAAAATTTTACTATAAAATATTGAGAAAATTTACTAAAAATAACCAGCTCTTGAGAAAAATTAATATAAATAGCAAATTTGAGAGAAAATTTACTATAAATAGCAAGTTCTTGAGAATATAAATAGCAAATTTTTCAGAACATTTTTTATAAATAGCAAATTTTTGGAGAAAATTTACTATAAATAGCTAATTTTTCAGAAAGTTACTTTAAACAGCAAATATTCGAGAAATTTACTATAAATAGCAAATTCTTAAGAAATCTTCTACTTTATATTGCATTAAAAAAAAGTACCCACAAATGTTCATTGGTACTTTCCATCTCTTTTACTTTACATTTCCAGAGTGTTGGTGTGCAGATGCCTGAATGCACGTGCATTTGAATTGTGATTTTGTAAAATGATTTTGTTGTAGTTGTTGTTGCTGCTTATATTTAGTGTGTTAATGCCACATTAATGCAACATTTGTATGAATAAATATAAACAAACATGCTACGACACACACTAACTTGCATGCACAAGCACTTGTTTGCTTGAGTTTGTTGGTGTTTTAAATTTACTATAAAATACAGATGATGACGATGATGTTGTTGTTGTTGATTTTATGTTGTATAGTAGCGGTGTGCCACTTGCCACACCACCACCACCTCTAACCAACACTAATGACACACATATGTATGTATATTGTACAAATGTATGTAGAAAAAGAATCACTTGCAACGCCATACGCGTCGCGTTCATACAAAATAATTACAGTTGTTAATGAATGCAATTGAGACATGTTTTAATGCGAAAAGTGTGTGTGTACCGAGTGTGTAGGCAGGGGTTTAAGAGAATTAAATATAGAAAATTTTTTAAATTTTAATTTATGGAAAATCTTTACAGAAAACATGCTATTTTATAGTAAATTTCTCGAGAATTTGCTGGTTTCGGTAAATTGTCCCTAGAATTAGTACCTATTTTATAGTGAATTTCCCAAATATTAGCTATTTATTGAAAATTTCTCAAGATTTAGCTATTTATAGTGAAATTCCCAAGAATTATTAGCTATTTATTGAAAATTTTCAATAAATTCTCCAAATACATTTACGAAAAAATATGCTATTTTATAGTAAATTTCTCCAAGAATTTCATATTTTTAGAGAATTTTTAAAATCATTATCTAGCTACTACAGTATTTTTAAAAATTTTCCAAGAATTTGCAAACTTCGTGTTGCTCAAAATTAAATTTTTGATTGAATTAATTTGAAGCATTCACGATTCCACCCAAAATTGTTTTTTTTTAGATAGATGACGCAATAATATTTATAACTAGTTGACCGCCCGGCTTCTTCCGGTAGCATTTACTAATGTTAGTTCTTCAAGTTTCTCCAACCCACATACACCTGCCTGTTCTTATTTATTTGCAAATAAAATATCTAAATTTGTACTGCATACTTTGGGGGATTTTGTATACAGTTAACTGGAGTTAAAATCGAGTTTTACCCTGAAAATTTCGAATCGAATAAAAACAAGTAAGAGTGCTATATTCGGCAGTGCCGAATCTTATATTCCCTTCACCAAATTATACTTCAAAATTTTAAATATTTTTAGGTAAACAAAATTTAATTTTTTTCCAGTTTTTTCATTTTTTGGAAAAAAAAAATTTTTCGATTTTTATTTAAATTTTTTTTTTTTTTTGGAAAAAAAAAATTCGGGTTAAAATTCAGAAAATTGATTTCAACAGACAGACAGACGGACATGGATCCAGAATATATATACTTTATAGGGTCGGAAATGAAAAATGTAGAAATTACAAACGGAATGACAAACTTATATATACCCTTCTCACGAAGGTGAAGGGTATTAAAAATCATCCAAATCGCTGCAGCCGTTCTCACGTGATGCCATTACATACATGGACCATTTCATTTTTATATATATAGATTAAAGCTGACCCAAAGGAAATCTGACCAAAGGACTTCGTAGCTTCCAATATTTGGGGAAAATATATTATGAAATCAATAAGAACATATTGTTACGTTTTAACCTTTTCAAAACGTTGGTTTATTTCCTTTAAATAAACCGGATACTTTTGATTGCAAATAAAAGACGTTTAGTAGTTTAAAAATTGCTTTTCTGGAATAATTTTAAATCATAAAAGCCTTTAAAAAGAAACATACAAAATTAAAAAAATTTTAAAAAATATTTTATTTTACTTGCCATAAAATTGATTTTTCCTCAAACTTCAACTTTGCTAACCCATAAGTAGGCACCTGAAAGGCGTAGAACCATTTTAAAACACTCATTTCATAGGCTGATCAATTATCTATAATATGCCTTTTAAATTTTTTGATTATCTGCAAATGTCGCCACTGTTCGTCGTTGCAAAGGATATAATAATATCAAATATCTATCATTAGATATCCATATTGTCTATATTAATGAGTTAGTAATCCATATATAGATAAAAAATAGGTAAAAAATCAAGATTGTCCTAGTTTTTTCTATATATCTCAACCATTTGTGGGCCGATTTTCTCGATTTTAAATAGCAATCGAACCGGGTCTATAGCGGATATATTGATGTATAAATCATGTATGTAAATTATTTGGGGGCTACGGAAAGTTGATTTCAACATACAGACGTTCAGACGGACATTGCTATATCGGGTCGCAAATGAAAAATTTAGAAATTACAAACGGAAAGACAAACTTATATATATCTGGCCAACGAAGTCATTAATATAGCAATTTGGATCTCTAATTATAGATGTCAAAGACCTTTGCATAGACCGTGGTCGTGAATCGTGAAGGTAAAAAGTCAAATTTTTTCAATATTTAGAATTTCTCTTGGAAAGATTTCGAAATGTTCGAAATGTTGTATATTTTTGGGCCGATTTTGATGAAATTTAACAAAAATATAACACAAAGCCTAGTATTTACAAAAACAGCAGAAAAATTAAAATTAACCCTATATAGCACTTGGTGTTAAAATGACCCCAAACTTCTAAAACCATAAAAAAATTATGATTTTAAATGTTTGGGGTCATTTTAACCCCAAGTGCCATTAAGCGTTACTTTCCATTCTTGTGCTGTTATTATAAACCCTAGAGTTTATGTTATATTTTTCTTAAGTTTCATCAAAATCGGTCCAAAAGTAGATAATATTTCGCTATCTCTCCATGAAAAATTCCAAATATTGAAAAATTTGACCTTTGACCTGCAAGATTTAAGGGTTAATGTTTCCCGATTTTAGTTAAAGTTTCAGAGTATATTTAGAATTATCTGGACTATAATATTCTGAATAAGTTTTGCTTAAAATTCATAAGAGTAAGGAAATGGAGCTCATTCGCCAAATAATTGTTTTTTCTCGAAAATTTCAAAATTTAAATCGCAGGTACGGAAAAACTATATCAGATATTTTCATAATTTTTTCACATTTTTATTACCTATTATATTCTCAATAAATCCCAATGAGATGATCAAAAAATTCTGAAATTTGTTTAACAAAATTTTTAAAAATTTGAAAATGGAGTTTTGAAACTGCCGTTAAAAAATTTAATTTTTTTGGTCATACCTGCGAATAGGTTAACGGTATCCTACGAAGGCAAAAACTCATATACAAGTAAATCTGGATATATTTTAAGTAAAAATGAGCTTTTATTTTAATATTTACCAAAATATGTTAATTTTGTTCCTACATTTCTTGTTCTAGTTGCCTGAGACACGTTAATGGCCTGGCGAATTTTTAATAACTTTAAAATTTTTTGACCAATTTCTATTTTTTATGTCTCATTAGAACGACAATTACGTACACATTTCAATTCTGTTATTATATTAAATTGCAAAAGTAATTTTTTAATGGCAAAATTTTTACAAAAACTGAAAAAAATGCATTTTTTCCCCTTGTAAACGCATCTCAAAACTTCAGAGGGCTTCAGTCTTAACCCCAACCGATTTACTTAAAATTTTTTCAGGATGATTTTTTTTACTAATGTTCACCAAACTGGGGGGTGAGAATTGCCATAATCCAACTTTCGTTTATTAAGGGCCACCCTAATATACATAGATCAAAAATAGGTAAAAAATCGAGGTTGTCCCGGTTTTTTCCTCATATCTCAGCCATTTGTGGACCGATTTTGCTGATTTTAAATAGGAAACTTCTCGAAAGCATGTCTGATAGAATTATTAAAGACTTAGAAACCGAAGATATCTGGGGTCTTTAGAAAATTTATTTCAACAGACAGACGGACGGACGGACAGACCGACAGATATACAGACACATGGCTTAATCGACTCCGTTATCTATTAGGATCCAGAATAATATATACTTTATAGGGTCGGAAAATTGTATTGTGGAAATTACAAACTGAATGACAAACTTATATATGCCCTTCTCAGGAAGGCGAAGGGTATAAAAACTAAAAACTTAAAAAAAATAATTTATTTAAAATTTTTAAATAAAAATTAAATTTTTTTTTTTAATTTTGTTACCTAAAATTGTTTACTTTTAAAGTATAATTTTGTGAAGGGTATATAAGATTCGGCACAGTCGAATATAGCTCTCCTAATTGTCTTGATCTATATCTGGAGTACTATGTCATTAATATAGACAATATGGATATCTAATGATAGATATTTCAAAGTCCATTGCAACGAAGTATATAAGACCTTAGTAAGTAGAACTTATAATAGGTCAAAATCGGGAAAAATATTTTTTAACCCGAATTTTTTTTTCACCAAAAAATTTTTTTTTTTTTATAAATTTTTTTCACCAGCAGACATAAAAAAATTCCAAAAAAAAAATTTGAAAAAAAGAATTTAAAAATCAATTTTTTTAAATTTTGTTATTTAAAAATATTTAAAATTTTTATTTTAAAGTATAATTTGATGAAGGGTATATAAGATTCGGCACTGCCGAATATAGCTCTCTTACTTGTCTCTTATTTATCGAAAATATCCCAAGAATTTGCTAATTTATCGAAAATTTCCTAAGATTTTTCTATTTTATAGTAAATTTCCCAAGAATTTGCTATTTATCGAGCATTTTTAGTAATTTTTTTGTTTTTTTTATCAATGATTTTTAAGGAATTTTGTATTTATCGTCAATTATTCGTTTCTTATATAAGTTTTTTTTTTTCAAATTTTTCATTTAAGAATTTATTTATTTACTCGTATTTTATGACCATTTCAAGGTTATAGTTTTCCCTGGTGTGAACTTATTTTCTATATTTTTTTGTTTTAAACCATTCTTTGTTTTTTGTGTTTGGTTTATGGTTTATCTTTAACTTTTCTAAACCATTAATTTTTCCTCTAACAATACTAAACAAAGTCCATTTGAAAAGAAAAACAATACGCAAACAAAAATTTAAAAAAAAAAAACTATATACGAAAATCCATAAAGTATGCCAAACATATCAATTATTTATGTTGCCTTTAGAGAGAAAGCAAAAAATAAAAAAAACGACTAACTGAGTGAATGAATGAGTTAGTTAGTGTATGAGCAAAAACCCAAAAAGTAATTAATACTTTATTTTTTAACAAACTAAACAATTTTCATTTTTACCTTGTTTTTTTCACTTTTAGCTCTCTCTCATAGATTTTATTTGTGAATGTTTTATTGGGGCAAACAAAAAAAACAAAAAATCTAGCCATATATCATGTATGTAGAGCTAAAAAACGAGCTTTACAAAAAAGGTACTGGGAGTTTAAATGAAATTCCCAAATGCGCCTGGAAATATGCAACAGTAATAAATATATTTTAGCACCCAAAATGTATGGCAACAATTTTGTTCGCACCATTTACGTAAATTCTTGTTATAACGAGAAGTGTGTTATTGTTATTGTTGCTGCTGCAGTTTGTTATTATTTTTGTTTTATTCATTTTAAATTCTGCAGTTTATTTTGGGAAATAAAACTAACATGTAAATGGCAAAAATATTCAAAATATTTAATGGTATAAAGGGGGGAGGAGTGAGAAATTTCAATATTTTATTAATGATTTTAGAAAGTTTTTACATTTAATAACTACATTGAACAAGCCTTATTGTCACAACTTTTAAAGTTCACTTTAACTCCACAAACAGCCCTCCTATTTGTGGCAGTGTTATAGTCATATATCTGAGTGTTGATTTGCTTACATCCAACAGCTCTTTTGTTTTATATATTGACCAATATATTGTATATTTTTGAAGAGAAACAAAGAGATTATCTGTAGTAATGGTAACTCGTATCGAGCATGCACGATATAATAAAGCAAGAATAATTCATTATATTTTTGCTTCCGAAAAAAATGTGTCGATATTTGTTAAGAATCAGTTGAGTTTGTGTTTCTGTATATGAAGAGAGCACTCATTCACACATTGAACTCTCTGCAAAAGCAGACGGTTATTACCCCTAAAAATATGCCATTGTTTAAGGCAAAAATGTAGGTTAAATTCTTTTATATTTTATTTAAGCAACTATATCTTCCAAAACTTTATCAATAGCCTCAATATGTTTTTTATTTATTTTTGTTACTATACAACGAGTTTATGTGGCACTTGTTTATATTTAAATATATTTCAATGTGTTGTTATTTTTTGTTGTATTTTTATGGATTTCTTTTTTTTTATTTTTAATTACTTTAAAACTCTTTAGGGTTGTTGGAGCAGTATTTAATCTTTTTGTTTAAAAAATATGTTTTATGTTTTGTAATTAAGCACGTTTGGTCTTTAGTTATGGTTTTTTGTTAACAAATTTTTTGGAAATTTTTCTTTAAAATTTATGTGATGTTTTGTGGCTTAAGGAAATTTTATGACCATAATAATAAAAAAAGTTTGGCTAAATATAAAAACGAAACATTTAATTACAATTTATAAACAATGACAGAATTTTAAAGATTTTCCAAATATTTTAAGGTGCAAGAAAATAATAAAAAAAAACATCAAAAGTCAACAAGTAAGAGAGCTGTGCCGAATCTTATATACCCTTCACCAAATTATTTTTTAAAATAAAAGTTTTAACGTTTTCAAAACGTTGATTTATTTCCTTTAAATAAACCGGATACTTTTGATTGTAAATAAAAGCCATTTAGTAGTTTGAAAATTGTAACAACTCTTTATTTATTTAAAATGTACAACAACAGAATTAAATAGTCACTCAGTGTTTTTTTATACACGTTTATAAATTCGCAGAAATACAGACACACTTTATAATGTACACGAATTCACTTATAAAATACACTTTAACACACTTTAAGGCACTCAGTTGATGTTTATTCGAATAGCGTGTCTGATAAACTCACTAACGACTACAACCTCTGCCACTATTTATAACACTGTCATCTGCACTCTAGATTGTTCTTTAACTGTCAAAGCTCGTATATTCGAAACCTAGAGCTTTCGAATATACACGCCATCTCTGGTGAACTTTCTACAATGTTCTTTAACTGTCAAAACTCGAATATTCAAATTCGAATATACGAGTCGCAGCAAACATTCAGCGTTGCCATACTTACGATCAATGATCAACTCAAAGCTTTTATTTAATGTTAATAATGCCCACAGATATGTTACAGTTTGAGAGGCACTGCTTTCAAATAGCATTATGCAACTTTAAGTCAGCCGTTAAAATCGTTATATTTGAATTCAAGTACAATTTCGTAACAATATTTTAGGTAAACAAAATTTATTTTTTTAATATTTTTTTTTTAATTTATTAGTGAATTTTATGAAAAAAAAAAAATTTTTTGATGAAAAAAAAATTCGGGTTAAAAAATATTTTTCCCGATTTTGACCCATTGTAGGTCTAACTTACTATGGCGTTTTATATATTATTCGTTGCAAAGCTCTTTGGAATATCTATCATTAGATATCCATATTGTCTATATTAATGACTTAGTAATCCAGATATAGATCAAAAATAACTGAAAAATCGAGGTTGTCCTGGTTTCTTCCTTATATCTCAGCCGTTTGTGGACCGATTTTCTCGATTTTAAATAAAATAACCATATACGGACACCACTAAAAAAGAACCGTGTATCCTAGTTTTGCCCAAAGTCATGCAGTTTTTTATGGGCTCCCAAAAAATTGTAATTTTTGCAAGTGATAATTTTCTCAGACTCATATCTTACAAACAGTTCGGAATTTTGACTTACTCTCTGAGGCAAAGTTGTAGCCCTTGTCATAAAGAACAAACATTGTGAACATATAAAATCAAAAAAACTTCATCTTGAAGATCAAAATCGCAAAAAACTTTAAAAACATTCGATTTTTTTCCTGCTCAGGTCCATAGGTAGCAAACCGTTAAAAATTTAAGGAAACAATCAATACAAAAATGTACCTAAGATCTTAATAAACAACTTTCTAGAACATATTAACTTCCTAGGAATGATTCTTAACACCGTTTAGGTAGGTCAATATAAGTTATAAAGGAATTAAGTGTTTTGTGCCATAAACTATTCAATTATTATAAACTAAAGAATACTTTTAGGCAGCTTTAAAAAAAATTTATTTTTCAATTTATTTCGATTTTTTTCAAGTTTATTGCGATTTTGATCTTGAAGATGAAGTTTTTTGATGTTCACAATTTTTGTTATTTATGACAAGGGCTACAACTTTGCCTCAGAGAGTAAATCAAAATTCCGAACTGTTTGCAAGATATGAGCCTGAGAAAATGACACCGAGATCACAAATTTTTGGGGCCCATAAAAAAAATTATTTTGTTTTATAGGGTTCAAGCAGCATTTCAGACATGCAAAATTGTCTTTTAAGGTCTCTCGGCTTCAATTTGTATGGTACTCAATTTCCCTGCTTCTGGATGAATTCTGCCGCTCGAAAATGTTTTGAAATTGCTGCTTAAGTAGCTCCCAATAATTTTGCAAGATCTTGTTGAGTTTTACAACAATCTTCATGGAGTAATGCCTTAAATTCTTGGTATTCAAACTTTTTTGGCTGGCCTGGGCTATCTTTGTCTTCTGTGTCAAAATCACCACTTCTGAACCGCACAAACAATCTCTAGCACATTGAAACCGATGGAACACATTCACTATAAGCTTTATTGAGCAAGCGGTAGTTTTTTTCAAATTAAAGCAAAACTTCCCGCATATGACGATTTGTTGGTAGAAAATTAGACATTTTCGAAGTAAAACAAGTAAAAGAGCTATATTCGGCTGTGCCGAATCTTATATAACCTTTACCAAATTATATTTTAAAATACAAATCTATATCTATATATATAAAAAGGAAATGGTCCATGTATGTAACGTCATCTCGTGAGAACGGCTGGAGTGATTTGGCTGATTTTTTTTTATTCGATTCGAAATTTTCAGGAGATGGTTTGTAAAGAAAAAAATTCCGGGTAAAACTCGGAAATTCTTTTTTTTGTGAGTCCAGTCAACTGTAATAAAAAAGCTCCCTAAAGTATGCAGTACAAATTTAGATATTTTATTTGCAAATAAATAAGAACAGGCAGGTGTATGTGGGTTGGAGATACTTGAAGACTTAACATTAGTAAATAGCTACCGGTCGAAGCCGGGCGGTCAACTATTTTTAAATATTTAAAGGTGAACTAAATTTAAAAATAATTTTTTTTTCAAAATTGTTTTTCAAAATTTTTTTATTGTTTTTAATTTATTAGTAAAAAAAAAACTTATGACAAAAAAATTTTTGGTGCAAAAATTCGGGTTAAAAAATATTTTTCCCGATTTTGACGCATTGTAGGTCCAACTTACTATAGCTTTATATACATCGTTGCTGTGGATTTTGAAATATCTATCATTAGATATCCATATTGTCTATATTAATGACTTGGTAATCCAGATCCAGGTATTCAAGCAGCATTTGAGACATACAAAACCGTCCTTTAAAGTTTATCAGCTCAACTCGTATGGTACCCAATTTTCCGTTTTGAAATTTTTTTTTTTCGAAATTGTATTTTAAATTTTTTTTAAATTTATTAATGAAAAAATTAATTTATGACAAACCAATTTTTTTCGTTGAAAAAATTCGGGCTAAAAAATATTTTTCCCGATTTTGACCCATTGTAGGTCCAACTTGCTATAGCCTTATATACATCGTTGCAATGGACTTTGAAATATCTATCATTAGATATCCATATTGTCATATTAATGACTTAGTAATCCTGATATAGATCTAAAATAGGCCTGAAATCGAGCTTCTTTATATCTCGGCCATTTGTGGTCCGATTTTCTCGATTTTAAATAGCAACCGAACCGGTAGAATATCCGATATATTGATGTATCAATCATGATTGCAAGTTTTTTGGGGGCTCCGGAAAGTTGATTTCAACATACAGACGGACAGCTGGACAGACGGGCATGGCTATTTATAACGATCCAGAATATATATGGGGTCGCAAATGAAAAATTTTGAAATTACAAACTTTTATATACCACTGGCAACTCTTGGTGAAGGGCATAATGACAGATATGCAGCCTTCAAAATGACATATAAGTTATTAAAAACATAAACAGAGTTCAAAATATACTGCATCTATTGCAAATCCCAATAAATTTCTCTAGAATTAGCTATTTCTAGTAAATTTTCCTGAGAATTTATCATACATTTTCACTTTAATGTCATATTATATTTTTTTACTTACAAGGCGTATGATTAATATTAATTCTTGGTATTTTCAAGAGAACTTAAATAACTTTTTTTCTATTTAAAATTTTTAACATTTCTCTTTTGTTTCTGAAAGCCAACACTTTAAGCTTTTATCACCTTAATAACATAAGGTAGCCAAGTGACCTTAAACTTTTGATTTAAGCTATTTATATTAAGAAACCCCATTAACACTTTGTCTAAACATAAAGATAATCTAATTTCATATACATGCTTTAAGGAGGATATCCTGTATAAATTATGCTTTTATATAAATATATGATGAAGTATGCCATTTTGCACATGCACTTGCAATATAATACTGCATAATTGCCTAGAAATTATGTTTTCCCAGATGGTAACTTAAGAACGAACGATAATAATAATAAAATACATAATTTTCAACTCTTTAGCAACGATTACATGTCTACTAACAGGCTTAAACTTTTACACAACAAACTCATAACTTGTAGTGGGAGCACTTGAGTGGGAGTTAGACTAAAAGCTAGAGCAGCCATAACAATTAATTAAAGTTAATTTGTTGGGTAATTTTTTTTTATTTTTGCAAAACTCTTGCTTTTAATGTTTTACAAAACTTTAGTTTTAATGAAATAAACATAAACAAATTTGTTTTTTAAATGCAGTATTTTTCATGTTTATTTTTTTGTATTTTTGCAGGTGCCATAAAGCTTTGTTAACATTTCATAATTTAAGGGCAGCCGTGGCTCTTTTATTATTCGCCATTAATACAATAGAATTGGCCAAGGCATTGCTGCCGCTGCCCAGCAATATAAATGATGCAGGAATAGGTGGTAACAGTGCTAACAACGGATATGAAAACAATTACCAGCAAGGAAACGGAAGTGAAAGTAATTTGCCACAACAGCAGCAGCAGACATTTATAGACACCGAACCGGATCATATTGTAGTTGTTATTGGTTTTGCCTCACTGGCCAATGCCTTGGCCGCTTTGATTTTAACCATCATGTTAATTTGGTATCATCGTTTGGTGGAAACAAAAAAATCTTTAGGTGAGTGAAATCAAAATGAAAATATTTCTTTTTTTTATTAAATTTTTGTGTTCTTTTTTCATTTTCCTAGAATTTTTATATGTCAGCAGCACATTGTCGGTGTTAATTTTCATTTTACGTATTTATGAATTGGCGGAAATTGTTTATTATGATTCAATTATGGCCCTGGAATCTATTATACAAGCCTCATCGGCCTTCTGTTTATTGCTATTGGCCATTATAGATGGTTTTACTGTTTACAAAGAGGTAAGTTTTTAATTAAAATTTAATTTAAATAAGAGGAATTTAAATTAGAGGCGCAATATAGCAACAATTTTAAATTTGGGATAACAGGGCGTATGATTATTATTAATTAGGGGGTTGTCTGGGCAAATTGTGTGTAAGTTTGTTGTTTTAAAAGCTATTTTAAATTTAAAAACTGTTAAAGATAGCTAATAAAGCAGGTATTTATTTGGTAATAACATTATTCTTAATTCTATTAAATAAATTGTTATTTGGAACACAAAATATAAAGAATTTTTCAGAAATGTTTTTACACAAAAAATCGTTTGTGCATTTTTACTTAGGTTTTCCTTTTTCTGTATTAGTTTTCATGTCAAATTTATTTGCCAACACATTTCCTCTTAATAATTCATAATCAAACAGAATAGAATAGTTAAAAAAATGAACTATTTATTAACAACTTTATCATAGTTCTAAACAAAATGGCAAAAAACATGGGAAAATATTTTTTAAACGAATTGTTAAAACCCCTTTTTTTTTGTTACTGAATAATAAGTACTATTCATTTCACACACATAGTTTCTCTATTGGGCGAAAATAAAGCAGAAACATAACAATTTTCAAATAAAATCCTTTATGAAAACAGTAGCAAACAAAAGTATTGAAACTAAAAAGAAATAATAGAACAAATTTTGAGAAAACTAAATTGTCTTCAAGTGAAATTTAATATTTCTTGAAAAATACAATTTTAAAATTGACCAAAACTTTTTTGTATAATAAAATTCACTTTGAAAAAAAAAAATGCTAAGAAATTTTATTTAAAAATTAATAAAGTTTTTCCCTACATTAAAAGAAAGAAATGGTCATTCAATCATTAGTTTTTTTATTTTTTACTTCATTCTTTGCTTGCGATTTCTGAAGTACTGCTGGTGGGTTGTATTATTCCAGTCTTTTTATTAGCAATAACCATATTATTAGCTCTCAGAATTAGGTTTTAGAATTCTTTTAACATTTGTACAAACAAAGTTATACGCAATTGTTTAATACAAACTCTGAATTAATATTAATCATACGCCGTGCTTCCTTTTTTATGAAATGGTCTGTAATTTCGTTAGTTTTCAATCGATTTTTATAATTAAAAGCTTATTTTAGTGAGAATTAAATGTACTACAATAATTTCTATACAAATTTGTAAAAGCAATTCTTTAACACATTTTTTGAATTAATATTAATCATACGCTTTGCCAACATTGTTAGAAAATGTGCTGTAATTTTAACAGTTTGTCAACTATTTGAACATATAAAATCTTATTTTATTGAGAAATAAATGTACTATAATAATCTACATAAATATTTGAATACATTTAAAAAACTTCTGCCAAAAAGAGACATGAAAGTGTAAAGACATACAAGACTTCAATTTTCATAATAACCGGTTCAATTGAACTAGGAGAGAGCTAAAGATAAATGTTCTTAAAATTATTAGGCGGTCAATTTAAGAACAAATATTTTACGGAAAATATTTAAACTCATTAAAAAAAAAAAATTTTAAAAAAATAAATAAAAATTTTTCTTAATGTTTAATAATGATTTCTTTGATATTAAGAGAGAGTTCTATTATTACAATATATTTAGTCAAAATTGCCGAATTATTGGCTTTCATTAGCAGTTTTTAGAAATCTTCTAGTTATTATACAACCAAAGTTATAGGCAATTGTTTAATATAACCTTTGAATTAATATTAATCATACGCTGTGTTTGCCATTTTTGGAAAATTTACTGTAATTTCAACAATTTTCAACAGATTTTATCAATTAAGGGCTCATTTCAGAGCAAAATAAAACCACTACAATAATTTGTAGAAATATTTTTGAAATATTTTCTATATCCCTTAAAAAAATGACATCAAAATGAAAAATTAAAAAAATAGTTTTTCTTTAATAAAAATTCTCTAATAAGGAAAATGTTTAGAAAATTAGAACTTGAATTTCACTTTCACCATAGTACACTTTCAGTAACAGTTTTCAGATATCTTCTCATTGTTATATAACCAAAGTTATAGGCAATTTTTTAACACAACTTACGAAATAATATTAATCATACGATGTGTTTCCTCTTTTTAGAAAATATACTGTAATTTTTACAATTTTCAATAGATTTTTATAATTAAAGGCTCATTTTAGTGGGTAATAAATGCACTACAAAATTTTTTATTAAAATTATAAAAGAAAAGTTTCTTAAAAAGTAACATCAAATCAATTTCTCCATTTTGAATGCAATGTTGTATCTTAAAGAAATTAATATACATATTTGTTATATAAATTAAAAAAGAAAAGTTTTAGTAAGCAAATAACTTCTAAGACCTTTTTAAAATTTAATATTGTGTGAATAATGCCATTATGACAGAGTGTTAACTAAACGGATGACGCATTAAATTTAACATATGAATTTCCTCAGATTATATCAATTTTTTTCTTTATTAAAAACAAATGAATAGTCGAGATATGTTCATTCTACATTCAATCAAAGATATTTTATAAAAATCCATATAGATTTTTTTTAGATTTTATTTCAAAGTTTGCTGACGATTTCTGAATTATTTTGAGAGGCTATTATAATTGCAGCCTTTTTATTAAAGATTGGCAAATTATTAGCTTTCAGTATCAGTTTTCAGAAATGTTATAATTGTTATTTAAAAAAAGTTATAGGCAATTTTGTAACACAACCTACGAATTAATATTAATCATACGCTGTGTTTGCCCTTTTTAGAAAATGTACTGTAATTTCAACAATTTTTAATAGATTTTTATAATTAAAAGCTTATTATAGTAAGAAAGAAATGCACTAAAACTATTTTTATAAACATTTTGAAAGTTTCAGAAAACTTTCTAAAAAAGTAACATCAAAATGGAAAAAATTTAATTTTTCGTATGTTTTTTTTTTAGATTTTATCAAGTTTTTCCTTTTCTTCAATAGTCGAGATTGGTTCGTTCTACATTAAATTATAAAAAACGATATCAAAACATAATTTTTAGAAAAATATTTTTTTTTTAGATTTTATTTCAACTTTTAGTGATGATTTCTACAGTATCTCGAGAGGGTATTATAATTGTCTTTATATTAAAGATTGACAAATTATTAGATTTCAGTATCAGGTTTTAAAAGTGTAGTACTTGATATTTAAAATAAGTTATATGCAATTTTGTAACACAATCAATGAATTAATATTAATCATACGCTGTGTTTGCCATTTTTAGAAAATATACTGTAATTTCAACAATTTTCAATAGTTTTTTATAATTAAAAGCTCATTATAGTAAGAAAGAAATGTACTACAACAATTTTTATAAACATTTTAAAAGTTTCAGAAAACTTTCCTAAAAAAGTAAGATCAAAATGGAAAAAATTAAATTTTTCATATGAATTTTTTTAGATTTTATCAAGTTTTTCCTTTTCTTGAATAGTCGAGATTGGTTCATTCTACGTTAAATTATAAAAAACGATATCAAAACATAATTTTTAGAAAAATATTTTTTTTTTTAGATTTTAGTTCAACTTTTAGTGATGATTCTACAGTATCTAGAGAGGGTATTATAATTGTAGTCTTTATATTAAAGATTGACAAATTATTAGCTTTCAGTATCAGTATTAAAAGTGAAGTACTTGTTATTTAAAATATGTTATAGGCAATTTTGTAACACAACCAATGAATTAATATTAATCATACGCTGTGTTTGCCCATTTTAGAAAATATACCGTAATTTCAACAATTTTCAATAGATTTTTATAATTAAAAGCTCAATTTAGTTGGAAATAAATGTACTATAATAATTTGTCTAAACATTTTAAAAGATTTGGAAAAGTCTCTTATAAAGTGACATCAAAAGAAAAAATAAAAAGTAAAAATTTTGTTCCTTAAAGATAGATTTTATACAAACGAACTTATAGCCAATTTTCTAACATAACTTACGAATTAATATTAATCATACGCTCTCTTTGTAATTTTTAGAAACTATTGTGTAAATTTCATAAATTTTAATAGATTTTTATAATTAAAGGCTGATTTTTGTACTAAATGAAGAGAGCGGAAAATATTAAAACTCATTTAAAAAACTAAAAAAAATATATATTTTTTTTAATGTTTGATAAAGATTTCTCTGATATTAAGAGGGCGATCTATAATTGCAATATATTTAGTAAAAATTGCCAAAGTATTGGCTTTCAGTAGCAGTTTTTAGAAATTTTCTAGTTATTATATAAACGAAGTTATAGGCAAGTTTGTAACACAACATTTGAATTAATATTAATCATACGCTGTGTTTTTAATTAATATTAACCATACACTGTGTGGTTAAAGGCTGAAAATATTAAAACTCATTTAAAAAAATAAAAAAAAAAATAAATTATTTTTTTTTAATGTTTGATAAAGATTTCTTTGATATTAAGAGAGCGATCTATAATTGCAATTAATTTAGTAAAAATTGCCAAAGTATTGGCTTTCAGTAGCAGTTTTTAGAAATTTTCTAGTTATTATATAAACGAAGTTGTAGTCAATTTTGTAACACAACATTTGAATTAATATTAATCATACGCTCTGTTTCCCTTTTTAGAAAATGTTTTGTAATTTCAACAATTTTCAATCGATTTTTATAATTAAGAGCTGAATTAAGTGAGAAATAAATGCACTACAATAATTTGTATAAATATTTTAAAAGATTTGGAAAAGTCTCTTAAAACTGACATCAAAATGAAAAATAAAAAAAATTTAAAATTTTGTTCCTTAAAGCAAATGCTGAAAAATAATGTTTAGTAGGTTAGATCTTATAACAATATATTGAATAATAATTCATCATATTATTTTGATTCTAAAGCAGTTTTGAGAAATCTTCTAACTGCTATACAAACAAAGTTATGGCCAATTTTCTAATACAACTTTTGAATTAATATTAATCATACGCTGTGTTTGCCCTTTTCAGAAACTATTGTTTAATTTCCATAAATTTCAGTAAATTTTTTTTACTTAAAGGCTGATTTTAGTTCTCAATGAAGCCATTATTTTTATTGTTTCTTACTGTAAACGATGGGTACTATTCGTTTTTTTTTGTCACAGTTACAGTTATGTTAAATATTTTATATGTTGTATAGATTGTTGCTGTTTGTGAATTTTCTACTTTTTTTTATTATGTGATATTGCTAGTATTTTTCTTATATATTTTTTTTTAACATATAAACGAAGTGCTACAGCACTACACACATACCTACTTCAACAGTGAAAAGTTGAAGGCAAAAAAAGTACATTTTTTAGAGCAGCTGATACTTGTAGAAATGTATTTTATCGCTTTTTATTTTTATCATCGTCATCAGCATCAGCATATAGCTCTCAGGGAATGAGATTTCAACGCGTAAATATGGCTGCATACATACAGAACTGTGAATATTGCTGCTGCAGGCAATTGTATTGTATTTGTAGTAGTCTATCATAACATCATATGAATTTTTGGGTTATGATTCAAACACATAGATACACAAACACACACACACACACAAGAGAGCATATGCATAAATACTTATACACATGTAGAGATTTATTTGTGTAGTTTTTTCCATTGGCATTATTGTATTCTAAGGGAATTGTAGAATTTACAATGAATCCATATGTTATCAACTCCTTTTCGTTCATTTTTGGGACTTCTCTTTAGCCGCCTCTCCTCTCTCCACACTACCTCTCTCTACATTATTGGCTATATTGCTGTTAGTTGTTATTGTTGAATGTTTTATTTAAAGCAGTAAAGTATCAGTTTTCCCATCAAATAGAAAATATTTTTTTTAGTTCTATTTTTTGTGTTTTTTTTTTATTTTTTTCCGTTGCTGTTGTCATGAGTAGATTTTAGTTTTTAAAGTGTCATTTATGGTAATAGAGATTTGATAAAGTAGTTAAATGGTTTTTGAAAAAAAAAAAAATATTTGCAAAATATAAATATTTGTTAGGAAAAAACTTAGAAATTTTAAACAAATGTTTATGGCAATTGTTGTAGTGCTTTTATTGCTCAATACAATGAACCCTTAGTTGTAAAAATATATTAAAAATGGACGAAGTTATAGTACATTTAAAAAATGGCACACATAACGTATGATTAATATTAATTCAAGCTGGTTTTAAGAAATTGGCTATAACATTGTTTGTATAATGATTATAACATTTCTAAAAACTGTCATTGAAAGCTAATAATGTGATAAATTGTTATTCAAGTCGTAGTTTGTTAACTTACTCAACATTTTGTTTTTTTTCAGCATTTTCTTTAAGGAAAAAAAAATATTATTTTTAAATTTTTTTTATATGCATTTTTTTAAGGGACTTTTCCAAATTTGTTTAAAATTTACATATATGTACATTTTTGTAGTGCATTTAGTTATCAATAAAATAACATTTAAATTATAATAATCCATTGAAATTTTTTGATTTTACAGAACATTACAAACAATGCGTATAATTAATATTAATTCAAAGACTGTGTTAAATAATTGCCTATAACTTCGTTTGTATAATAATTTAAACATATCTGAAAACTGCTGCTAAAAGCTAATAATGTGGTTAATAATGGTTCAAATTATCAAGTTTTAATTTAGAAAACGTTTTATTTATTTTTGCGTTTTCTTAAGCAAGAAAATTTTTATTTTTTCCAATTTGATGTCACTTTTTTATGGGAATTTTCTAAATCTTACTTCTACAAATTATTGTAGTGCTTTTATTTCTCTTTGAAATGAGCTTTTAATTATAAAAATATATTGAAAATTTTAGAAACTACAGTTATTTTTCTAAAAAGGGAAAACATGGCGTATGATTAATATTAATTCATAGGTTATATTAAATAATTGCGTATAACTTTGTTTGTATACCAACTTAAACATGTCTGAAAACTGCTATTGAAAGCTAATAATGTGGTGAATTGTTATTCAAGTTATAAAGTTTTAACTTACAAAAAGTTTGATTTTTTTATAGCGATTTCTTAAATAAAAAAATTTTTATTTTTTTTATTTTTTCACTTTGATGTAAATTTTTTAAGGTACTTTTCTAAATTTTCAAATATGTTTGTACAAATTATTATAGTGCTTCTATTTTTCTTTGAAATGATCCCTTAATTATAAAAATCTATTGAAAATTGTTGAAATTACAGTAATTTTTCTAAAAAGGGAAAACACAGCGTATGATTAATATTAATTCATAGGTTGTGTTAAACAATTGCCTATAACTTTGATTGCATAATAATTGGAACACTTCTGAAAACTGCTACAGAAAGTTAATTATTCGTTAATGCTTAAGAAACAGACTGCAATTATAAGAGTCACTCGAATTAATGCAGAAATCACTAGCAAACTTTGAAGAACAAAAAATTTTAAAAAAATATTTTTCTTTAAATTATGTTTTGATGTTGATTTTTCTACAAATTATTATAGTGCTTTTATTTCTCTTTGAAATGAGCCCTTAATTATAAAAATCTATTGAAAATTAAGGAAATTACAGTAAATTTTCTAAAAAGGGCAAACATGGCGTATGATTAATATTAATTCATAGGTTGTGTTCAACAATTGCCTACAACTTTGTTTGTATAGAAGATAGAACATTTCTGAAAACTTCTACTGAAAGCTGATTAATTGTTAATGTTTAACAAAAACACTGGAACTGTAAGAACCACTCGAATTACTACAAGAATCGCCACCAATCATTTAACTAAAAAAAATATTATTATAGTACTTTTATTTCTCTTTGAAATGAGCCCTTAATTATAAAAATCTATTGAAAATTGTGGAAATTACATTAATTTTTCTAAAAAGGGAAAACACAGCGTATGATTAATATTAATTCATAGGTTTTGTTCAACAATTGCCTACAACTTTGATTGCATAATAATTGCAACACTTCTGAAAACTGCTACTCAAAGTTAATTATTTGTTAATGTTTAACAAACACACTGCAATTATAAGAGCCAGCGAAATACTGCGGAAATCGCCACCACACTTTAAAGAAAAAAATTTAAAAAAAAATATTTTTCTTTAAATTATGTTTTGATGTTGATTTTTCTACAAATTATTGTAGTGGCTTTATTTCTCTTTGAAATGAGCCCTTAATTATAAAAATCTATTGAAAATTGTGGAATTTACAATTTTCTGTAAAAAGGTCAAACAGGGCGTATGAGTAATATTAATTCTAAGGTTGTGTTAAACAATTGCCTATAACTTTGTTTGTATAGAAGATAGAACATTTCTGAAAGCTGCTACTGAAAGCTAATTATTTATAGGTTTTTAATAAAAATACTGCAAGTATAAAAACCATTCGCAATATGGAAGAAATTTTTTGCAAAAAAATTAAGAAAAAAAAAATAATAAAAAATTTGTTTCCTAGTGCATTTAGTTTGACATTAAAATCTATTGGAAATTAGATTTACGACACATTTTCTTTAAAAAAGATTTCGGAGCGTATGATTAATATGAATTTAGAGGTTATTTTAATAAATTGCTTTGTAGTAAACTTTAAGACATTACAAAAACTGAAAATGATAACCAACTAAATAAACTTACTCATGTTAAAAGCACAACAATTTAGTTTTGAATTTAAAAATAGTTTAGCTCAAACTCTTTGCATAAATAATACTCACAGTCTCAAAAATTATTGTTCTAAAATCAAGCTTATTCCTTGTGATAAAATATTTACTTATAAAAAAGAACCAAAAGAAAAAAAATCATAAAATCTCTACAGTTAAACAACAACAGACTAACTAAATTTACTTGGCAGTGTAGCGGAAGAAAGCAACTATAACTAAGTAGTTTTCCGCCAGTTGACTAACAAAATCTAAGAAAACAAAAACAAAAAACAAACTACTAAACACAGAAAATACTGAAACTGTAACTAAAAGCAGTGTGTGTCTGAGTTTTTGCTGAGCTGAGTATAAAAGTCAGTATTATTACTGCTATTATAGCTAAACAGCTAAGAATACAATTTGCTTTTGCTTAAATAAAAAAAACCAACAGGGAATATAAAATCCCACTGAAACAACAACTACTACAAAGGCTACAAGATGAAGCAAGATAAGCTTAAAGGCGCAACAAGGAATGACACTAAATTTTACAAAGGCAACAGCAATAGCAAGCTAGCAGCACAAGGACATTTTGAATTTTCATAAAATCCGGAAATTTATTTGTTTTTATAACCACAACAACTACAGCGTTACAGTTTAAGCAGCAGCAGCAGCAGCAATAATAAACCGCAACAAAACATCAAAAATGCATTTGCATTTTCTTCTTGTTAGTTTTTGTTGTTCGGTTCTGTTTGCATTTAAAATAAACTATTAGCTTGACATCACACAGCACTGTAAACAAAAAACCTCACCCGAAAACAAAACAATAAAACAAAAACTGTAATAAAATGGGGGAAAAAAATTTAAAATAAAATCAGGAAAAAACAAACAAACACTTAAATGAGCATAGTTGTCCAAAAATGTCAAAAAGGGAGTTGGAAAATACACCAACAATGTCACATTTTGAGTGAAAATATGGGGCTGATAAATAAACCTAAAGAAAATTTGTATATAAATTATTGTAGTGCATTTATTTGTGGGTAAAATGAAACTTTAGTTTTAAAAATCTATTAAAAATTGTGCAAATTACAGTACATTTTCTAGAAAGAGCCAACACAGCGTATGATTAATATTAATTCATAGGTTGTGTTAAAAATTGCCCATAACTTCCTTTGTATAATAATTAGGACATTTATGAAAACTACTTTTGAATGCTAATAATATGATGAATTGTTACTCAAGTTTTCATATTTCAGTTCACTAAACATTTTGATTTTTTAGCGTTTTTATTAATTAACTTAATTTTTACATTTTTTAATTTTTCATTTCAATGTCAATTTTTTAAGCGATTTTTTTAAATTCATTAAAATTTGAATACAAATATTTGTTTTGCATTTATTTGTCAATAAAATGAGACTTTAATTACAAAAATCCATTGAAAATTGTTGAAATTACAGTATATTTTCTAAAAAGGGCAAACACAGCGTATGATTAATATTAATTCATAGGTTGTGTTAAACAATTGCCTATAACTTTTTTTTAAATAAGAAGTATAACATTTCTAAAAACTGATACTGACGGCTAATAATTTGTCAATCATTAATATAAAGACTGCAATTATATTAACCTCTCGAAATAATTCCGAAATCGTTACCAAACGTTGAAGTGAAATCTAAAAAAAAATATTTCTAAAAATTGTGTTTTTATAAAATGTCTTCGTTTGAATGTAGAATGAATGTAGAATGAATCATTTGTTTTTAACAAAAGGAAAATCTTCATAAATCTGAGAAAATTTATATGTAAAATTATATGGGACACCTCGATTAGTTAGAACTCTGGCACTTTTCAAACCATAGTAAATTTTAAAAAAGTCTTACAACGAAGTCTAAAGTTTCTTGCTTACTAAACATTTTATTTTTTAATTTCTATAACAAATCTATAGCATTCTTTATTTTAACATTCATTAAAAATGGAGAAAAAATTTTTGATGTTATTTTTTTAGGAAACTTTTCTGAAATTTTTATAAAAATTGTTGTAGTGCATTTATTACCCATTAAAATGAGATTTTAATTATAAAAAGTCATTGAAAATTGTTGAAATTATGGAACATTTTCTAAAGTAAGACAATCATAACGTATGATTAATATTAATTCATAGGTTGTGTTACAAAATTGCCTATAACTACTTGTGTATAACAGTTATAACATTTATAAAAACTGCTACTGAAAGCTAAGAAAGTACTGAATTATTATTTAAGTTGTTACTTGCTAAACATTTGGTTTTTTAGCTTTTTCTTTAAGGAGCAACATTTTATTTTCTTATTTTTCATTTTAATATCACTTTTTTTAGGGAATTTTTCTAAAACTTTAAAAATGTTTATCTATGGTTTTGTAGTGCATTTATGGCTAATTAAAATAAGCCTTTAATTTTAAAAATATATTAAAAATTACAGAAACTACAGTAAATTTTATAAAAGGGGCACACACAGCGTATGATTAATATTAATTCATAGGTTGTGTTAAACAATTGCCTATAAATTCATTTGTATAACAGATAGAACATTTCTGAAAACTGCTAATAAAAGCTAATAAGTTGTAAATTTTTAATAATAATGTAATAATAAACAGTCTTATTAAAATTTTTTGAGAAATCCCATCAAACATGAAAAACTAAAATTTTTTTAATTTTTCTTTACTTACTTTATTACAATTTGTATATACATTTTTGTACTGCATGTATTTCTCCCAAAATGAGCATTTAATTTTAAAAATCTGTTGAATATTATTGAAATTAGAATATATTTTTTTTTCATTGTGATGATTATTTTATGGAAAACTATTTTAGATCTATCAATATTTTCTAATAAATTATTGTAGTGGATTTATTTTTCACTAAAAACAGCTTCAAAATCGATTACAGCTCATTTTATTAAAAGGTCAAACACAGCGTATGATTAATATTAATTTATAGGTTGTGTTGAAGAATTGTCTATAACTTCGTTTGGGTAACATTTAGAGGAATTCCGAAAACTTTTAATAAAAGCTAATAAACTGTCAATATTGACAAAAAACATTGCAATTATAATTCATACTTATTATTTTAGAAAAATCACTGACAAACCTAAAAGTAAAAAAAAAATAAAAAATAAATTTTCTAAAAATTATGTTTTGATGATGATTTTAATAAAATCTCTTTATCTAAATGTAGACAGAACGTATTTCGATTCTTTCAGTTGTTTTCAATAGAGGAACAACTCGATAAAATCTGTGGATTCATATGTTGGACTTTTCGATTAGTTAATACTCTGGCTTAATGTTATTCAAACAATTTTTAATTTAAAAAGGTTTTATAATGTGTTCTAAAGTTTCTAAAATATTTGAAAATCCAATCTGTTGCGTGTTCTTTAACAAGCCATAATTTTTATTTTGTTATTTTTCATTTTGATGCAACTTTTTTAAGGAACTTTTTTAATTCATTAATAAAGTTTTTACAAATTATTGTAGTGCTTTTATTTCTCACTAAAACGAGGCTTTAATTTCAAAAATCTAATAAAAATTGTGGAATTTACAGTAAATTTTCTAAAAATGGCAATCATGGCGTATGATTAATATTAATTCATAGGTTGTGTTGAAAAATTAGCTATGACTTTTTTTGTATTATAGCTAAAGCATTTCTGAAAACTTTTACGGAAAGCTTACAATATGTTAATTTGTAATAAAACTAATGCAATTATAAAACCCATTCATAATTTTACAAAAATCGCCCTTAAACTCAAAAATTATTTTTCTTTAAATTAAAATTTGAAAATAATTTTAATAAAATCTGTTTGATTTAATATAGAAAGAACGTATTTAGATTTCTCTATAAAAACTTACTTTTCTCTCACACCTTCCCCACAACCCTGTTTCTATTTGGTTAGAAACAAACACCAACAAAAATTTAATATTATTTATATTTAATGAATTCAACAGATCACATGATGAGGTTTTTAGGAGTTAAGAAGATTTTGTTGTTGTTGTTGTTGTTTGTGTTTTCCCAAAAAAAATTATACAGAGATTTGGTAAATAACGAGAGAAAACCCTTTACGGAGAACAGGAAGAAAAAATTTAAATAAACTGAAAATTTTATAAGAGATTTTAATATGTTTACAAATTAATTGAGGTTAAGCTCTATAGCAAGTATGTATTATGTGCAAGTACTCGTATATATGCGGTAAGTTAGAAAGAAAATGAAAGAAATTTAATAACAAAATCTATGTGGATCTATGTTGTATGTAGGAGTTTGAGTATGAATGAATAAATGTATAAGCTAATTTTGTATGCATTAAAAGAGGTACAGAGGAGAGTAGAAATATAGTAAATAAAGTTTTGTATAAAATATTATAGTTCTTTTAATTCTTAATAAAATCAGACTTTAATTATGAAAATCGATTAAAAATTGTGGAAATTACAGTACATTTTCTAGAAAGTTCAAACAGGACGTATGATTAATTTTAATTCGTAGGTTATGTTAGAAAATTACATATAACTGCGTTTGTATAGTAGTCAGAAAATTTTTAAAAACTGATTCTGAAAGTCGACAATGTTGTTAATTCTTATATATGTTATAACTTAATAACTATTTTGTTTTTTTGAATTTTCCTTAGGGAGCAACATTTTTATTTTTTTTTATTTTTCAATTTGATGTCAGTTTTTTAATGAACTTTTAGAAATCTTTAAACATTTTTAAGTAAGTTATTGTAGTGCTTTTATTTCTCACTAAAACTAACTTTGAATTATAAAAATCTGATAAAAATTTTGGATTTTATAGTACTTTTTCTAAAATGGCAAACATGGCGTATGATTAATATTATTCATAGGTTAAGTTAGAAAATTGTCTATAACTTCGTTTGTATAGCATTACTGAAAACTGCTACTGAAACCTAATAATGTGTTTAAGTCTCATTCAAGCTCTAACTTACTAAACATTTAGTTTTTAGCATTTTCCTTAAGGAGCAAATTTTTTTTTTTTTTTTTAATTTTGATGTCAGTTTTTTAAGGGACTTTTAAAAATCTTTAAACATTTTGATATTAGTTATTGTAGGGCTTTCATTTCTCACTAAAAGCAGCTTTGAATTATAAAAATCTAACTAAAATTGTGAAAATTACAGTACATTTTCTAAAAAGGACTAACACTGCGTATGATTAATATTAATTCATAGGTTAAGTTAGAAAATTGTCTATAACTTCGTTTGTATAGCAGTTAGAACATTACTGAAAACTGCTACTGAAACCTAATAATGTGTTTAAGTCTCATTCAAGCTTTAACTTACTAAACATTTAGTTTTTAGCATTTTCCTTTAAGGAGCAAAATTTTTATTTTTTTATTTTTAATTTCTAAGGGACTTTTAAAAATCTTTAAAAAATTTTAAATAAGTTATTGTAGTGCTTTTATTTCTCACTAAAATCAGCTTTGAATTATAAAAATCTAATTAAAATTGTGAAAACTACAGTACATTTTCTAAAAAGGACAAACACTGCGTAGGATTAATATTAATTCGTAGGTTAAGTTAGAAAATTGTCTATAACTTCTTTTGTATAGCAGTTAGTACATTTCTGAAAACTGCTACTGAAAGCCTATAATGTTGTTAATTCTTATGCAGGTTATAACTTATTAAGCTATTGTTTTGCAGCGTTTTACTTAAAGAACAAAATTTTTATTTTTTTTTTCATTTTAATGTCACTTTGATGAAGGAATTTTCTAAATTTTTAAAAATATTTATATAAAGTATTGTAATATTGTTATTTCCCACTAAAATCAGCTTTAAATTTTCAAAATCTATTGAAAACTGTTGAATTTACAGTAAATTTTCTAAAAATAACAAACATGGCGTATGATTAATATTAATTCGTAGGTTGTGTTACAAAATTGCCTATAACTTTGTTTGTATAGCAGTTAGAACATTTCCAAAAATTGCTACGAAAAGCCAATGAATAGTTACTTTTAATAAAGCTACTGCAATTATAAGCCCCTTCCAAAATATTAAAGAAATCGTTAAAAATATTTGAAAATATTTTTTCTAAATTTTGTTTTTTTGTTTTATGCTATTTTTCTGCCCTCTATTGTTTTGAATTTCAAATAGTACTAAAACAACAGCTTATTTTTGAGGTTTAAAGAATTTATAAATATTTAATAATTGCAAGTGCATTAAAAATTTATGGAAAACCAACTAAGTAACCTAAAGAACAAACTGCAAATATAAATAAATAAAATTTTTTATAAAAGCTAAAACAACCTAGCAACAATTTTGCAAAAAATATCACATTATTTTTTACAGGATTTTATAAAATTTACCTAATTTTAGTAAAACAATGCAAGTCTTATCCTGTAAACTGTACTCTGTTTATTTCCTAGTTGCATAAAACTAACATTTATTGCGAGCAGAAAAAAAACAAAAAAAAAAATGAAAAATACTACAAGTGACTTCCTTTAGGGATCCTCCATTACACGTACATTTCCTATATTGTTTGTATATTATTTTCCGCTTGAAACTATTTGTTTCATTTGCTGTACTCGTGTTAGCTTTTGTTATAATTTTTTTTTCAGTTTGAAGGACGTTTTGAGCGTTTTATTTTTCAAAAAAAAACAAAATAAAAACATTTGTGAAATGAAGGTAGTAAAATTGTGCAAACTAAAGCTTTTGTTTTATGGCTTAACATGATTTTTTTTTCTAAATTTAACCCCCTTTAGAGTTGGCTCTGCTAATGGCAAAATATATTTATTACTTTGTAACAAAAAAAAACAACTAAACCTCTACTGAATACCCGGGGTTTTGTATATAAAGCTTTGAAATGATTTCAATATTAATTGCTAATAGTTTATGGAAAATATTAAAACAACAATAATAAAAGTTATTGAAAAATTATGTTTAGAAATAGAGAAAAAAATATTAATTAAATTATGAGAAAAATGTTTTCTTAACAAAAAATAACCCTGAAATAAAAGTACCTTTTTTTAGAATAAAATAACTGCATTTGTTATAATATTGCAGCTTTTTTTATTTCGATGACATTTTTAGTTTTGTTGAAGGTTTGGCTTTTCAAAACATTTTATGATATTGTGATTGATTAAATAACAACAAAGTTATGCAAAGTTTTGTTAAGTTACTTAGTAATTAATATTAATCATACGCCTACCATGTTCATAACACAAATTCAAAGGTAAATTGGCGTAGGATTAATATTAACTTTTAGGTTGTGTTAAAAAGTTGTCTACGATAATTATAACATTTCTGAAAACCGGTAATGAAAGCTAATAATATGTTGAATTATTATTCAAGCTATTTTGAAATTGTAACTAAATATTTTGGTTTTTTAATTTTGATGTCACTTTTTTAAGAGACTTTTCTAAAATTATAAAATTATTTTATATAAATTCTTGTAGTGCATGTATTTCTCAATAAAATAAGCTTTTAATTGTAAAAATCTGTTGAAATTATAGTAAGTTTTCTAAAAAAGACAAACACGGCGTATGATTAATATTAATTCGTAGGCTGTGTTAAACAATTGTGCATAACCTTGTTTGTAAAACAGTTAGAACAATTCTGAAAACTGTTAATGAAAGCTAATGATGTGTTTAAGTCTTTTACAAGCTCTAACTTACTAAACATTTTGTTTCTAGCGTTTTCTTTAAGAAGAATCATCTACATTTTTATATTTTTAATTTTTATATCAGCTTTTTAAGGGACTTTTTTAAAGTCTTTAAATATTTTGATATAAGTTATTGTAGTGCTTTTATTTCTCTATAAAATAAGCTATTAATTATACAAATCTATTGAAAATTGTTGAAATTAAAGTAAATTTTCGATAAAGGACAAACACTGCGTATGATTAATATTAATTCGTAGGTTGTGTTAAACAATTGCCTATAACTTAATTTATATATTAACTAGAATATTTCTAAAAACAGCTACTGAAAGCTAATACTTTGTAAATTTTTAATAAAAAGACTGCAATTATAAGCTCCATTCATAATTTTAGAGAAATTGCTTCCAATCCTTAAAGTGAAAAAAATCAAAAAAAAAAATGTTTCTTCAATTTTCAATTTGATGAAGATTTTTATAAAATTTCTTTAATGGAATGCAGAAATGTAGAAATATGGTATATCCAGTTTTCATTTATTTTCATTACATGGAAAAACTTTATCAAATCTGCTTAATTTCATATGTATATATTTGTTAAAAACTTCAATTTCATAATACTCTGGCTTCAAATGAAGAATCTATGATAAATAAAAATTATAATAATAAATAAATTTATTTTATTTCTTTGCCTAAACAGCGCTATCGTCCCGACTACTTGGAAGACTATGACAAAATCGGCTACAGACACACTTTGGCTACCTTTTATTCCAAAGCCTGCTTCTGGTGGCTAACCCCCTTGCTATGGTTTGGCTATAAAGAACCTTTGGAATTGGAAGATTTGGGTCAAATGCGTGTAGAGGACAGTGCCCGAGCACACTATGATCGTTTTCTGTTAATTTATAAAACAGCTAAAGTGGTAAGTTACAGAAATGTTAATTAAATATTACAATTATTAAACTATTTTGCAGTAATTTTAAATAAATATTAATTAATATATAATTGATGGGGTAATAATAAAAGAACAAAGAGTAATAATGTAAATAAAAAAAAAGAATTGCCTTTGAATGTTTAAAAAATTGAAAGAAAACAATAACACAAAGGCAAAAATTAATATAAACAAGGGAAATTCATTTTAAAAGTGTGAAGGTGTGTAAAGGGAAAATTAAATAAAACAAAAACGTAAATTAAAGGCTGCAAAGTGAATTAATGACTGTTGAAATGATTTTTAAACATTCTATTAAGAACTTTATGGCAAAATTATAACAAAACTAAAGATTTTATAACTTTTGTCTGGAAATTATTATTAAATTATTATAATTTTGTCATATTCATAAAGTTCAGAATACAGGGCTAAAGCTGAACAGTTTTTCATATTTGGAATTTATTTTTATTAAAGTTTTTTGGAAAATAATTTTAAAATTTGGCTTACATTTCATTAAACAAAAGTTTCTGAAAGACTTTGTAATGCAAATTGCTTTCATTTTGTAACCTTTTTGCTTCAAAATTAAATTACTGATTTATTCCATCTTTCCAACATAACAAAACAATAATAACTCTCTTTGTGTAACAGAGTATAGTAGAAAATGTAAACAACTGTTAATATAAACATAAACAACTACACATCCTTACATATCACACATGATCTCACACTAGTAAACAACTGTTAATATCAACATAAACAACTTCTCAATACAACATACACACATGCACTTACTCCATGACTCTCTAATTTTGTGTTGTTACTCTTTGTTTAACTGTAAATAAAAACAAAAACAATTGAGCTCTAGAGTATAATATTCATACATGGTAGGCCATTTTATGTAGATGTGTGTAATTCTATGCAATGTAAACAACTGTATTTTTTTTTCCTCTTCTTCATCTCTTTACCCACTCTTTTTTCCCACATTAATTAACTATTGATTACTTCTTTGTTTTTGTGCTTTTTTTTTTTGTTTCAAATTATTTGCTCTTTATTGAGGTTTCAAAATATATTCGTAAATTAATTGCTGATAATGTTTATTTTGTGACTTTTTGTTTTCTCTCCTTCTCTCTATATACATATTTGGATGCAGAATTGTTTGCATCTGCAATAGTGTGATTGCGTGTGTGTATGATTAATTATTAATACTTTAATGTATTTTTAATACAAATAAAAATATGTTAATGAAATTAATTGCATGTTAACATCCCAATTGTAAATTTATGATGCTGCTTCTATTTAAAAACCCTGTTAATATTTCATGACTTTGTTAGACCTTTGCCCAACAAATGATTTTTAACATTAATATGAGATTATCAGCATTAAGTTGTTTCTAGAAATATCTTCTTTCATATTTTCTCTCGGAATATAAATTTGGAGTAGAACATATTTTCGATATTTTTTCTGGGAATGGATTTTTTTCAATATGTTCTCTCGCAATATAAATTATTGCGGTATTTTCTCTCGGAGTAGAATTTTTTTCTGATATTTTCTCTCGGCTTAAACATTTTTTCTTTTGATATTTTCTTACGGAACAGAAAATTTGTGTCCGATATTGACTCTAGTAATACAAAATAGTTTTGATATTTTCTTTAACTTCATTTTGATGATTTGATTTCTATCACTACTGTTTTTCTTTTGCAAGTTATTTTCTATTGGATCTTCTGTTTTTAATACCAAATTTGAACAATGCAATTTTTCATGGAATTCTTTTTCTGATGATAATTTTATTTAAATAAATTAAAATTAATTAATATTATTATAAGTAGCTGGAATGACAACTTTCTACAAAAGAGCAGTGTAAAAAAAGTGTAAAAAACAACAAATTGTGCAAAACTTGCTAAAGTAGTCAGGTGCAATGGTGGGACAACTAAATGCAAATAGCTAGAAAAAACATTGTTTAGAAATAAAGTTCTAAATAATAAAAAAAGTAAATCAATGTTTATTTCAATTCTATTTATTTAAGGTCTTCGGGTCCAATTTAACCCATTTTTAATTTTAATTTTAGTGACAAAAATAAAATTAAAAAGTGATAAAAGTGATATTTATGTGCAAAATGTCACGTACGATGACATGGAATTTCCCATATACAAGATTTTGCGGAAAAATGTCCAATTTTTTTTAAGTGAAAATTTTTGTAGTTTGTGAAAGTATTTCTTTGAAGAGTATATTTGTTTTTCTAGGCATAACTTTGGAAAAGATTTTTATTTGTTTTCAGCTCAAGTCAAGTTTTATCTAAAATCTTTTATTTTTTTTAGTTTTTATAGAACTACTAGTTGACCGTTCTTCAAGTTTTTCCATCCCGCATACTCCTGCCTGTTCTTATTTATTTGCAAATAAAATATCTAAATTTGTATTGCATACTTTAGGGTGTTTTTTTTTATTACAGTTAACTGAATTAAAAAACCATACATAGCTGATGACCCTGGCAGCCAGTGCTAATATTTTCCTATATTATTCTTGTATTTATCTATAAGATTTATATTAAATAAATAAATAAATAAAAAAAGAAAATTCCGAGTTTTACCCGGAATTTTTTTTTCTTTACAACCATCTCCTGAAAATTTCGAATCAAATAAAAAAATTAGCCAAATCGCTTCAGCCGTTCTCACGTGATGCCATTATATACAGGGACCATTTAATTTTTATATATACATAGATTTGTTGGAGAAATTGTAAATTTTCTTTCTAAATGCTTTTTAGCTTTTGAAAACTTTTTTGTAAAAATCTTAATTGAAAGCTTTTTTGTGAAAAATTAATGTGCTAAAAAATATTAGCTTGAAAAGAGTTACTGATCAGAAAGCTTTCGAAATTTTTTTTTAAAAAAGCTTTTTTGTGTTAAATAAATGTTTGCATAAATAGTTATTGACAAGAGCTTTTTGTTAAAATGATTTTAAAAAGCTTTTTGTGGTGAATGCTTTCTTTTAACTTTTCTATATAACATACTCTTTTGCGGAAAAAGTAAAATTTTTCCTAAAAGCTTTTTCTATTGCTAAAAATTGACAAAAGTGCTTTTTATGTGAAAATTAGCTTGTTAGAAATATTTCTTTGAGGAGTTTATTTGTTTATCTAAGCATACATTTTTAAAAGCTATTTATTTGTTTTAAGCTCAAGTCAAGTTTTTTCTAAAATCTTTTGATTTTCCTTTTTTTTATTTTTTTTTTTTGTGAAATGTCAAGTTTTTTTTTCTAAAAGCTTTTTAGATTTTCAAAACATTTTTGTAAAAATCTTTCTGGAAACCTTTTTTGGGAAAAATTAATTTGCTAAAAAATATTTTCCGGAAAAGGGCAGAATGCTATCGAAAAGCTTTGTTTTAAAAATTTTTTTATTTCAGAAAAATTAAGTAATTTTTTCCATAAGCTTTTTCGGTGAAAGTTAGCGGAAAAAGTAAATGTATTTCGAAAAGCTTTTTCTATTGAAAAACTTTTTTTAACAGCTTTTTATATGAAAATTATTGTTGTATGTTTTTCTAGGCATAATAACTATCGAAAAGCTTATTTTGTAAAAAGAGCTTTTTATGTGAAACACATGTTTGTATAAAAAGTTTTTGGAAAGCTTTTCTGTTAAAATGATTTGTATTTTTTTTTAAACTCAAGCTTTTTTTGGGAAAAATTTCGTTTTTTTTTGTGAAAAAATAATTTTTTAAAACATATTGGCTTCAAAAGAACTACTGCGCAGAAAGCTTTCAAAAAGCATTATTTTTAAACAAATGTGTGAAAATAGCTCTTGAAGAGCTTTTTTGTTTAAATGATTTTAACAAAAACAGTAGTATTTCTACTCCTTTTTTTAAAAAAGTAGTATTTCTACTCCTTTTTTAAAAAAAGTATTATTTCTATTACTTTTTTTAAAAAAAAATATTTTACTCCTTTTTTAACAAAAGTAGTATTTCTACTCCTTTTTCAAAAAAAGTAGTATTTCTACTCCTTTTTCAAAAAAAGTGGTATTTCTACTCCTTTTTTTTTAAAAAAGTAGTATTTCTACTCCTTTTTTTTAAAAGTAGTACTTCTACTCCTTTTTCAAAAAAAAGTAGTATTTCTACTCCTTTTTTTTAAAAAAGTAGTATTTCTACTCCTTTTCAAAAAAAGTAGTATTTTACTCCTTTTTCAAAAAAAAGTAGTATTTCTACTCCTTTTTCAAAAAAAGTGGTATTTCTACTCCTTTTTTTTTAAATGTAGTATTTCTACTCCTTTTCAAAAAAAGTAGTATTTTACTCCTTTTTTTAAAAGTAGTATTTCTACTCCTTTTTTAACAAAAGTAGTATTTCTAATCCTTTTTCATAAAAAAGTAGTATTTCTACTCCTTTTTTTAAAAAAGTAGTATTTCTTCTCCTTTTTCAAAAAAAGTAGTATTTTACTCCTTTTTTAACAAAAGTAGTATTTCTACTCCTTTTTCAAAAAAAGTGGTATTTCTACTCCTTTTTTTAAAAAAAGTAGTATTTCTACTCCTTTTTTTTAAAAAGTAGTATTTCTACTCCTTTTTCCAAAAAAAAGTAGTATTTCTACTTCTTTTTTTTATCAAAAGTAGTATTTCTACTCCTTTTTCAAAAAAAGTTGTATTTCTACTCCTTTTTTTAAAAGAGTAGTATTTCTACTCCTTTCTTCAAATAAGTAGTATTTCTATTCTTTTCTTAAAAAATTAGTATTTTTTACTCCTTTTTTTAAAAAAGTAGTATTTCTACTCCTTTTTTTTTAAAAAGTAGTATTTCTACACCTTTTTTGAAAATAACGCCATAGTTATGTGTCAAAATCGTGAAAGATATTTTTTAACCCAGGTTTTTCAAAATTGAAAAAAGTAAAAAAAATTGTAAAAATTTAATTTTTTTTTAATTTTGTTTACCATATTTTTTTTCAAATTAAAAAAAAAATTTAAATAAAATTTTAAAATTTAGTTTTTTTAATTTTCTTTACCTAAATATATTTAAAATTTTTAGTTTAAAATGTAATTTAATGAAGGGCGTAAAGATTCGGAACAGTCTCTCTTTATTACTTATTTTAAAGACTTTTTTTTATCTTTTTTGTATGAAATTCTTTATTTTGTACAAAAAGTTTCGTTTACACTGTTCAAAATTTTTTTATAAAAGCCTTTTGAAAAGCTTTTTTTGTGAAAAAATCAAGTAATTTTTCCTTTTCACATAAAATCCTTTTTGTGTGGAAATTTTCTAAAAGCATTTTTAACGAAAGCTTTTGAAAAGCTTTTCTTTACTTTTTAATATGAATGAAATACTTTCTCTGTTTGCGAATAAATTATTTCGAAGCTTTTTTAAATAAAAGGCTTTTGAAAGGCAAAAATCCTTTTCGTGTGGAACATTTTCTTAAAGTAATTTTGACGAAAGCTTTTTAAAAACTTTTCTTTACTTTTTAATATGAAAGAATTACTAAATTATTTTGAAACTTTTCTAAATAAAATGTTTTTAAAAAGCTTTTTATTTTTGTATAGAAAAACATTTATTTTAAAAAGCTTTTTGACCATAGGCAACAATTATTTCAGAGCTCTATTGAAGAAGTTGCTGTTATTTTAAACAATTTTTCTATTATTTCTGACGATTACTAAAAAATTTTCATTATTTTCAAAAAAAATTCCTCAATTACACAAATTTGTAATTCTTTTTGTATGTAATTCTTTTCATTTTTGCTCATGGCCTTTTGAAGAAAAATTCAAATAAACCTCCCTCTTTGTGGTTGTGCTATTTGAAAAGCAGTTGGCGGATGTTCACATTGGGTGGCCTGCTGAAATTGTTTGGAGATTTATTTGCGGTGATTGGGCCACTGGCCATACAACAAATTGTACAATACATAGAGAATATGTATGCTTTGCAATACAATAAAAACAGCAACAGCAACAACAATAATAATGCATTACTACAGATGAACACAAGCAAGAGCAATAATATAAGTAGAGGCAATAACAATACATCAATTACCCCACCAGAGATGCAAACGTCATTGTCATCTCTAACGTCATTATTAGCAAAAGCAGCAACATCATCGTATTCAACATTATTATCTAACGAAGAGAATGAAGATAATTTAGGCAGAAGCATTAGAAGTCCTATTAACATACAGGCAGCAGTTGTTAAAACTGTAAAACAAGTAGTAACACAAGCACAAGAAGCTGCTGCAGCAGCAGCAACAGGATCAATATGGTTGCCAAATTTAAATGACACTTATAACAATGGCAACAGCCACAGCAACATCAACAGCAACTATAGGTACAATGAGAATAATACCAATGTGTATAATCAAATTGCAAATGGCATCGATTACATTGATACCACATCCTACTCATCATCGTCGCCGTATTCCAATTTATACTCAAGTGGTGCTGAAGTGAAAATTTACTATCCAACTTGGTTAGATTTACTAGCGAATGGCTGGGCCATTGCCTGGTTAGTTTTGTTGGCCGCTTTGGCACAGGGTGCCTTATCACAGGCCTCCACACATATACTCAATATGACTGGCATCAGGATTAAGACATCACTGCAGGGTCTTATTTATCGTAAAACACTATTGTTAAATTCAACATGTATTGGTGGTGGTGATGGTGGTGTTGGTGCAGCTGATGTAACGGAAACTTTGAACATCAATTCACAAACAACAACAACAACAAATGAAGCTAGTAATGTTACAACAACACCTCCTGTAGCCGGAAGTAAAACTGAGAATAGTGTGAATGCTAATTGTCAAAATGAGCCTAGTAATAATATGGCCAATAATAATCATAAAGATACCAATTACCTTAAGGCCAACAAAAACGGCAGAGAAGAAATCGAAAATTGTAAGTAAGCCAACATATATTACAGCCATGTATAATTTTTATATAATTTAAGGCAGGATTTATAAAACTCAAACAGTGAGGCATAAAATAAAGCTAAATATTTAGATTTAAGTAGGTCATAGAGTAGATTCCCATACAATAATATAATATTCTTCATTTAAACCAGAAACTCTTTATAAATGTTTAGTTAAAATTATAATTTTTTAAAATTAATTATAAAAATTTTAATAACTTTGCATGTTTTCTATTTAATAATTATTTTTGTTTTAACTCTAGCTATTAGTGAATATTGTTAGCTATTTGTAACAGTTTTTAAAGTTTAGTTAACCAAACAAGCAACAGAGTTATAGCATATTTTGTAAAATAACCCAATAATTAATATTAATCATACGCCTCCTATAGGGAAATAAAATTTTTGGTCTTTTAAGGTTAATGCTAGCAAATATGTGTTTGTTTTGTCATGATTTTCATGAAAAATTGCTGACATTTTTATGAAAGCCAACAAATATTACAAATGTTGCTCTTCATTTAAACCGAAAAATCTGTATAAATGTTAAGTTGAAATTATAATTCATTGAAATTATTTTTTAATCATCAGTTTTTAATACAAATTTTTATATATTTTCCATACAGTATTTAATTTTATTTCAAATCCTACTATTAGTGCATTTTGTCAGCTATTTGAAACAGTTTTTGAAGTTTAATTAGACAAACTAGCAACAGAGTTATAGCATATTTTGTAAAATAACCCTATAATTAATATTAATCATACGCCTCCTATAGTGAAAAATTAATTTTGATATTTTAAGCTTAATACCAGCAAATAAGTGTTTGTTTTATCATGATTTTCTTTAAAGGAACTAATGTTTAAATGATTGGTGGAATTTGTAAGTAAGCCAACAAATATTTCAGCTATTTGAGGGCTAATAAATATTTAGATTCAAGTAGTTCGTGAAGAAAATTCCCATAGAATAAAGTAGTACTCTTCATTTAAACCAAAAACTCTCTATAAATGTTTAGTTAAAATTATAATTTATTAAAATTATTTTTAAAAAATTATTTTTAAAAAATTTAAATCACTTCAGTTTTGAATACAAATTTCAAAATATTTTCAATACAATATTTGATTGTGTTTCAAATCTACCTATTAGTGAATATTGTTAGTTATTTGAAACAGTTTTTAAAGTTTAGTTAGTCAAACTAGCAACAGTGTTATAGCATATTTAGTTAAATAACCCAATAATTACTATATAAAAATATGCATTTTAATATTTAAAGCCTAATGTTAGCAGATATGTGTTTGTTTTATCATAATTTTCTTAAAAGGATCTAATGTTTAAATGATTGCTGGAATCAGCCAACAAGTATTACAATTATAAATAGTACTTATTCTATACAACAGATAGAAAGTGAGAAACATATCAAAATATTTAGATTCAAGTGTGTCATAGAGTAGATTACCATACAATAATATAATATACTTCATTTAAACCAGAAATTCTTTATAAATGTTTAGTTAAAATTATAATTTTTTAAAATTAATTATAAAAATTTTAATATCTTTGCATTTTAATAAGAATTTTAACATATTTTCTATTTAATAATTATTTTTGTTTTAACTCTAGCTATTAGTGAATATTGTTAGCTATTTCAAACAGTGTTTAAAGTTTAGTTGGCCAAACTAGCAACAGAGTTATAGCATATTTTGTAAAATAACCCTATAATTAATATTAATCATACGCCTCCTATAGTGAAACATTAATTTTGATTTTTAAGCTTAATTCCAGCAAATAAGTGTTTGTTTTATCATTATTTTCTTTAAAGGAACTAATTGATTGCAGGAATTTGTAAGTAAGCCAACAAATATTTCAGCTATTTGAGGGCTAATATAAAGCATAAATATTTAGATTCAAGTAGCTCATAAAGAGAATTCCTGATTGCAGGAATTTGTAAGTAAGCCAACAAATATTTCAGCTATTTGAGGGCTAATATAAAGCATAAATATTTAGATTCAAGTAGCTCATAAAGAGAATTCCCAATATATAAGTAGTACTCTTTATATAAAGCAAAAACTCTCTATAAATATTTAGTTAAAATTATAATTTATTAAAATTATTTTTAAAAAAAATTAAATCACTTCAGTTTTGAATATTTTATATTTTAAAATATTTTCAATACAATATTTCATTGTGTTTCAAATCTACCTATTAGTGAATATTGTTAGCTATTTGCAACAGTTTTTATAGTTCAGTTAGCCAAACTAGCAACAGAGTTATAGCATATTTAGTTAAATAACCCAATAATTAATATTAATCATACGTCTCCTATAGGAAAATATGAATTTTAATATTTTAAGCCTAATGCTAGCAGATATGTGTTTGTTTTATCATTATTTTCTTAAAAGGAATTCATGTTTAAATGATTGCTGACATTTTTATGAAAGCCAACAAATATTACAACTGTGTGAGGGGTATTATAATGCAAACATATTTAGATTGAAGTAAATTCCCACAAAATAAAATAGTGGTCTTCTTTTAAACCGAAAAATCTCTATAAATGTTTAGTTGAAATTACAATTTATTGAAATTATTTTTTAGTTCTTAATACAAATTTTAATATATTTTCTATACAGTATTTCATTTTAAATCCTCCTATTAGAGCATTTTGTCAGAAAGTGAGAAATATTTATATTCAAGTAGGTCATAGAGTAGATTCCCATACAATAATATAATATTCTTCATTTAAACAAGGAACTCTTTATAAATGTTTAGTTAATATTATAATTTATTAAAATTATTAAAAAAAATTTAATAACTTTGCATTTTAATAAGAATTTTAACATATTTTCTATTTAATAATTATTTTTGTTTTAACTCTAGCTATTAGTGAATATTATTAGCTATTTGAAACAGTTTTTATAGTTTAGTTAGCCAAACTAGCAACAGAGTTATAGCATATTTAGTTAAATAACCCAATAATTAATATTAATCATACGACTCCTATAGTGAAAAATTAATTTTGATATTTCAAGCTTAATTTCAGCAAATAAGTGTTCGTTTTATCATGATTTTCTTTAAAGGAACTAATGTTTAAATGATTGGTGGAATTTGTAAGTAAACCAACAAATATTTCAGCTATTTGAGAGTTAATATAAAGCATAAATATTTAGATTCAAGTAGCTCATGAAGAAAATTCCCAATATATAAGTAGTACTCTTCATTTATACCAAAAACTCTCTATAAATGTTTAGTTAAAATTATAATTTATTAAAATTATTTTTAAAAAATTTAAATCACTTCACAAATTTAAAAATATTTTCAATAAAATATTTCATTGTGTTTCAAATCTACTTATTAGTGAATATTGTTAGCTATTTGAAACTGTTTTTATAGTTTAGTTAGCCAAACTAGCAACAGAGTTATAGCATATTTTGTTAAATAATCCAATAATTAATATTAATCATACGCCTACTATAGAAAAATATGCATTTTAATATTTTAAGCCTAATGTTAGCAGATATGTGCTTGTTTTATCATTATTTTCTTAAAAGGAATTAATGTTTAAATGATTGCTGGAATCAGCCAACAAGTAGAAAGTGAGAAATATATCCAAATATTTAGATTCAAGTAGGTCGTAGAGTAGATTCCCATACAATAATATAATATTCTTCATTTAAACCAGAAACTCTTTATAAATGTTTAGTTAAAATTATAATTTATTAAAATTATTAAAAAAAAAATTTAATAACTTTGCATTTTAATAAGAATTTTAACATATTTTCTATTTAATAATTATTTTTTTTTAACTCTAGGTATTAGTTAATATTGTTAGCTATTTGTAACAGTTTTTAAAGTTTAATTATCCAAACTAGCAACAGAGTTATAGCACATTTTGTTAAATAATCCAATAATTAATATTAATCATACGCCTCATATGATTTTTTGTCTTATAAGCATAATCCTAGCAAATAAGTGTTTGTTTTCTCATTATTTTCTTAAAAGGAGATAGTGTTTAAATGATTGCACAATATAATTATACCCTTCGCATTGTCATTCTGTTTGTAATTTCTACATTTTTCATTTGCGACCCCACAAGGTATATATATTATGGATCGTTATAGATAGCGAAGTTGATATAGCCATGTCCGTCTGTATGTTGAAATCAACTTTGCGTAGCCCACAAATAACTTTCAAACATGATTGATACATCAATATATCGGGAATTCTTCCGGATCGGTTGCTATTTAAAATCAAGAAAATCGGCTCACAAATGGCTGAAATATAAGGAAAAAACCTGAACAACCTCGATTTTTTGCATATTTTTGATCTATATCTGGATTACTAAGTCCTTAATATAGATAATATGGATATCTAATGAAAGATATTTCAAAGTCCATAAGGCTATAATAATTTGGACCTACAATGAGTCAAAATCGGGAAAAAAAATTTTAACCCGATTTTTTTTTAACAAAAAATTTTTTTGTCATAATTTTTTTTTTCACTAATAAATTTAAAAAAAAATATTAAAAAAAATGGAAAAAAAATAATTTCGAAAAAAAATTTTGAATTTTCAAATTTTTTTTTTTGTAATTTTGTATTTTAAAGTATAATTTGGTGAAGGGTATTTGTGTTTGAAAAAAAATTTGAATTTTCAAAC
This sequence comes from Calliphora vicina, assembly GCF_958450345.1. Classification (NCBI taxonomy): domain Eukaryota; kingdom Metazoa; phylum Arthropoda; class Insecta; order Diptera; family Calliphoridae; genus Calliphora; species Calliphora vicina. The sequence continues at coordinate 136,435,566 of NC_088781.1, forward strand.
ACAATTTTGAAATTTTTTTTAAAAAATTTTGTATCTTATAGTATGAATTGGTAAAGGGTATTTGTTTTTGTTATAAAATTGTTTTCACTAATAAATTTTTAAATTTTGTTTACCTAAAAATATTTAAATTTTGAAATCGGTTCAGAAATCGGTTCATCATAAAAGTTACACATTTATTTTTGTTATTAAAATTTGTAATTTTTAAAATATTTTGACTATTTTATGTCCTTCACTGTCTTACAAGTATCATGAAAATCTAACCAAATGAATTCTAATTCAATGAATTGAATTTAATAACAAAATTGTTGCCATAATTTCCAAGAATACATGTAATAATTTATTAACACGAATGTAACTGATTGATTGTGTGAGCCTTACAATAAATTAGGACAATTTGAATATGTTCTTGGAAAGTTTTTATTATCCTTTTGATTTTTGTATTGTATAAAGATTTATTTTGCATTTAATGTGGGCCATAAAGATTTTTTCAATACAAAGTTATATTAGCTTTGACAGTTTGGAGCCAAATAGAAATTAGCCTGAGATTTATGATATAATTCTATAGATATTTTTTATATTTATTAATAGGTCTTATAAAATAACCTGTGTAGGAGCTTTGTATTGAATTTAGACAAATTGGCAATGGTAAAATGTGACATTAAAACTAAACTGCTAAATTTTAAGTTACGAGAAACACTTTAAAATGTTTTCCATGGACATTTATATGGAGAAAAAATTTTAAAAAACCTATTTATTGAAATTAGTACAGTTTTTAATCCTAAAATTTTCAATAGCATTTTATGCAATTGCATTAAACTTCTACTAAAATATATGTTTTCGAAATTATTTTTTCCACTATTATTTAAAAACATAATAATCTGTTGAAATTTAAAAAAAATATTACAATAACTTAAGCGGTTATTTTTCTATGAGCTTTTAAAGCCAATAAATATGTAAAAAATATAAGTTGTTATTTTGTTATTTCATGTTATTTTCATTGCGTCCAAAAGTATGCTAACAAAATTATATGTGCTGCCATACCTACTAAATAATACTCGTTTGACACGAGCTATGTATATTTTGACCATTTTATTTACTAATTGAAATGGTTTATATAGACATATTATATATCAATGGAAAGCTAAATAAATGTATTTTTATATTTTATTTTAATTTAATTCCTACTGGAAAACAAACAAGGAGTCTGATTGAAAAATATAAAAAAATGTGTAAAAAGTTGTGGTCACTTTTGACACTCTATATCTCACCCTGTATTCTAACTAGGTGGTTACATATTGCATTTGCTTAAAGCCTATGTCCTCCTCTATGATTCATTCGTACATTATTTTGCAATAGAATTAAAAGTTTAGAAAATTCAGATTTATTTCTCCTTTATTTGAAATCATTATTTAAATTATTGTTTCCCATTTCCAGCATTTTATTTTTCTATTTGAAAAACACTTTTACTATTTTTGGCTCATAAATTTTATAACATTTCCGGCTAATCATTTAATTTTCTTTTTTTATTTTTTTTATTTACCAGCTTTAAGTGATATTGGTGCCATAACAAATTTGATGTCGGAAGACACTTTAAATATAATGTCCTTCTTTTGGATTGCTCATTATGTCTGGGCCATACCCTTAAAAGTAAGTACACATCTACTATTATAAAACTTGTTGTATTTTATATATATGTATATATGAAAAATGCAACAAATTTTCTCCTGCCTGCCTGCCAGCCATACTTCTTCTTTAATAGCCCATGGACCATAAATTATTCGATTCAGCAAAATAATATTATTTTTGTGCTGTTGAAATAAAGTATAAAATTAATGGCTTTTAAATACAATTATGTTACATACATGCAGGAAAATACTTAAATTTATATTTATATCTACAAATGTTTAATGTGAAACAACAACAAAAAAAAGAAACTATAGCAAAAGATTTATTTTAACTGGAAAAACAAAATAAGAGAAATACTTAACAACTAAAGGCTTAAATTAAATGTAATTTCATTACACAAATCGTTTACACAAACAAATATATATATTTTGCAATAATTTATAGTTAAATATATAGATTTAAAGCAAATTATAATACAAAATTTATATAAATTTTAAATAAAAAGACAGATTTTTTTAAAGGAGATAATTTATTAATTAAAAATAAAGGAAATATAAAATAAATGTAAAGAAATCTTAGACCAATATAAAGTTTATTGTATAATAAAATGCTTTGGCAAAAATTTTATTTATAAAGTTTCTTTTAAATTGCAATAAATTGTTAAAATCAAAGCATTTGCAAATTTGGCCACCTATGGCGTATGATTGATATTAATTAGATTTTTGTATTAAGTATACTTAAATAATTGCTTATAACTTTTTTCTTAAATAATAAATTAACAAATAAACAACGGTTGTGTAAAGCTAACATAATGCAGATTTGAAATATATTTACAATATAACAATAATACTTACAGAAATATATAAATTTTAAAGCACAAGTGTAATTTTCCATTTCTTTATATTCATAGTTCATTTAAAATTATTAACTGAAGACATAAATAACTTTTAATATGATGTTTGGGTTCCTTAAAAAAAACAACCTCAACAGTTGTGTTTATTTTCAAATAAATCCTTTACAATTTCTAGCAAAACCCATTTATAGATACAAAATTAAAACAAGTAATACTTGTGTTAATTGCTTTTTTTTTTGGTTTCAAGACGTAAGAGAACATTTTAAATAAAAACAACATTTGCACCATATACACATATAACCTTAAGTAACAAATCCAAACATGTGTGTGCATAATTAATTTTCTAGGGTTTGGTTAAAATAACATTTCGAAGAGGTTCATGAATTTTATGAATGTATGTATATAAAAAGCTATATAGAATGTGTAATTCAGCATATATAATATATTTAGTTACAATTGTTTAAGTATAAAGCCATGAATAATATCATGTTCAAGTACAAACACATGTTTTAATATAAATTACAGTGAAATTTAACAAAACACTACTAGTTCTATATAAATTTATTATATCTGTTCAGTAAACTTTTCACTGTTTATTTCTAAATTATTGTAGACAGTATGAAAGTTTAATATAAAACACCTTTTGACGTTTGTCTTCCATATTTTACCTTAAAAACATATTCAAATTATCCAAAAACACAATATAATATTACTTAAATGCATGGCTTAGATTTCATATTTACACACACTTGAGTATAATACATGCACTGAAATGAACAGCAAATGTGTAGTCTATTTTTAGGTGCACACTCTTAAAATTCTCCTACTTGTAGGTGTAAGTTCATATAGATAATTGGGTTGGAGAAAGGAAGAGAAAGGTAGTATGTGTATTGTTATTTAGCTTATTTCCCTTTGCTCTAGTTAAGAGGTTTAAATTTGAATTAATTATCTTTAAGGTTTTCGCATTTTAAGTAAATAGTTGGTTAACTATTCATATTGGCTGCTGAAATTAAGTTCTGATTTGTTTGTTATTAAAACAGCTTAAAATAGCTAATAACTTGTTGTTATAAAGAGCAGATTATATTACAAAAATACAAATAATTGGGAGGTTTAAACAATAGTTTACATAGAAAATTATAAAATCAGTTCCATTTCAGTAATTGTTCTAATGCAGATCTAGTTCAGGTTCTAGTTCAGTGTCTATTTGTTTCAGTTCTAGTTCAGTTCTAGTTCAGTTCTAGTTCAGGTTCTAGTTCAGGTTCTAGTTCAGGTTCTAGTTCAGGTTCTAGTTCAGGTTCTAGTTCAGGTTCTAGTTCAGGTTCTAGTTCAGGTTCTAGTTCAGGTTCTAGTTCAGGTTCTAGTTCAGGTTCTAGTTCAGGTTCTAGTTCAGGTTCTAGTTCAGGTTCTAGTTCAGGTTCTAGTTCAGGTTCTAGTTCAGGTTCTAGTTCAGGTTCTAGTTCAGGTTCTAGTTCAGGTTCTAGTTCAGGTTCTAGTTCAGGTTCTAGTTCAGGTTCTAGTTCAGGTTCTAGTTCAGGATCCAGTTCAGGTTCAGGTTCTAGTTCTGGTTCTAGTTCAGGATCTAGTTCAGGTTCTAGTTCAGGTTCTAGTTCAGGTTCTAGTTCAGGTTCTAGTTCAGGTTCTAGTTCAGGTTCTAGTTCAGGTTCTAGTTCAGGTTCTAGTTCAGGTTCTAGTTCAGGTTCTAGTTCAGGTTCTACTTCAGTTTCTAGTTCAGTTCTAGTTCAGTTTGCCCCTTTAAATATGCATTACTTTATTTGCAATATCTCTGTAGTTGCCTGCAGCGTATGATTGATATTAATTAGTGTTTAAATAGAAATTTTTAGTTTTAAAGAAAAGTGTTTAAATATTTCTCAAATTTAATTAGGTATTAAATAAATTTACACAATTTTGTATGCATATATAAACTATTTTAATAAATTCCTATATATTTCTGCATAATTAAGATTAATTATTAATAAACAATTATGAATTTACAGTGTGTTTAAAATTTTCTTTTATTTATTTAAATTGATTTGTTTATCAGCATTTTAAAAACTTGTCTGATTAGCTTTTAATTCAATTATGGTGTTATTTACATCGAAATAAATATTTCTATATTCAAACTTGTGGCAATGCTCATGTGATATTAAGATTTAATTAGTTATAATTATGTATATTAAAAGCATTTTATTCATACAAAATATCTATGAAATTAATGAGAAATTGTATGTTTAAGTCTAGTAAAAATATTATATAATAAATTGAACTGGGTATGAAAAGGAGTATATAGGTTATATTCCAAATATTGAAGGCTATATTTCACAATTATGAATCCGTTATGTGACCTTGGACCTTTAATATAAATATAGTTGACTTTGAAGCTTCTTTGAAGCTTTTTCCTGCTTATTTTTTTCATTCCCATTTTAAATTTTTTTGTAGTTTCTATGAGAGGTTTAAATTGTTTTAACTTAAAATATATTTACTACTATTTAATTATATTTTGTTTCCTTTCTCTAGATTGCTATTGTGATGTATTTGCTGTATTTAAAGCTGGGCATAAGTGCGGTAATTGGCTCTTTTGTGTGCATATTAACCATGACTCCTTTGCAGTTTCTAATAGGCAAAGCCATGTCCAAAAATACTGAAGTTATGGCGGTAAGTTTTTAAAGTTACATTTTGTTAAACAAATCTGATAAAAAAAAACTTTTCGTCCTAAAAGTACACCATAAATGTATAACATTTAAAGCAATTGTTATTACCTGTAAGTAAACCCTAAAAGTATGCTTTAATTTTATTGTTGTTTCGTAGCCCTTAAAGTAGTCTTTACAATGTATAGTAAAAAACTGTTATACTGTGTTAAACAAGCCCTTTTTACTACAACTCTTCTACTCGCAACGAAGTTATTGTTTTTTTATTGTATATTATTATTCTTTTTCACCAAAAAGCTGGCTTTATTTATTTTCAATTAAAGTTGTTGTTTTTTGCTCTTGTGTTCGCCTGTGTGTATGCAGCGCAGTTGAATTGCAGTTAAATTAATTTGTGGCAAAAGTTTTTGTATGGATACACTTTAAAACTTTATTTTTTTCTATTTTGGGCAGAACAATTGTAATTAAAAATTAATTTTAATTAACTGTAAATATTAAACAAGGGAATAGAGGTAAACGATTTTTTTTATTAACTAACTTTAGGCTTAATTAGATAAGTTTGTTATACAGGCATAATTTTAGGGAGAAGAGCATAAAATAATACAATTATAGTTTATTGTTCATTTACCAACTTATTCTTATAAAAATATATTTCCTTTTTTTTGTTACTTAGTTACTTCATATCCAATTATTTAATATAATTATTAGTTTCAAGGAAATTTTGCTGAAAGAACTTACACACTCTAGCTAGTAAACATAAAAAGGGGTTATTTCGCCTTAAACTATGCTTTGGTTATATTCTTAGTATCGACTCTATGGAAACTTTATGATAACATGAGTTTATTATCTTTTATTTTAATAGAGTTCAAACAGCATGTGTTAAATGATATGTTTTTTTACGTTTTTAAAGCATACTTTTAAGGGCTGTATTAATTGTTAGGCTGGTGATATGCTAGGTGTTTTATAGAAATAATATTTACAATTTTTCTTTGTAGATTTTATTGTAAATAGAGTTTTAAAATATTTTTATTTTTTTTAGAAATTCACTGATAATCGCTTAAGAAAACTACATGATTGTTTTGTGGCCATTAAACTGATAAAACTAAATGCCTGGGATAATGTGTTTATAAAGAAAATAACGGAGGCTAGAAAACAGGAATTGAAATACCTAAATAAGGACTCTTTCTACTGGACCATAATGAGTAAGTTTTAAAATTTATAAAAAACTTATTTACATTTTTTAAACCTACAAATCTATCTTAATATTTTCCAGCCATTTTAACCCACATATCTTCAGTTTTAATCACTTTTGTTACCTTGGCGGTTTATGTTTATCGCGAATCAGGTGCTGACTTTACCGCCAGTCGTTTATTTTCCGCCTTGGCCCTGTTTCAACAACTCACCGTACCCCTGCTGATATTTCCCATTACCGTGCCCATCATTTTATCGGCTGTGGTCTCCACCAAAAGACTGGAGACATTTTTGGCCGCCCACGAAATACAAAAACAATTTGAAGGCATACGTAATATGGCAAGGATTTTAAGCAAAAGTGATGCTTCTCTGGATATGTATGAGGTGAAGTCTCAATCTTTACCCTCAAATATTGCTCTTAAAAATGTTAGTGAGAAACCTAAAATAAAGATTATAATACCAGACAAACCGGCCCCCTTGGCCAATTCAGAACCTCACACACCCTTAGTCATATGCGATACGAAAGAGCCTCTACGTTTTTCGGATGACCATAAAAAGCTATCGTTACATGCTCGCAAAGAACTATTGCGCAATACTCCGTATGTGGTAATAAGACCCAGAAAGCTACAAATGTCGGGTTTGCCTCAGGCACCAGCACCTAGTGTAGCAGCTAATGTTGCTGCGACCAATAATATACACAGGAAAACTGATTCTTGGCATCGTGATTCTTTGTTGCTGAAAATGCCCGATGATATAGCGGTGTCGGTGAAGGATTGTAAATTCTCTTGGAATCCTCAGAAGTTGCTGCAAATCTTATATATACGCGATATTGTTATACTTAGAGGGAAACTGACCATGATTGTGGGTAAGAATGGCAGTGGCAAGTCTTCATTGCTGTCGGCATTGCTGATGGAAATGCCTTTGATATCGGGTGATATGATATGGAACAAGTAAGTAGGATTTAGAAACATTTTAATAAAATCTAGACAGACATAAACATAAATATGGATAATGAATAAAAGATGGCTATAGGACATAAGATATAAAATATAAGACAAGACATAAGACAAGACATAAGACAAGACATAAGACAAGACATAAGACAAGACATAAGACAAGACATAAGACAAGACATAAGACAAGACATAAGACAAGACATAAGACAAGACATAAGACAAGACATAAGACAAGACATAAGACAAGACATAAGACAAGACATAAGACAAGACATAAGACAAGACATAAGACAAGACATAAGACAAGACATAAGACAAGACATAAGACAAGACATAAGACATAAGACAAGACATAAGACAAGACATAAGACAAGACATAAGACAAGACATAAGACAAGACATAAGACAAGACATAAGACAAGACATAAGACAAGACATAAGACAAGACATAAGACAAGACATAAGACAAGACATAAGACAAGACATAAGACAAGACATAAGACAAGACATAAGACAAGACATAAGACAAGACATAAGACAAGACATAAGACAAGACATAAGACAAGACATAAGACAAGACATAAGACAAGACATAAGACAAGACATAAGACAAGACATAAGACAAGACATAAGACAAGACATAAGACAAGACATAAGACAAGACATAAGACAAGACATAAGACAAGACATAAGACAAGACATAAGACAAGACATAAGACAAGACATAAGACAAGACATAAGACAAGACATAAGACAAGACATAAGACAAAGACAAGACATAAGACAAGACATAAGACAAGACATAAGACAAGACATAAGACAAGACATAAGACAAGACATAAGACAAGACATAAGACAAGACATAAGACAAGACATAAGACAAGACATAAGACAAAACATAAGACAAGATAGAGATGGAGATAGATATAGAGATAGATATAGAGATAGAGATAGATATAGAGATAGAAATAGAGATAGAGATAGAGATAGAGATAGAGATAGAGATAGAGATAGAGATAGAGATAGAGATAGAGATAGAGATAGAGATAGAGATAGAGATAGAGATAGAGATAGAGATAGAGATAGAGATAGAGATAGAGATAGAGATAGAGATAGAGATAGAGATAGAGATAGAGATAGAGATAGAGATAGAGATAGAGATAGAGATAGAGATAGAGATAGAGATAGAGATAGAGATAGAGATAGAGATAGAGATAGAGATAGAGATAGAGATAGAGATAGAGATAGAGATAGAGATAGAGATAGAGATAGAGATAGAGATAGAGATAGAGATAGAGATAGAGATAGAGATAGAGATAGAGATAGAGATAGAGATAGAGATAGAGATAGAGATAGAGATAGAGATAGAGATAGAGATAGAGATAGAGATAGAGATAGAGATAGAGATAGAGATAGAGATAGAGATAGAGATAGAGATAGAGATAGAGATAGAGATAGAGATAGAGATAGAGATAGAGATAGAGATAGAGATAGAGATAGAGATAGAGATAGAGATAGAGATAGAGATAGAGATAGAGATAGAGATAGAGATAGAGATAGAGATAGAGATAGAGATAGAGATAGAGATAGAGATAGAGATAGAGATAGAGATAGAGATAGAGATAGAGATAGAGATAGAGATAGAGATAGAGATAGAGATAGAGATAGAGATAGAGATAGAGATAGAGATAGAGATAGAGATAGAGATAGAGATAGAGATAGAGATAGAGATAGAGATATAGTTACAGATATGCATATATTTCGTTCATATATGGTGTATTTCAGAACGAAAAGACCAGTCAGGGTGTTATAAAACTTTCGTTTTACCCCTTTGCCTCCTGTAGAAAATTTTAGTTATAAAAATGTCACAGTGAGGAAGTTCGAAAAACATGGTAATAAATTGGACTCTTCTAATTGAGTGCAAAAAAATGTATAAATGAATCATATAGGAGACATATGCTTTAAGAAAATTTACTTTGTTACCACCTTGTTGGAATAGAAGGTTAATCATTTCGACCCTCTATTTCTCACAGGCTGTTTAGTAAAACTTTGAACAGCTTGTAACTTAAACAAATTTAAAAAGACTTCAATGAATGAAATGAAATTAATAAAGCATGTGGGAAAGTGAATAAATTATTGTATATTTCACTAAGTTTATTTATGTACACAGTGCCATCTTCTAGTAGTTTTATGAATTTCGCTTTGTGTAATATTTTGAGTCATGGAAATATAACCATATACGGTAACCACTACGTGGTAAAAGACCAAAAAAAAAAAAGGGTGTTAAGTGATAATTTTCTCAGGCTCATGTCTAGCAAACAGTTCGGAATTTTGATTTACTCTCTGAGGCAAAGATGTAGCCCTTGTCATAAAGAACAAAAATGTTGAACATATCAAATCAAAAAAACTTCATCTTCAAGATCAAAATCGCCAAAAAAAATTCTAAATAAATTTAGAAATAAATATTTTTAAAGCTGGCTAAAAGTATGCTTTAGTTTATAATAATTTAATAGTTTATGGCCCAAAACACTTAATTCCTTTAGTTTTTTCTTACTAACTTATATTTATCTACCTAAACGGTGTTAAGAATCATTCCTAGGATGTTTATATGTTCTAGAAAGTTGTTTATTGAGATCTTAGTTACATTTTTGTAGCTAATTGTTTCCTTGAATTTTGAACGGTTTGCTACCTATGGACCTGAAGAGGGGAAACAATTTAACAGCTTTAACAGTTAATGTTGTCATACTTTGAAGATTTATTACCACTTTTTTTTGCAAATGGCCCACTGTGCTCCAATCGAAAGTTAGTGTCTAATTTCACTAGTTTTTCAGAGTTTTAATAGTTTGTCTCTCTAACATTGAAACTTGATTTCGTTTTATTTAACTTAATTATATTTGTAACTATTTGGCGACCAACTAAAACCACTAGCATCATGATTATTTATTTAAACATTAAAATTTTAGGTTTGTTTTTTTTTTATTTTCTAATTAATAATCTGTGTGTTGTGTGAGTGTGGTCATGTGAGCACTTTCCAAACAAATACAATTGAAACCATTTTCAAATTCGCACTCATTTCATTTGCAACTATCCGTCATTGCATCATATACATAGTCATTTTGTTTTACAGCAGTAATGAATAGATTATTACAACATTATGTTGCAAGTGATGTGGTTTTTATGCCTGGCTTAATGTGTTTTTTTTTCTGTTTTCGTAATGTAATTATTTAATTATATTATTTTACCGTAATGGTGTAAAATGTTTACACAATGAATTTAAATTTAATGCTAAAAGTAGATATGTTAAAAATTACTTTATAGAGTTAAATTTTGTGGCCTAAGTTTTTTTGTAAATTTGATAATAATAATTTGATGAATGAATGAATTAAATGATAAATGATATTTAGATGTTTATTTTTATGTCAATTTGATTTGTTGTTAGTAATTAATTAAGTTTTTTTTTTTTTTAAATCAAAATTACATTTAATTAATTTAGCCACTTTTTAGATTAACAGTCAGTTACAGTGCTTTAGTTAAGGTTACAGTATTGCATGTCTAGGCATGCTGTGCAGTTATTTGGAAAATATTTTACAATTTTTGTTGAATTTTTCTATAAAATATTTAAATTCGTTGTGTTTTTTAGTAGCAGTTTATTGAATTTTTGTTATTTAAATGCATTAAACTAATTTTTTATTAAAATTAATATTAATCATACGCCACCCAGTACGGACGCTCGAAAAAAAGTGGTAATTAATCTGAATATTCTAAACTATCAATCCGATTGCAAAATTATGTATGAACGAAACGTAGAGAAGCACATTAGCTTTAAGAAAATACAATTTGTGACCAACTTGTTGGAATACAAGGTGAGATACAGGGTGTAAAAGTCGACAACCTGTGGTTAGGAAAACTTTGTATAGCTTGTAACTTGTGCAAATATTAACAGATTTAAATGAATGAAACTTTATTATAAAGCAAGTGTAACGGTTAAGAATCACCTCTTTATTTCATTAGGTTATCTCTTAGAGTATAAAAGATATTTAAGTTTAATTTTTTCCATGACTTTATTTGGTTTTTCGCAAATATCTGCGGTAATAAATGTTCAAATATTTTTCTAAAAATATCCTTTTATTTCTAATAATTTCAAATATAATACATTAAAAATCTTTTGGCAATAACTCACTCCGCTTAGTCTTGAAAAATAATCAAATTCAAAATTTGGAAATGAGTTTGAAAAATTGCTAAATTTTGACCAAAATGAAGCATAACACAGTGCAACACGAAGACATTTTCTAAAGTTTTTGCAATTTTGATTTTGAAGATGAAGTTTTTTTGATTTTATATATTCACAGTTTTTGTTCTTTATGACAATGGCTACAACTTTGCCTCAGAGAGTTAATCAAAATTCCGAACTGTTTGCACGATATGAGCCTGAGAAAATGATAACTTTTTTGCAAAGATGACATCGAGGCCCCAAATCTTTGGGGACCCATTAAAAAAAGTGCATGACTTTGGGCAAAACTGGGCGACAAGGGACTTTTTTTTTTTGGTCTTTTATCACGTACTGGTGTCCGTATATGGTTATATTTCCATGACTCAAAAAATTACACACAGTGTAATTGTTATTCAGTTTACTCAAAGATGTTCTTAAAAAATATGTAATATTTTTACCTATTTGATAAGAAGTGACTTGAGAAATTACTAATAATGAATATTTAAATTGATATTCCAATGCAACATACTTCGGTCAATAATCGAAAATAGTATTTTTTTTTATAAATTCTATAAGTTTATCATTAAAAAAATAAAATGTCTCATCTAGTTGTTGCAATTATTTTTAAAAATTATAATAAACATATTTATTACAATTAATCTGCTTATTAATTGTTATCAGCTGGCTCAAAAATGTGATAAGGGGGAGCAGATTTTGTAAAACTAGTCAAATTTCAAAAGCATTTTTTTAATTTCATAAAAATGTCACTAAAATTTAATTTTTCGAAATTGAGGTTTTTTCTGTTCATTTAAAACATAACAAGCTATATAAGTTTCAAAAATGGTAACGTTATCTTAAACATTAATTATTTTAGGAGATTTCAAACCCAAAAAATAAATATATAAGACATACAAATAGCTAATTTTAAATTGTTTTCAATCAGTTTCCATTTTTATTTTACAGTAGGATTTAAATTTAAATAAAATATAAAAGTACATTTATTTAGCTTTCCATTGATATATAATATGTCTATATAATCCCTTGCAATTAGTAACTAAAGTGGCTAAAACATATATATCTCGAGTCAAATTTGTTTAAAGTGTATTATTTTCTATATTGTTAGCATACATTTGGGCGCAGTGAAAATAATATATTTTGGATAAATTTGTATATTCTTACATATTTATTTTTTGGCTTTGAAAGCTTATAAAAACGTAACCGTTTAAGGTATTGCAATAATTTTTCTAAATTTCAACAGATTGTTAAGTTTTTAATGAAAAATAGAAAAAATAATTTCGAAAAAATAAATTTTGATATAATTTTTATGCAGTTGAATAAAATACTATTGAAAATTTGACTATTTTTAGAAAATCTGCTCTGTTGTCAATGTTTTTCAGCTGGCAGGTATCATTTAAAAGTTATATTAATTCTAATAAATGTGTTTATTATAATTTGTAAAAAGAATTGAAAAAAAAGATGAAACATTTTTTTAATTTAATGATAAACTTCGAATTTTTAATAAAATTTCACTATTTTCGATCAAAAATCCCAAGACTTAAATAATTTTTGTTTTTAAATAGTTTCAAAGTGTTTATATTAAAGAATAATTACCAAAATTAAGTCCTAAAGTCATTTATATATATTTGTATTGATTTTGTGTTATTTTCGTTTTCCTTTAGACAATTCAATTTGTCTTGACTTTTACACCTTGCTGGAGCTAAACAGCTACAAAATAATAAATATTTTATGGCATTAAAAAATAATTTATCAATTTTATGACGACAATCATGCTGGCTGCATAGAAAAATACTTGAAATGATAAAATAAATAAAAGAAAACGGAAAGAAAATAAAATGTATAAATTCCGAAATACAATAATAAATCTATATTGTTGATAAATATACTTATTTATGGCTTTGACAGTAGATTTTCGTAAAGTCTATGAATGAGGAAAATGTAATAGATATAGAAACCGAACCAAACCAAACACGTTTATGGCCAATACTGTTTTCATATTATATTTTTTATTTATTTCTCTGTTTTTTTTTTTTTTTGGCTAAAAGCCTAAACACTGGTCTTGAGTGTAAAGAAATAAAAATATATTCATGTGGTTTGGTAAAATAAAAATCTAACGATAATAATAATAAAAAAATGCTGCTAGACTTATTGCATATAAATTGAATTTGTTGATAATAAAATATGAAAAAAAGTATACATTTAGTTTATTTATACAAAGAAGAGTGCATGTTTTTTTAAGAATGTTGCAAATTTTATTTGAGTATGTGTGAAAAAATAATAACAATTATGTCCGTCTGTCTGTCTGTCTGTGTGCATAAAAGCAAACATTATTGTGATGTATGTATAATAGGGTGGCTACATTTGTGTGATGAGGAAATAAAGGGGTCAATGTTCCCAATAAAATTCAAGTTTAGTTTGTTTCTCAACATAAATAAGTCTCCTGGGTTAGATGACATACCAGCGTTGGTCTTGAAGCAGTGCTCTTCAACCCACTTCCATTAGCTAAACTTTGTTGTTTTGCTTTTTCCAAAGATTTACTCTCTGAGGCAAAGTTGTAGCCCTTGTCATAAAGAACAACAATTGTGAACATATAAAATCAAAAAAAGATCAAAATCGCAAATAATTTAAAAAAAAAATCGATATTTTTTACCTTTTAGGTCCATAGATAGCAAACCGTTCAAAATTCAAGGAAACAATCAACAACAAAAATGTACCTAAGATCTTAATAAACAACTTTCTAGAACATATGAACTTCCTGGGAATGATTCTTAACACCGTTTAGGTAGGTCAATATAAGTCAGTAAGAAAAAACTAAAGGAATTAAGTGTTTTGGGCCATAAACTATTAAATTATTATAAACTAAAGCATACTTTTAGGCAGCTTAAAAAAAATGTATTTCTAAATTTATTTTGAATTTGTTAAAGTTTTTTGCGATTTTGATCTTGAAGATGAAGTTTTTTTTTGATTTTATATGTTAACAATTTTCGAAGACACTCTAATGGAGACTTGCTAGCCTTTCTTCACCGTTTTGGCGAATGTAAAGTTGTGGCTCTAGATATTACCAAATCGTTCAATAGAGTATGGCAAGGTGTTTTTTTTAAACTTATTGCTCTTGATGTCGGTAAAAACGTCTCTATTTATATAGAGCTTTTTATTAAACGACCTTCTACCTCAAACTTCCAACTCTATCTAATCTTTTGCAGAAATAGCAACATTTTCCAATCATATTCATTCAGTTATAAAACAAGTATATAGGAGATGAAGCAAAATTTTAATTATTCCCTTAATCGCGACCTTTTGACAATCTCTGAATGGGATCGTGCGAATGGGGACGCTTTCAGCGCTCGCAAGGCACAGTGCTTCATTTTGGCGCTTCATCTGTATTTATGGTTGGTGTAAATATTTTAGAATCAGACGCTTCTGATGTTCTGGCCATGAGAATACAATGTGATGTCTGCTGGTCTAACCACATTTTCCAAGTGTCTCGGTTTTCTGAAACGGTGTAGGAATTACTTCACTCCATCTGACCTCCTTCTTTACACCCACCAACGCAATGTGGGCTGCGTTTCAATGTTCTATCGGCACTACAATCGAATGTGTTTTGATGAAATTAGGGAACTTGTTACTGATACCGACAGATTTTTACGTAATACACGTTTTTCATCAAGAATACATCCCTTTATGGTCGATTTTAAAATTAGCCGTATTGTGCTTATGTGGAACAAACTTCCCGCTGAAGTTTTTCCTGTCACTTTCAATGTAGGAAAGTACAAATCGAATGTCCACACACATTGCTCCCTCATGTCTCCTTCTCATAATCTATTTTTATAGTTCCAACATAATGCTTTGCATGAGTAGGTCGAAGAAGAAAGAAAAAAATAAAAAAAAAAATTAAAATTTTTTTTTTTCAAAATTTCTTTTTAATTTTTTTAACATTTCATTTTTTAAATTTTATTAGTGAAAAAAATTTATGACAAAAATATTTTTTTGATGAAAAAAAAATTCGGCTTGAAAAATATTTTTCCCGATTATAGGTCCGACGTTGTATACGTCGTTGCAAAGGTCTTTGAAATACCTATCTTCAAATGTCCATATTTTCTATATTAATGACTTAGGAACTCAGATATACACACATATGTATGTATATCAAAAATAGGTCAAAAATCGAGGTTGTCCTGGAATTTTCCTTATATCTCAGCCAAGAAGAAAGAAAAAAAAATTTCCAAAATTTTTTTTTTCAAAATTTCTTTCCAATTTTATTTTTAAAATTTTATTAGTGAAATTTGGTTTAAAAAAAATTCGGGTTAAAAAATATTTTTCCCGATTTTGACCCATTGTAGGTCCGACGTTGTATACGTCGTTGCAAAGGTCTTTGAAATACCAATCATCAAATATCCATATTGTCTATATTAATGACTTAGTAACCCAGATATAGTATACACACATACATATATCAAAAATAGGTCAAAAATCGAGGTTTCCTGGTATTTTCCTTATATCTCAGTCATTTGTGGACCGATATTCTCGATTTTAAATAGTATCCGAACAGGGTCTATATCGGATATATTGATGAATGTATCATACATATAAGTTATTGGGGGGCTACGGAAAGTAGATTTCACCATACAGACGGGCATGACGTGACTATATCGACTCCGCTAACGATCCAGGGGTTCGTAAATGAAAAATGTAGAAATTACAAACGGAATGACAACCTCATGCCTGGTGAAGGATATAATTCTAAAAAAAAATTCAAATTTTTGCCAAAAATTTAAAAACTGAATATTTTTGGATTTACACGAATATATTTGCTATATTGCAGAGCTGTAAATGAATCATTAATTTTTGAACTAATTTGCGAATTATTCACAAAAAAAAAATGAATTGAATGAAATTTGAATCAATTCAAATGAATTTGGTAAAAATGAATTGCAGTTAGTTTTCAATTCAAATGAATTAGAAAAAAGAATTAGCAAATAATTTGAATTGAATTCATTTCCAACTCATTTGAATTGAATGAAATTTGAATTGATTTAGTAAGTAAATCTATAATAAACATCATTCAACTAATTTTTATTTTTCCTGATTTTTGATTATTTGTTGCAGATAGTTTTATTTTTTTGAAATAAATATAACATAAATATTAGCAAACAGTTTGTCGTTGGGTGGTCGTGGGTTACAAAATTTCAAAAATTATTAATTGCTTCTTGAATATTAAATCTGTTTTGTTGTTCAGCGAATTTCAAAATAAAAAGCAGTTCTTTTTGAAGAAACAAACTCCAAACACCATTTTTTCATTGATCAAGCGCCGATACAGGACAAGGCTTTTCAATTTTTGTACTGGATATTTTCATTTTGGTAGTAGAAATTGTTCATTCACCCCTAGAGATTTGCTCTTGAATTTGATTGATTGCAACTCATTTTTGATTCATTCATTTGAATTGCTAATTATTTTTTCTAATTCAATTGAATTAATTCAAAATCAATTCAAATGAATTGGAAATGAATTGCAACTCATTTCTGCCTAATTCGTTTGAATTGATTCAAATTTCATTCAATTCATTTAATTCAAAATTTAGCTAATTCATAATGAATTAAAATCAAAAAAGAATGATTCATTTACAGCTCTGCTATATTGTTGACAGCGTCTTTTAAAGAACTTTCACCTGATACCAATATTTCATATGTTTTATCTGTAAGAAATATGAAAAAAACCTTTGAATATTATCTTTTTATCATCAGTGGATACTAAACCCAAACACAAACAATTTTAAGAATGAATTCAACATCCAGCACTTATTTTTTGGGTCCCCCCTAATGTTAAAGAGTATTTGTGTTCGAGTTTGTATATGACACCAGGAAGGAAATATTTTTTTTCCAATATAAAATAATATTAAGTTATAAATAAAAAAAGTAAAAAAAGCTAAATTCTTAAACAAAATATGACACAAATTTATTTAAGATTTTCATTCTGATGCAGTAAAACGGACAAAACAAAATTTTTAAAACTAAATTATTTGTATTTGTATACAAACAAATATTTGTTCATATTACTGAACTAGTTCCTATATTTTCATAAACAAATTTAAACTTCACTTGTTATAAAAACATTTATCTGTTGACTTAAAATATAAATAAGTTTTATAAATAAAATTCTATGGTCACACTATTATATACAAATCAATTTCGATATATATAGATCAGTATTTAGTTTATTTCAATCATTTGTTTTGGTACTGAAGAAAATTAGAAACCCATTCGTGATTCTGATATATTTTCTTCCAGTAGAAATTTATAGACATTTTATGTTTTTCCCCGACAATGGATTTTTTATAATAGAGAAATATTTTCATTTTCGGGCAATAATTTCAAGACATTTTTATATTTTCAACACAACTGGAACACTTTTATGGTATTCTTAGCCTCATTTTCTCAATCTCTGTTCTCATATAAAAATTATATTAATTGGAAGTATATCATTACGAAAAACGATAACCAGAGATTGAGAACATGTTGCTTAATCCTTTACTTTAAACACTTTTACCTTCTGTAGAAAATAATTGCCTAACTTAAGGGTTATATTTAATATTAATTTCAAAATAAAGCTTGCTTATGGCTGGGTCTTAAAATTTCTATTTCTGATTGTGAATTTTGATTATATTTAACTAAATAAATCCTATATTGGGCTGATTATGTTTTTCTGCTGAACGAGTGTGCCTAACTTAAGGGTTATAATTAAAATGTGTTCCAAATTAAAGCATACTTTAGGTATGTTAGTTGTGTATTTGATTTTATTTATGTTTGTCAATAATTTGCAACTAAATAAATCCTATACCATGCTGTTTATCTTTTTCTAATGAAAATCACTGAATTAAGGCGCATAATTAAAATCGGTGCCAAATTAAAGCATACTTTTGGTATAACTGTTTATTCCTCTCTTTCTTTCTAAAATTGACTGTTGATATTGTTCTCTTTTGTATAACTTAATTATATTTGCAAATATTTTTGTAACCACTAGCAACATGATTATTTATTTAAACATTAGAATTTAGTTTTTTTTGTAATTAATAATCTGCGTTGTGTGAGTTTGTGGTCGTGAGTGCTTTAAAACAACTACAATGGCAACCATTTTCAAATTCTGATACAACAATTTCCTATTATTCTTTATCTCTACCATAACCCAGCAAAATGTTTTCATTGCCAGGTAATAAGTTAAAATGCTATTAAACGGTGGGAAATTTTGAGTTTAATAAGTAAAAAAACACAATTTTTTTTTTTGACAAATTAAATTTTATTGTTATTAATGTAAAGTAGAATTCAGTGATCTGAATTATATCTCTAATATCGTGTGATTTACCTCCATTAGATTTATTTTTATAGGGTTATTTGAAGTTAAAGTTCTATGCTTCTCCAAATTATACTTCAAAATACAAATTTTAAATATTTTTAGGTAAACAATTTTTTTTTCAAAGGTTTTTCAAAGGTTTTTTAATTTTTTCTGATTTTTTTTTAATTTTAAAACTTTTCTAAATTTAATTTTTTTTTTGTGAAAAATTCGGGTTAAAAAATATGTTTTCCGATTTTGACCCATTGTAGGTCCAAATGGTTTTATATACGTCGTTGCAAAGGTCTTTTAAATATCTATCAGTAGATATCTATATTGTCTATATTAATGACTTAGTAATCCAGATATAGGGCAATAATCGAGGTTGTCCTGGTTTTTTCCTCATATCTCAGCCATTTGTGGACCGATTTTCCTGATTTTACATAGCAAACTTCTCGAAAGCATGTCTGACAGAATTATTAAAGATTTGGATCCCGAAGATATCTGGGGTCTTCAGAAAATTGATTTCAACAGACGGACAGACGGACATGGCTTAATCGACTCCGCTATCTATTATAGGGTCGGAAAATTATATTGTGGAAATTACAAACGGAATGACAAACTTTTCACGAAGGTGAAGGGTATAAAAATGTTCTGTAAAACATTGAGTTTTATAATTTCTATATGGTTCTAAATCTATTAGGAAAAACTAAGATAATTGCCGATTTGCTTGATTATGATCTTCCGTCTGTTTGTGTAAATCACACTCAATACCAAAAAACTAAACAGAAATTACTAAGATTAGCTCATAATATTTAGAATAGAGCTAAAAATATTGTTATAGGAATATGCAAAAAAATGTTAATAGGAAAAAAAAAATAGGTACAAAGAAGTGAGACACTCAAGAAAAATCTTATATCTATATATATAAAAGAGTAACGTTACTGACTCACTGAATGACTGATTCATCATCCCACAGCCCAAACGACTGAAGCTAGAATCATGAAATTTTAACTGTGGGTTCCTCCCTCCCCAAAACTATCCACTAAGGAGGGATTTTTAGAAATTCGAACGTTTAGGCGGTAAAAACGGGTAAATCAGGTAATCTTATATCTTCAAAACTAATAAAGATACAAAAAAACTTGAAATTGCATGTTACTCCATTTAAAAAATAAGCTAACAGGTGTTTCGCACTTTTTCGAAATTCGAACCTTTTAGCGGAGAAAACGGGTAAAAACTATATTTTGGTACTTTTTAGGCACCCTATTTATCTTTTAAACCAATAAACATAGAAACAAAATTTAAATCGTATTCTTTACTTATCAAAAAATAAAAAAAGTTTGGTACTTTTTGGAAATTCGAACCCTTAAGGGATAAAAATTGTGTTTATTTTTGGTACTTTTTCATAAAATATGTTTTTCTATAATTTGACATAGACATTCGAATATTTTACTATGAGCTCCCACCACGATACAGAAAATTATTTTAATAATATTTTAAAAAAAGGTACCAAAAAGGGGATAAAATCGGGAAATACATTTTATTGCAAATTATTAAGCCGATTTTGATAATTTTTAAAACATTGGTTCAAAAATTAACAAAAATTAACAACAGGTTGTTATTTGGAACTCGAGTGCCATGGTGTATTTTAGGCCAAATCCGGGTAAACAGTTTGGTACTTTTTTTAAAACATATTTATTATTGGGCACATTAACATAAATTTTAATATTTTGAGACATGTCTGCAGCATAAACAATTTTGGCAAAATGGAATATTTTTAAATTTCAAATTTGAGGGGTGTTCAAGGAGGAAAAGGGAAATTGGTACTTTTCTCCTAATGGTAGCTTTTTAATATTTTAAATTATTTCAGTTATCGACATTAAAGTTAGCTGATATGTATCTGAGTGAAGTTAGTGTTAGAAATAAGGGATTATATTTAGGTACCAAAATGTGAGAACTGAACTATAGGTACTTTTTCATTCTTCTAATGGTACTTTTTGAATTTTCTATTACAATGGACTTAGAAACATGAAATTAAGCATATATGGTCCTAAGTGAGTGAGAATTCTAGGGGAAGACTTTTTGGTACATTTTCTTTATTCGAATGGTACTTTTTGTAATTTCTATAATAATGGACCTAGAAACATGAAAAAAGCTTATATGGAACAGAGTGAGTGGGAAACCACAAGTGTGGACTTTCTGGTACTTTTTCTTTAATCTAATGGTACTTTTTGTAATTTCTTCACCAATGAACATAGAAACATGGAATGAAGTTTATATGGACCCAAGTGAGTGGGAAACTACAAGTATATATGGTCCTAAGTGAGTGAAAATTCAAGGGGATACTTCATGATACTTTTTCATTAATCTAATGGTACTTTTTTGAAACTTCTATAACAATGGACTTAGAATCATGAAATTAAGCATATATGGTCCTAAGTGAGTAGGATTCTAGGGGTAGACTTTTTGGTACTATTTCTTTATTCGAATGGTACTTTTAGTAATTTCTTCACCAATGAATTTAGAAACACGAAATAAAGATTATGTGGACCCGAGTGAGCGGGAGACTTAGTAGTACTATTTCTTTCATCTAATTGGGGTGGCGAAGCGCACAGGGTCAGCTAGTCTATCTATATACACACAGTTACTAAATTATACATATGATTGACTTTTTGGGCCCTTTTTGAAAATTCTATATATATAAAAATACAAGCCTGACTTATTCATTCATTCACTCACTCATGACTGATGAGTCAGTGAGTGAATGAATGAGTTAGGCTTTGTATTTTTAAATATATAGATTTTTAAAAAAAGGTCCGAAAAGTCGATCGTACGTATAATTTAGTAACTGTTTGTATATAAAAATTAAATGGTCCATGTATGTAATGTCATCACGTGAGAACGGCTGTGGCGATTTGGCTGATTTTTGGTTTCTAAAGAAAAATAAATTAAAAAATTCCGGCTAAAACCGGTTTTTTTGAGTCCAGTCAACTGTAATAAAAAAGCACCCTAAAGTATGCAGTACAAATTTAGATATTTTATTTGCAAATAAATAAGAACAGTCAGGTGTATGTGGGTTGGAGAAACTTGATGAGCTAACATTAGTAAATAGCTAAATAAAGAAGTTTTTTAATTTTTTAAATTTTCCATCATATTTCTCAAATATTTGTTTTGGGATTGTCATATTTTGATATATACAAAATTCTGATTTCAGGGAATTTTTAACAAATATTTTAGAATTTTTTTTAATACTAATCAATCAAGAAAACTAGAAAATACTCCAACCCCCATTAACACGAAGTCTGGTTATGTGTTAACTAATAACTATACTAACAGTTTTCATACAAAAAATAAGTTTAACCGACAGTATATCTATTAGTTAACACCTAACCAGTCTTTGTGTTAATGGAGGTAAGAAGTATTTTGCTAAGAATGTGTGTGTGTAAATCAGGATATCTTGTAAACTACTTAATTTAAATGAATGAGATTCTGTTCATTTCTTTACTATGGACCTAGCTAGTTTGGTATTAAAAATAAGCAAAATAATTTTAATAGAAAGAAAGTTATAATGCAAAATGTAAGATCACCTCATACGTTTGCTAAATAAATGGCAATAAATATATAACTTCTAAACTAACAAACAGAATTCTTTGAAACTTGTAATATTAATAAAGGAAGTGTTGGGCTTTTGAAATATTGTTTAAGGAGATGTGAGGTTTAAGCACAAACAACACTACAGTGGAACAAAGTTGAGCATATTTTAGAATTTTTCTTACATTTCAATTTATTTTCAATTATTGCTTGCTAACTTAAACACATCTTGGTCAATTTGCATTTAAATATTCCTTCTCATTTGTATAAACATTTATAATGCCACTTAAACTCAACTGCTTCAGTAGCATTAAAAGAAATTCATGAAATTTCCAACAACTTACATTTAAAACAATATTATTTAAAAACAAAAAAAGAAAATGCAACTCAGACATTTCCAAACAGTTACTGCCACCATAAATGTTATAGTAAGTATAGAAAATTGCAGTTAAAACGCATTTCTCTTTGTAATTTAAGCTTTAGTTTACAGAAAGTGTAAAGGAAATAATACACCAAACGCCAATAAGTATGCAATAATATTTTGTAGCTAAGAAATGGTTACTTTTATCAGGATTGAGAGGGAGAGCAAGAGACTGCTTGTTTTGAAGTGTGTAGGTGTTAGTAAATGCAAAAACACCAGCTATTTGTGGATGTGTAATAATGGGGTGTTCCCTTTTGTAGGGAGATAAAATAAGTTGTCGATGTTTTAATATAAAATTAAGGATTAATTCGTTTGAGAAGTGCATTTTTTAAAATGTTTGTTCTGGCGTTAGTATTTGGTGAGCTGGATCAAAAGATAAAAAGCTCCTTTCTATGATTTTTTTTTGAAATAATCTTTTATTTGAGTTTGAAACATCCAAAACATTTTCTTTGGGGCCATCCTAATGTAAATATAAGTGTGAGCCATATGCCGGCTTGTGTTTAATATAAGTATTTCTGCTTTAATGTCTGCAACTGTTGCAGTTTCTTGAATTTTTATGTGTTTAAGTTCATTTTTGCATGCAAAATCCTTTAACTTGTTGTTATATTTTACCAGGCGTTGTTATGTTTTTATAAGTTTTTTTTTTATATTTTACCCTCAGTGTACAATTTTCAGTTGACTAGCTGCTGCAGTTTTTTTTTCAGCATTTGATGACTTTGTCTATAAGTGCAAGCATATGCATAAGTATTACGTCATTCTCAAAATCATCCTTATCATCTTCATCATAATCCTTCTAAAGATCAGAATGCTGTAAAAAAAGCTAAAGCTTGAAACATACTGAACTGTACTGCCACATTTTGAACGTTAACATAACTGCGTAAAAATTTTCCAATGAGTTTTAGTTTGAGTCAATGAATATATATTTGTCTGTTTGTATCTGTATGAACGAGTGAGTATTCACCCCATAAAATTAACATTTGTGATAAATTGTTCTTACGTGATAAGCATAAACATCATATGTGTGTGTTTTTTTTTTCATATTTCTTGAAATGTAACAGACATTGCACATTTTTTTTTTAAATTTCTAAAAGGCAATAGATTTGTTCTTCTTTTATGTTTACAAAAAAAACATGAGTTGAAATAAAAATTGCTGGAAAAAAGGGCAAAAAAATAAATTTTAGTGTTAATAATTTTGAATTGCAGAGAACTTAAAAAAGCCATGGCAAAAAGAAAAAAAAAGACATCAAAAGGAATAAATGTATGGAATATGGAATATTATCTACTTGTAATAAAAAGAAAATTTTATGACTCTTCAAACATCTGACAGCAATATGTTCTTATACAAGAGTTTTATTTAACACTTAAATTTATTTTTATAAGTTTTCTTAGATTAGACTTAAATTGTTACATTTATTAAGGGAAGATTGTAAGAAAAACTAGACTTACTTGATAGAACTTTAAGAGAATATTATAATAAAAATGTTAACAATTATAAGAATCAAAGATTAAAAAAAATAAACAAAACTTTGATATGCAAGACAACATATAAGACTATGTGTCTCCTATGCGTTAGTGTAAATCAGTCTGACGTGTAAAATACATTATTGAAATTAATGAGATTTTCTGTAAATCTTTATTATGGACCTAGTTAGTTTCCTATTAAAAATCAATAAAATCATTTTGGCAGAAAAAAAGTTATAACTGAAAATGTAAGCTAACCTCAATCAATGGAAAAATAAATGGTAATAATTAAATAACTTCTAAAGTACCCAACAGATTTATTTGAAACTTGGAACATTAATAAAGGAAGAGTTGTTCCTTTTGAATATTGTTTAAGGAAATGTGAAGTTTATGCTTAAGCGGCGCCACAGCGGTCCAAAAATGACCACCTGGAATGTGAAAAATAAAATTCCTTGAAATTCTATTAAAAATCAATAAAATACTTTTAGTGCAAATAAAATTATAACACAAATTGAGAGCTAACCTCAATCAATCACAAAATAAATGTTAATAAATTTATAATTTCTGAAGTAATTATCAGATTTCTTTGAAGCTTGGAATAACAATAAAGGAAAAGTTATGGTTTTGGCTACTGAATCTAAAAAAAACAAGTAAGAAAGTATAATACCCTACACTAAGTAAAAGAGCAAAAACATTTTTCTTTTAAAATTTCAATAATTTATATTTTTAAGTGATTTTCGGAAGTGGGCCTTATATGGGGGCCACGACCAATTATGGACCGATCACCATGAAATTATGTCGTGTGATTTATGTCTATATGAAAGTTTACTATGTTGAATTTTGTGAGTATACCAACATTTTTAAGCGATTTATGCACATTAAAGTGATTTTCGGAAGCGGATCTATATGGGAGCTATGACTAATTATGGACCGATCTTAACAAAATTTGGTGATATGAATTTTGTATATATAAAACTTATTTGGAGCGGAATTTGTGGAGATACATTTATAAATTAAACATTTATGACCGATAAAGTCCAATTTCGGAAGGACATTTGTATGGGGGTTCGGTGAAATAATGGACCGATTTCAGTCAGTTTCAATAGGCTTGGTCCTTGGGCTGAAAAAATAATATGTACCAAATCTCTGCGCACAAGGTTTACAGCCAGCCAGCCGACCAGACGGACGGACGGACGGACATCGTTTAATCGACTCAGAAAGTGATTCTAAGTCGATCGGTATACTTTAAGGTGGGTGTTAGACTAATATTTTTGGGCGTTACAAACATCTGCACAAACGCATAATAGCTTACCCAGTATGGTGGTGTAGGGTATAAGAACATCTCTCACCCCAAGGCTAAGCACGATAAATACTATGGAAACTCTGAACCATCATTTTCAATGGTAAACAAGTAAGAGAGCTATATTCGGCGGTGCCGAATCTTATATACCCTTCACCAAATTATACTTTAAAAAGAATTTCCGATATATTAATGTATGAATCATGTATGTAAGTTATTTGGGGGCTACGGAAAGTTGATTTCAACATACAGACGGACAGACGGACATGGCTATATTGACTTCGCTATCCATAACGATCCAGTATATATGTATATACTTTGTGGGGTCGCCACTCATGATGAAGGGTATAAAAAGTGATTTACTGTATTTCGTTTTGGTCGTACAAGCAACAGTTATGCTCTCTACAATTCAAAGAAATTACAATGTGGTTTTGGCCGATCGGAGATTGAAATTGCGAGAGATATTGGAAGCCATAGGTATCTCACAGGTTCCATGAATTAGTCTACGAATGGCTGCCTCATCTACCCTATTTTCCGGATTTAGCTCCGATTGGCTATTACTTGTTTCCAAACCTGAAGAAATGATTCTGTGGAAAGAGATTTGACTCCAACGATGAAATCATCTCACACACTATTTTGATGAACTCGAAAAATCTTATTTTTTGGAAGGGATTAGACAATTGGAGAAACGTTGGAAATGATTCAACCTGTAGTAAATTAAACTGTTTACCCCTCATTTAAAAAAAAATAATTTTGAAGATTCGACTTAATTTGTGTGAAGATAATTTACAGGAAACATTTAGTCACGATAAAATGTTTGTTTTATTTTCTTCAAAATGTTGATAACTTTGTTTTTTCATATTTCATTCATTCATTTAAATTTTTTACTTTTTCTTTCAATAAAATTCTTCTAAGGTTCCCCATATTTAATTCACATGAATACCTGCACAATTATTGCCTGTTTCACAATATTGAATGAATGATTTCATTCGCATTCTAAGCTAAAGAAAGCTGATTTTGGATTCCCTGCCTTCATGTTTATGCGAACGAAATCTTTCATTCGATATTGTGAAACAAGCAATTAAAACAACTATAGAAAAAATTACAGCACCTATTTTTAAAGAGAGTAACCATTGAAAAAGGTACTGTAACGACTTATTTTCTTATTTTTACATTCTTTAAACTTTTGTTTTTTATACTTTCTGTTCGTTAAATTGAGCATACAATATTCGAAATGTTCGCTATATAAGGTTATCAATGTTAAAAATTTGGTTGTTTGTTTGATTTTGTTTGTTTTTTCTCACCATTCGTTATATCGAGCATACTATTTTTTAAACGTTCGTTATATAAGTTAGTCAATGTTACGAATTTGACCGTGCGTTAAATTGGATTTTCGTTAAAGTGAGATTCGTTATACCGGGATTTGCCTGTATATCTCAAAGGAGATATACAGGTTTTTTTTTTCCAAAAACCTGTGCTTCATTCATAAAGTTGCGGATTTGGACTTGAACCGCACTCGTATTATATTAACTCCTAAACTTCAATAGATATCTGTGATATCTGTTAGTGTAAATCACTCTAACGTCTAAAACATAATATGGAAATCCATAAAATTGTTGCTGCATCTTTATTATTGTCCTAATTTGTTTGGTATTAAAAATCAGAAACGTCCTTTTAATAGGAAAAAAGTTATAACACAAAATGTGAGCTAACCTCAATCAGTCACGAGATAAGCGGTAATAAATAAATAACTTCTAAACTACCAAACAGAATTCTTTAAAACTAGGAATAACAATAAAGCAAGAGTTGTAGATTTGAAATATTGTTTAAGGAGCTGTAAATGTTAAGCACAAATGGCGTTACAGTGGGCCTAAGTTTACCATCTCGGTTTTAAAAAATATTAAAGTTTTTCTAAAAACTTACAGATTTTGTTTTGTGTTTATCGTGGCTTAAACAAATTTAGCTTTTTTATTTTGTTTTTATTTTTATTTTAAAAGAGTTCTATCAAAATAATTAATTTTAATTAGGTAAGGCCATAAACTAATTTTGCTGATTTAATGTCAAGATTATAGAAACCTAATGAAAACTATTTACTCAACATAAATTTACCAAAATATTATGCAATGAATTTCGAAGCCTATACAAACTTTTAGGCAATAAAAACTATAAACACTCCCGCCTAAAAGTATAACACAGAAATAAGAATAATTTATAAACTCCATCCATTATAAACACATACCCTAAATATGTGATAAAATTGACTTAAAAACTTATACATATAGAATAAATATAAACATTAGGGTGGACTCAAAAATGTTTGTTCCATGAAAAATAAATGTTGAATTCATTCTTAGATAGTGTTTTCCAACATTTTAGTCATAAGGTCAATATTAGCTGCAGCTAGCTTTTTTTTCAAAAGGTACTTTTATTTCAAAAGGTACTTTTATTTCAAAAGGTACTTTTATTTCAAAAGGTACTTTTATTTCAATTTAAAAAAACTTCATGTTCAAGATCAAAATCGCAAAAAACTTTAAAAAATTTTAAATAAATTTGTTTAAAGCTGCCTAAATGTATGCTTTAGTTTATTATTTAATTGTTTAAGGCCCAAAACACTTAATTCCTTTAGTTTTTTCTTACTAACTTATATTGACCTAACTAAACGGTATTAAGAATCATTCCTAGGAAGTTCATATGTTCTAGAAAGTTGTTTATTGAGATCTTAGGTACATTTTTGTAGTTTATTGTTTCCTTGAATTTTGCACGGTTTGCTACCTATGGACCTGAACAGGTGAAAAATGGTTAAAAAATCGAATTTTTTAAAGTTTTTTTGCGATTTTGATCTTGAAGATGAAGTTTTTTTGATTTTATATGTTCACAGTTTTTGTTCTTTATGACAAGGGCTACAACTTTGCCTCAGAGAGTAAATCAAAATTCTAAACTGTTTGCAAGTTATGGGCCTGAGAAAATGATCGCTTTTTTGCAAAAACGACACCGAGTACCCAAATCTTTGGGGGCTCATAAAAAAGTGCATGACTTTGGGCAAAACTGGGAGAATCGGGTCTTTTTTTGGTCTTTTATCACGTAGTGGTGTCCGTATATCGTTATATTTTTTCGTGTTGCACTGTGTTACTAACGGAATGGCAAAATCAAAATTCCGTCCATCTGTTTTGATGGTGAATATAAAAATAACCTTTTTATCCTTTGACCCAGCTCAGCAGTTACTCGCAATAATGTTGAGAAATGGTCTCAGGAGCATCAACACCTTATTTTTTTATTCCATAGAAACGTTGTCACCCTAATATTCATACATTCCCACTTAGCTACTTAAGCATTCATAACAAATACATTTACTGTATTTAAGAGTTCAAAATTTCTATAATAAATACTGTTATTTTCAATAGTGTGAGTTGTTATTATTTTCCTACTGTTTAATTAACAATTACTCTTCCTCTTCCTCTCTCTCTCTTTCTCCCTCTCTCACACCATACATGCTATAACTGTTTGCAAAACTTTGCTAAACTTTATGTGTGTTGTGCTCTCTTTCTCTATCATTGTATTTTGTATACTTATTTAGAAGCTGTGGCATAAATTAATTAAATATTTAAATCAAGTTTAAAAGGTTTAAAATTGTGTATGGTAATTTTCGTATAAATAATAAACAATAATTAAATGTGTATACCCCATTTAAACACACATCCACAGCCATTAAAATAATTATACCTACATAGACATTTCCACATAAACACTCGAATTTCAGTTATGAGCAGAAATAAGGATGGAGATCAGTTTAAATTAAAAGAGCGAAAATAACAAGCTACTGTATACAATTGCTGCTTGCTCTGTAGCAACTATTCTCAGTTATTTTTCGTTCTGTTTACCCCATTTTGTTCCAAAAATATTTCATAATTTTTAATTTCCCACATTATGCAGGGCAGTAAATTTGATTTTGTGTAATAAAAGCTCATATAAATACAGAGGTAAATGTTTGCATTTTGAAATTATTATCAACATTTGGTTAACATATAAATAAGTGTAGTTAATATTCGAGATAAATACATATGACAATGTTTAAATCATTTAGTGATTAGTTGCTTTACCGAATTTTTCATAAATATTTTAATACCAACCATATGTTTACTTAAATTATTACAAAAATTTATTTAACTAAACAACATAATTAATTAGTCTAGAAAGTTAAGTACTTAATGAGTTAATAATCACCAAGTATTTAATTTAATAAAATTTTGGTTTTTAGTAATAAATTGTAGAAGAGTGGAGTAGTGTAATAGAGAATTGGAATATAAATTTAATAGAAAAATTATATAGGCCTGTTTACCCATAAAATTGTGGAAAAATCCGTGTTTAAGGTTTATAAAGTCTAGTTTTTTGTCTGATGGCTGAGAAATTAGTGATTTTTAGTGAAAGTAGGAGGGCACTCCTAGCTATTTAATATCGTAATATCGTTATTCCTTCACCATCATTTTGTTGAACAAAATATTTTCTCAGTTATGTTTTTACAAAATTATTTTTCACAAAATTTTTTGCACAATTTTTTTCACCAAATTTTTTTTTTACATTTTTTTTCACCAAAATTTTTCTTTACCGAAATTATAAAATATGAAAAACAATTTTTTCATATTTTATGGTTTTACCAAATTTTTTTTTCACATTTTATTTTTTCACCAAAATTTTTCTTTACCGTATTTTTTTTAAATTTTTTTTTTCATATTTTTTTTTTTGGTGAAGTATATATGAGGCTATCAGCACAAACGTGGTGTAACCCCTAACTATTTACTTAGGGGTATAGGTATAGGTATCTTACACCATGACTTTGTTATGTTATGGTATGTTCAAAAAACAAAAAAAAAAAAAATTGTGGGTTACACCACTTATGCACTGATGGCCTCATATACTTAATATTGCACTCATACTTGTTATACCCTTCACCATGAGTGGCAAAGGTATACATATGTATATCAGTTTGTCAATCCGTTTGTAATTTCTACATTTTTCATTTGCGACCACACAAAGTATATATATTCTGGATCGTTATAGATAGCGAAGTCGATATATTCATGTCCGTCTGTCCTTCTATCCGCCTGTCTTTATGTATGTTGAAATCAACTTTCTGTAGCCCCCAAATAACTTACAAACGTCATTGATACAACAATATATCAGGAATTCTCCCGGCTCAGTTGTGTTTAAAATCGAGAAAATCGGCCCACAAATGGTTGAGATATAAGAAAAAAACCAGGACAACCTCGATTTTTAGACTATTTTTGATATATATCTGGATTACTAAGTCATTAATATAGACAATATGGATATCTAATAATAGATATTTCAAAGTCATTTGCAACGACGTATATAAGGCCAAAGCAAGTCGGACCTGCAATGTGTCAAAATCAAATTTTTTTGTCATAAATTTGTTTAACTAATAAATTTTAAAAAATTAAAAAAAAAATTAATAAAAATCAATTTCGAAAAAAATTAAAAAAAACAATTTTGAAAAAAAAATATTTTTTTTTTTGTATATTCAAAAATAATTTAAAAAAAATTAAAATTTATAAAATATATAAAACTAGTTGATCGTCGCGGCTTCGACCGGCAGCATTTACTAATGTTAGTTCTTCAAGTTTCTCCAACTCACGCACACCAGCCTGTTCTTATTTATTTGCAAATAAAATATCTAAATTTGTACTGCATACTTTAGGGAGCTTTTTGTATTACAGTTGACTGGACTCACAAAAAAAAAGAATTTCCGAGTTTTACCCGGAATTTTTTAATTTTTTTTCTTTACAAAACATCTCCTGAAAATTTCGAATCGAATAAAAAAAATCAGCCAAATCGCTCCAGCCGTGCTCACGTGATGACATTACATACATGGACCATTTCATTTTTATACATATAGATTAGTATTTTAAAGTATAATTTGGTGAAGGGCATAGAAGATTCGGCACAGCCGAATATATATGTAAACTGGTTCTTTTCTCATACAATTTTTTAAAAACCGTTTAATTTCTATTCGGTACTTTCTTTAAAAACCGATTCTTTTTTTATTCTATATTTTAAGAAATGATTTATTTCCACTCGATTATATTTTATTCGATTCTTTAAAAAACGATTAATTTTTTATTCGATTTTATGTGAACCGGTTCGTTTTTATTTGATTCTTCAAGAACGTTTTCGAAAAATTTATATCGATTTTGCATTCGATTTTTTACGCACGGTTCATTATCTAATTTTCGATTCTTCTAGAACAGGCTAATTTTCCCTAATATTGTTATTAACCATTACATTACAATATTTGAACTTTGGAGTTTTTATTCTATTATTTAACATAATTATTCAATTATACATGGACTTGTTTATTTTTATTATTTTCTGATTAATTCATTTCATTAAATTTTTTAGTCGGTTCTATAAAAAACGGTTGTTTTTTTATTCCATGTTTTTAAAGAATCGAGTAATATTTTATTCGATTCTTTAAAAACCGATTATTTTTTATTCGATACTATATGAACCAGTTCTTTTTTATTCGATTCTTCAAGAACGGTTTCGATTATACAGAAACTGGTTTATTTTTATTCGATTCTATATAAACTTATTGATTTTTTATTAAATTTTTTAAGAGCGGCTAATTTTTAGTCGGTTTTTTAAAAGCTGATTAATTTTTATTCGATTTTTTAAGAACGCTTAAGTTTTTATTTGTTTTTTCAGGAATGATTTTTTGTAAGCCGGTTTCTTTAAAAATCTGTTAATTTCTCATTTGATTGTATATGAAATGGTTCTTTTTTATTTATAATTTATTTGCGTCAAGCTTTTTTAATTTGATTCTTTAAAACCTGGGGTCGAATTACCGCACTCGTGATCGAATGAACTGTCGTATCGAAAAATAATTTCGATATCGTAATTATAATAAAATGTATTAAATTTCATGCTCGATATCGATATCGTTATCTCAAATAAGAAAATTACGATCGATTTTACTCGATATCGAATGCGGTAATTCGGCCCCAGGTTAATTTTTTATTCGCTATTATATGATTCAGCGCATTTATAATATGTTTATTTATAAACCCAATGTTTATTTTTTAATTCGATTCTATTTCAATCAGTTAATTGTTATACTATTCTTTATTATCCATGACCATGAGTGGCAGGGTATTTAGAATGGTTGTCAATTATTTTAGTTTTATTTTAATCGAATAAAATTATTTTTATTATTCGAATGATTGATTAGTTTTTAAAATTTTCTCGATTAATCGAACGAATAACGAATAAAAAATATTATTTTTTTTTCAAATCACCAAAATTAATTTCAATTTTTTTTTTTCAAAATAAACTTTTTATTCGTAAAGTAAACTTTGGTGAAGGGTATATAAGATTCTGCACAACCGAGTATAGCACTCTTAATTTTTTTATTGGATTCTTTAAAAACTGTTTGTATTACTGTTTGTATAATTGTTCGATTTTCAGCACCCTTTAACTGTTTTATTTAATATTAATTGAGTCTTTTTAATTGAAACAGAATAGCGACCCTATAATTTTGAAAATGAAAAAATTTTCGTAGAATATTTTAATCCTTAAATGTCCCTTTTGAAAGGACTTTTTTGATTTTCTCGAAAAAGGGTCAAATTGACCCCTAAAGAGAGGAGCTAGAGGGTTAAGATATTCCACAAAAATTATCCCCATAAAATTCCACATTGCAACTCTGACAATAAGAATTCTCTCAGACATTAACATACAACATTTTTTTCATTTAGTATGTAAGTTAATGTCTGAGAGTATTTTATGAGGATAATTTTTGTGGAAGATCTTAACACTCTAGCTCCTCTTTTTAGGGGTCAATTTGACCTTTTTTTCGACAAAATCAAAAAAGTCCTCTCAAAAGTCAGAACAGCTGGACTATAAATTTATTCTACAAAAATGATATACTCAACATGCCTTTTAGAATACTGTTGGACAGTGTTATTATTCAATTCTTTCAGAAATATTATGAAAGCTTAACTTTGTCTCTATTAATTTCCCAAGTTGGTTATAATTACGGATTATTAAATAATTTGTTTTGAATTTAAATTTTTTTTCTTGATTTGGAGCGTATGATTTATGTACAACTTCATTAATATTAAGTATACGTGCTGGTGTAATTGAGAGATTTTCTTTGTATTATTCTAAAATGTATAAATAAAATAAAATTGATTGCCAGCCTATGTTTTATTAAAATTTTCATAAAAAAT
This sequence comes from Calliphora vicina, assembly GCF_958450345.1. Taxonomy (NCBI): domain Eukaryota; kingdom Metazoa; phylum Arthropoda; class Insecta; order Diptera; family Calliphoridae; genus Calliphora; species Calliphora vicina. The sequence continues at coordinate 136,469,399 of NC_088781.1, forward strand.
TTATTTTTTTCTTCCAGAACCTCTACCATTGCCTTTGTGCCCCAGCAGCCATGGCTGCTTAATGCCAGCATTCGAGAGAATATTCTATTTGGTGAATCTTTTCGTCCACGACGTTACGATTTCGTTTTAGAAGCCTGTGCTCTCAAGCCAGACATAGAGCTAATGCCGGCCGGTGATTTGACAGTGATAGGAGAGCGGGGTATAAACATGTCGGGTGGTCAAAGGCAGAGAGTGGCCATAGCCAGAGCTTTATACTCATCAGCCAACGTGGTGATAATGGTGAGCTACAGCTACAGCTACTACTATTACTAGTTTATGTCATTTTTATTTACTTAATAGCTATATTACTATTTCTTTTCATATAACTTGAAATGTGTTTTTAATTTAATGATTTTTATATTTTGCTCTTTCTCTCTTTTCATTTTGTTTTTCTACAAACAGGATGATCCTTTATCATCGTTAGACAATGAAGTGGCCCGTCACATATTTGAACAAAGTATTAAAAAAATGCTATTGAAAGCCAATCGCACTGTCATTTTAGTGACACAACAATTAAATTTACTCCAACAGGCGCACAATGTAAGTGCTGCTCACTAAAATACACTCACTTGTCACAGACAGACAGCCAGCCAGAAAAAGGACATTTTCTTTTCTTTAGTCGCCTTTTGTGCTTGAAATATTTTATAACTGTAATAAGAATGGTTGACTGAATGCATAAAAAACACCAAAAGAGAAACAGAAAAAAAAATAACTCAACTGTCACTTCCTGGTGTTAAAAAACTAATAAATTTTATATGATTTTTTTTTTTAATATTTTTTTGGAAAAAGGACACAGCTTTTTATAGCTGCTGGCCTTGAGGTATAAATGATAGACAAATATTAATTTTGTTAAAAGTTGTTTTAGTTTTTTTCTTTCTTATTATTATTTCAAATCAAATATGTTTTTAGAAATAGATTTCTGTGTTTAAAATTCAAATAATTTCTCAATTGTGCTTTTGTATACTTTCAAATTATTTGATTTTGCTGTGTTTCATTGAAGAAATATTTAATTTATTGCTTAAATTGTGCAATTTTTCAATTCATATTTTTTTTGTTGTTTTTAGCTTAATTCCTGACTTTTCAGTTTTTATTACTGTCTGCTGTATTGGTGTTTTAATATTTTTTTATTATTTTTCTTTCATTCCAAAAGATATTTATTCATTTATGCTTTGTTTTGTTTTGTTTTGTATTTTCCCTTCTTTTTTTTGCTACTTTTAGTTAATTGTGTTGAAAGATGGTTGCCTGCAAGCATCCGGTAGCTACAAGGATATCGAAGTAACTCATCCTCATATAATCGCTAAATGGAATTCAATAATTGCTAAAGCCAATGCAAAAGACCAACAAAATAAGTAAGTATATTTGAGAGTATAGTACAAAAAAATTCAACAAAATAAAAAAAACAAAATAGTTATTGATGCAAAAGACCATCATGTCCAGTTGAACAATTGAAAAATGAATAAACAATTTTTATTGCTGCTTGTGATAATGAAAGGAATTTTTTTTTGGTATTGAGTTGATTAACAAAATTCAAATGTGTTTTGTTGTTAATAAAGTTGAAATTGTAGAGATAAAAACTAAATGTTAATTAGGAAAATTAATGCAAGGAATTTTGTAACTCATGGAAAAAAAATTGGAATAACAGAGGAGAGTTTGAAAATAAATTGCTGGAATAAGAAATCGAGAGACGTTTGGAAGGAAATATTCCTTATTTTAGCTATAGAGAATTTTTTTACCAAGATATTCAGCAAAAATGTGGGTTTTTTGCTAAAAAATCTTTTTTTTTAGCCAAAAAAATTTTCCAAACCCGGGTTTTTTGAATAAATAAAACCGGTTCTTAAAAAACCGAAAAAAATGCAAAAAATCTTTTGAAAAATAAAACAGTTGAATCGAATAAAAATTTAATCGGTTCTAAAAGGATCGAATAAAAAACCGTTTCTATAATCGAATAAAAAAAATAACCGATTCTTAAAAAAATTTTAAAATAAGAATTTTTATCAAAATTTTATCCAATTTCTTTCTTCCTGAATAATTGAGTCAAATTTAATAGGTTTTTAAAGAACCGAATAAAAAAACCGGTTCTTAAAAAACCGAATAAAAAATCTTATTAACAATTAATCGAATAAAAACAAAACAATTTATATAGAATCGAAAACAGTTCACGAATAATGCAATTAAAAAAATATACAAGTATTAAAGAATCGAATAAAAAAAACCGGTTCTTAAAAAACCGAAAAAAATGCAAAAAATCTTTTGAAAAATAAAACAGTTGAATCGAATAAAAATTTAATCGGTTCTAAAAGAATCGAATAAAAAACCGTTTCTATAATCGAATAAAAAAATAACCGATTCTTAAAAAAAAATTTAAAATAAGAATTTTTTCTCACCATTTTTTTTCAGTCCAATTTCTTTCTTCCTGAATAATTTAGTCAAATTTAATAGGTTTTTAAAGAACCGAATAAAAAAACCGGCTCTTAAAAAACCGAATAAAAAATCTTATTAACAATTAATCGAATAAAAATAAAACAATTTATATAGAATCGAATAAAAATAGAACAGTTCAGGAAAAAAGCAATAAAAATATAACCGATTCTAAAAGAATCGAATAAAAAAACCGCTAATGTTGAGTAATAGAATCGAAAATTAAGAGATTTTTTTAAAAAAAATGTAACAAAATTAATTCGTTCCTAAGTTAAATTATCCTAAATGTTAATTAGGAAAATTACTGCAAGGAATTTTGTAACTCATGTACAAAAATTGGAATAATACAGGAGAGTTTGAGAATAAATTGCTAGAATAAGAAATTGATTACCATTAGCATAAAATTCAAGCAATCGACAGAAGTCTGAAAGGAAACGTTTATTATTTTTGCTATAGCGAATTTGGTTACCAAGATATTCAGCAAAAATGCGTTTTTTTTGCTAAAAAAATTGATTTTTTTTTAGAAAAAAAAAATTCTAAACCCACGTATAACAAATAAGAGTTTCCTGAATAATTGAGTTAAATTTAATAGTTTTTTTAAGAACCGAATAAAAAAACCGGTTCTTAAAAAACCGAATAAAAAATCTTATTAACAATTAATCGAATAAAAATAAAACAATTTATATAGAATTGAATAAAAATAGAACAGATCACGAAAAAAGCAATAAAAATATAACCTATTCAAAAAGAATCGAATAAAAAAACCGCTAATGTTGAGTAATAGAATCGAAAAAAAATTAAGAGATTTTTAAGAAATGTAACTAATAAATGTAAAATAATTTCGTTCCTAAGTTAAATTATCCTAAATGTTAATTAGGAAAATTACTGCAAGGAATTTTGTTATCAAGATATTTAGTAAAATTGGAAATTTGGATTTTGGGTATAATTATTTGATAAAGTACTGAATGATCTAATAAAAAATAAACGGAAATAATTGAGTTAAAATTAAAAGGTTTTTAAAGAATCGAATAAAAAAAACCGGTTCTTAAAAAACGAATAAATTTTTTTGCAAAAAATCTTTTGAAAATCGAATAAAAATTGAATCGAATAAAAATTTAATCGGTTCTAAAAGAATCGAATTAAAAACCCGTTTCTATAATCGAATAAAAAAAATAACCGATTCTTAAAAAAGAAAATTTAAAATAAGACTTTTCCGGAAAAATCTATTAAAAAAAATTAAATTTAAAGAACCGAATAAAAAACCGGTTCTTAAAAGCCGAATAAAAGTAATGAACCGTTCTAAAATAATTTAAAAAAATGATCTGTTCCTAAAATCTAATAAAAAAAGTAATTGTATTTAAAGAACCGAATAAAAAACCGGTTCTTAAAAAAGTTAAACAAAATTGTATGTTTCTAAAAATCTAATAAAAATATTAATGGTATTTAAAGAAACGAATAAAAAACCGGTTCTAAAACTACCGAATAAAAATGATTTTTAAAAAGATCTTATAAAAAATAAATGGAAATAATTGAGTTAAAATTAATAGGTTTTTAAAGAATCGAATAAAAAATCCGTTTCATAAAAAACCGAATAATTTTTTTTGCAAAAAATCTTTTGAAAAATAAAAATAAAATAAAATCGAATAAAAATTTAATCGGTTCTAAAAGAATCGAATAAAAAAACTGTTTCTATAATCGAATAAAAAAATAACCGATTCTTAAAAAAAAATTTAAAATAAGACTTTTCCTAAATAATCTATTAAAAAAATTAATGGTATTTAAAGAACCGAATAAAAAACCGGTTCTTAAAAACCGAATAAAAACGATGAACCGCTCTAAAATAACTTTAAAAAAATTATCTGTTCCTAAGAATCTAATGAAAAAAGTAATGGTATTTAAAGAACCGAATAAAAAACCGGTTCTTAAAAAACTTAAACAAAATTGTATGTTTCTAAAAATCTAATAAAAATATTAATGGTATTTAAAGAACCGAATAAAAAAACCGGTTCTAAAAATACCGAATAAAAATGATTTTTAAAAAGATCTTATAAAAAATAAACGGAAATAATTGAGTTTAAATTAATAGGTTTTTAAAGAATCGAATAAAAAATCCGTTTCATAAAAAACCGAATAATTTTTTTTCCAAAAAATCTTTTGAAAAATAAAAATAAAATAAAATCGAATAAAAATTTAATCGGTTCTAAAAGAATCGAATAAAAAAACCGTTTCTATAATCGAATAAAAAAAAATAACCGATTCTTAAAAAAAAATTTAAAATAAGACTTTTCCTAAATAATATATTAAAAAAATTAATGGTATTTAAAGAACCGAATAAAAAACCGGTTCTTAAAAACCGAAAAAAATGATGAAGCGCTCTAAAATTACTTTAAAAAAATTATCTGTTCCTAAGAATCTAATGAAAAAAGTAATGGTATTTAAAGAACCGAATAAAAAAACCGGTTCTTAAAAACCGAATGAAAGGAATGCACAGATGAACAAAAGTGATTCCGAAATAATTGAATAATGAAACCGGTTTATATAGAATCGAATAAAAAATTTATCGATTCTTAAAGAATTTTTTAAAATTAATCTGTTCCTAAATAATCTATTAATGAAATTAAAAAACCCGAATAAAAAAGAATCTTTCTTAATAAATCCTTTAAAAATTAATCACTTTATATAGAAGCAAAGAAAATTAAAGTGTTATGTATAATCGAATAAAAATATAACCGATTCTTAAAAATTGGAGAAGAAAAAAAACCGTTTCATATAGATTCGAATAAAAAATTAAAGATTATTAAAGAATTTATTAAAGTGAGCCTGTTCCTAAAGAATCTAATATTTAAAGAATCGAATAAAAAAACCGGTTCTTAAAAAACTGAATAAAAAGTATCGTTCTAATCGAAGAAAAAATTAACAGATTCTCAAAGAATTTATTAAAATGAGCCTGTTCCTAAGGAATCTAATAAGAAAATTAATGCTATTTAAAGAAGCGGTTTTTTTAAAAACCGAATAAAAATAAAAATTATCACTTTTTATAGAATCGAATAAAATATATAAAAGAAATCATGTATAAACGAATTGAAATATAAGTGATACCTAATGAATCGAATAAAAAAACGTTTCATATAGATTCGAATAAAAAATTAATTGATTCTGAAAGAATTTATTAAAATGAGTCTATTCCTAAAGAATATAATAAACAATTATATAAAAACTCGCTATTTAAAGAACCGAATAAAAAGTAAAATTAACCGTTCTTAAAGAATCTTACGAAAAATTAATCAGAATCGAATAAAAATAAAACCATTCTTAAAGCATCGAATAAATAAACCGTTTCATATAGATTCGAAAAAAAATTAATCGATTAATCGAGAATTTAATAAAATGAATTCCTTTATTAAGAATCTTATAAAATATAAAACGGTATTAAAAAAATCGAATAAAAAGAACCGATTCTTAAAAACCGAATAAAAATAAAATTAATAGTTTTTAAAGAATCATACGAAATATTAATCAGTTTACATAGAATCAAATAAATTTTTTTATATTTATTTGATTCATATAATCGAATAAAAATATAACAAATTCTTAAAGAATCAAATAGATTCGAATAAAAAAATTAATCGATTCTTAAAGATTTTAATAAAATTAATTCTTTTCTTAAGAATCTAATAAAAAAAATTAAATATCCAAAAAAAACCGGTTCTTAAAAAAACCGAATAAAAATAAAATTAATCGTTCTTAAGAAATCATACGAAAAATGTATCCGTTTACATAGAAAATTATCGATTCTTAAAGAATTAAATAAAATTAATTTCTTCCTAAAGAATCTAATAAAAAATGTACGATATTTAAAGAACCGAATAAAAACCGGTTTTTAAAAAAACCGAATAAAAATGAGAATCGTTATTAAATAAAAGAGTCGAATAAAATAAAACAGTTCATGTATAATCATGTATAAGAAATTAAAACAAAAAAAATAAAATCGAATTTAAATTTAACCGAATATTTTAATATTCGAATACAAAATTAACATGTTGCTAAAGAATCAACTAAAAAAATTAAAGAACCTTATAATTAATGCATTAAATTAAAGAAATCCATATTTTTGATTGTTTTTTAAAGAATCGATTAAAAAACGATTCATAAAATTCTCACGTACAAATTAACGGTAAATACTTTTTTATTTTCTAATAAAAAACCTGTTCCTAATAAATCGATTAACGGATTCTTAATGAATTGAATGAGAAAACATCCAGTTTGCATAAAAAAGAATAAAAATTTGATTTTTTTTTAGAGTCGATTAAAAAACGATTCATAAAATTTTTATAAATTAATGGATCATATAAAAGCGAATACAAAATTAAATGGATATTTTATTTTCGAATAAAAAATTAACCTGTTATTATATGATCGAATAAAAATGTACCTGTTCGTAATTAATCGATTAAAACCCAGTTAGTTTTAATCGATTAATTATTCCTAATAAATTGAATGAGAAAAAAATCCAGTTTACATAAAATTTAATATAAATTTACATCATCTTAAATAATCGATTAAAAAATAAACGGTTTTTAATCGATTAACGGATTCTTGAAATATTGAGGGAAAAAAATTCCTGTTCACATAAAATTTAAAGAAAATACGATTAGTTTTTGAAGAATGTATTTGAAAAATAAAATGATTAATCGATTAAAAAATAACCGGTTTTTAATCGATTAACGATTAACGACTGAATGAGAAAAAAATCCAGTTTACATAAAATTTAATACAAATTTGCTTGTTTTTTAAAGAATCGATTAAAAAATGATTCATAAAAATCTCATGAACAAATTAACGGTTCGTATAAAATTGCTTAAAAAAAATCTAATAAAAATGTAACTCTTCTTAAGAATTTATTCAAAAATAACCGGTTTTTAATCGATTGAAAAATAATCGAATAAAAAATTAACCGAATTTTAAAATGCTATTATATGCTCGAATATAAATTTACACCTTGTTAAATAATCGATTGAAAAATAATCGAATAAAAAATTAATCGAATTTTAAAATGTTATTATATGATCGAATATAAATTTACACCTTGTTAAATAATCGGTTTTTAATCGATTGAAAAATATTCGAATAAAAAATTAACCGAATTTTAAAATGCTATTATATGATCGAATATAAATTTACATCTTGTTAAATAATTGTTTTTAATCGATTGAAAAATAATCGAATAAAAAATTAACCGAATTTTAAAATGCTATTATATGATCGAATATAAATTTACATCTTGTTAAATAATCGATAAAAAAATAATTGGTTTTTAATCGATTAACAGATTCTTAAAGAATCCGTTAATTATTTTTTTAAAGAACCTAGTAAAAAAATCGATAGCATAAAAAGAACCGGTTATTATAGAATTCGACAGTTGATATTATTCAGTTTAGGCAACTTTCAATGAGATAGTTGCAACTAAATCACACACGGTCACTTGGTAAATAAAAATATATCTCTTCTTAAATAATCGATTAAAAAAATAGCCGATTTTAATCGATTAACGGATTCTTAAAGAATTGAATGAGAAAAAATCCAAATAAAAATTCGATACTTTTTTTTGAGAGATTTTGTGATGGTGTAAAACTATTTCTTTCCATCTGCGGTACAGTCAGATTTTTTTTTCAAATTTTTTACTTTGAAGATTTTTTTGATCTTTTAAATAAATATCGTTATTTAATTATAACACCCATCAATTTCAAATGATTTGTTATACATTAATCATAAGAAAAAATATTAAATAGTTTCGTTCTTATTATTGCTAATAATTATTTGATAATTTGAAAATATTAAAGACCTTCATTATTTAATTGCTGTTAAACACAATCCCCACACAATGCCAACATAATTATTGCTCTACCTACCATTGCCCCCCTGTAAATATAATAAATCACCAGATATGAAAGAAAACCCTTCAAAAAATATGACAAAAACGATTTATTGGCTTTAAGCCCCCCTGCCCCTTAAAGCATGCTATCAAATCAACTACACGCATTTCTTAAACATCAGCAGCCCCTGCTATTAAGAACCACGTTTCCGCTACCATTTCCTGCTTTATGCAGGTTCACTCTATTAAAATTTTATACCTCATAAATTTTCATACAATATTTTCAACTTAAACAATTTTCATTTCATTTACTTAGACATTAACCGTCTTAACTGGCTGGTTGGAACAGCTGGTTGGCAAGAGGAATGAAATGTATCTACAATATTCAATGTACTTAGTAGTCATACCCCCTGTCATATTTCCATGACCCTACATTCAAATTGGTTTTCCTAAGTATTTGCTTAGTATCACTGAGGGCTACTGTTCCTAGAGTATTTGCTTGTACTTCTAATTCTACTTCTACCATTACTTACTCCTGCTGCTGTTGTTACTTGCAATTCAATTAAGGCAGATGAACTGTTTGGGTAAAGAGTCAGGGGGGTTGGTTGCTAATAAGAAGAGTTTTGTGGGCTTGGTGTATGTCTATGGTAGAATATATCAAGTGTTGTGTAAATTAAAACCATGATGCTCCAACTAACATTGTAAGCAAAATAAGTAGTAGTAAGTTTTGCTTGTGCAAAAAAAATTTGACGAGCAGTAATAAGTAGTATAGAATTAATAAGTATGAGTATTAGTAACTAACTGGTGAGGTTCCTAGTCATGATTATAGGCCTAAGTAAGTTAATTGCAGGTAGTAGCTCAAGTGGAACGAAATAAAATCTAAAATAATAGAAAGGAGGGCAGGAAGTTATAGTCTTATATAAAAGAACGAGGGTGGAAAGGCTATTTTCAATTATTTGTTTGGTTTTTTGTTTCTATTTGATGTTAACTTCTAGTTAAAATATTAATTAAAAATTATGGTTTTTGGAGTAAAATCTGAATTTTAGAATTTTTGAACTCCCGTACGTATGATTAATATTAATTGTGAGTTATTTTATGAAATCGTTCATAACTTTAAGAAAAATTAAGTGATTTAATTCAAAGAACTCTTAAATTAAAGCTAAAACATCAGGCTAGACATTATGAATAATTTTCATTAAATATTTTTAATGATTTTAAAATTTGTGTTTAAAATATTTAATTTTGGGAAGATAAACATTAGGTTTTTGTTATTTAAGTAAGTTAACAACAGGTAGTAGCTCACTCAAGTGGAACGAAACAAATTCTAAAATAATTGAAAGGAGTGCATGAAGTTATAGTCTTACATAAAAAAACGAGGGTAGAAGAAATTAGTATCTAAAAAAAAAAAAATAAATTATATTTCAGTTTTTTGTTTCTATTTGGTTTTTACTTCCTGCTAAAATTACAAACTTCATGATAAAGATCTTAAAAATTATGTTTTTTGGAGTAAAATCATAATTTTAGATTTTTTGAACTCCTATACGTATGATTAATATTAATTGTGAGTTATTTTATGAAATAGTTCATAACTTTAACAAAAGTTAAGCGATTTAATTCAAATAACTCTTAAATGAAAGCTAAAACATCAGGCTATATATTAACAATAATTTTCATTAAATATTTTTAATAAAGTCATTAAATTTTGAAAAGATAAACATTAGGTTTTTGTTATTTTTTTTGGGACAACCCTCGTATTACGAACATAGCCAGCATGAACCAGTCTTTTGCAAAAATATTTAAATATTTGACATGCCATAAGGTTTTTGTAATAATGACGATGATAATGAAGACTATTAGGACATTGATGATGAAAGGGTATGAGTTTATTTTTATTATTATTTATTTTATTATTGATATAAATAAGGAGGACAGAATGAAATTAAACAATGACAAGAATTAAAGGCTTAAATGAAAAGTATAAAACAGCAGCAAGTCATAGAGAAAAGCCTACATTTAATACAGCTTATTAGTGACTAACTTTTGCAAGGAAATTAAAATTTCATTTAAACTTTAAATTCAGCTGAAAATATTTTGTTTATTTTTTCTTTTTCCTTAATTAGTTCAGTCGAAAATGCCGCCTTAGGACGCACTGCGCGTGAACGTTGGAAATTATTTAAAAATGTGGCCAAAGTGGGTCTACAACGCTCAACCTCCATAACAAATGCAGGTGCTGGCAATAGTGCTACAGCTGCTCATAACAGTCACAGTGAAGTGGATGCGGAAACAGAAATGAAAACAACCATTTCTATGGAAAATATATTGGCGGCCGATGATGATGAAGATGCTTACAATCAAATGATGCCGGTGGTAAGTGTTTTATAAAGAAATTCTTAGTGGTAGTTTTCGGAAGACATAAGAAATGTGGTTTTGTATTTTCGATAGTCTCTTTCTTTTGTTATAATGGAACTTAGCAGATAATGTGTGTTTTGTGTGGGTGATATGTTTTATATTTAGAATTTCTATTAATTTTTCTGTTTTTGTTATTTTTTCATTATGAAATTGCAATAATTTTGTTTCAGTCTGGTGGTTTAATTATTAGTTCTTGGTGGCATAAAAATTCTTTGGAAATAAATAATAAATTTGAGGATACTTTTGGGTTATTATAGGAACTGAAATTGAACATAATTTTGGACTATATAAAGAGCTACGATTGAAGTTTATATTGGACTGTATAAAGAGCTACGTTTGAAGTTGATATTGTACTGTATAAAGAGTTGAGATTGATGTTAATATTGGACTGTATAAAGACCTACGATTGAAGTTAATATTGGATTGTATAAAGAGTTAATATTGATGTTAATATTGGACTGTATAAAGAGTTGCGATTGAAGTTAATATTGGACTGTATAAAGAGCTTCGATTGAAGTTAATATTGGACTGTATAAAGAGTTGAGATTGAAGTTAATATTGGACTGTATAAAGAGCTACGATTGAGGTTAATTTTGGACTATATATAGAGCTATGATTGAAGTTAATTTTGGACTGTATAAAGAGTTGCGATTGAAGTTAGTATTGGACTGTATAAAGAGCTACGATTGAAGTTAATATTGGACTGTATAAATAGTTGAGATTGAAGTTAATATTGTACTGTATTTAGAGTTGGTATTGATGTTAATATTGGACTGTATAAAGAGCTACGATTGATGTTAATATTGGACTGTATAAAGAGTTGAGATTGAAGCTAATATTGTACTGTATAAAGAGTTGAGATTGAAGTTAATATTGGACTGTATAAAGAGTTGAGATTGAAGTTAATATTGGACTATATAAAGAGCTACGATTGAGGTACATTTTTTACTATATATAGAGCTATGATTGAAGTTAATATTGGACTGTATACAGAGCTTCGATTGAAGTTAATATTGGACTGTATAAAGAGCTTCGATTGAAGTTAATATTGGACTGTATAAAGAGCTACGATTGAAATTAATATTGGACTGTATATAGATCTATGATTAGAATTAATATTGGACTGTATAAAGAGCTACGACTGAAGTAAATATTGTACTGTAAAAAGAGCTGCTATTAAAGTATATATTGGACTGTATAAAGATCTTCGATTGAAGTTAATATTGGACTGTATAAAGTGCTTCGACTGAAGTTAATATTGGACTGTATAAAGAGCTGCGATTGAAGTTAGTATTGGACTGTATAAAGAGCTACGATTGAAGTTAATATTGGACTGTATAAATAGTTGAGATTGAAGTTAATATTGGACTGTATAAAGAGTTGATATTGATGTTAATATTGGCCTGTATAAAGAGTTTATATTGATGTTAATATTGTACTGTATAAAGAGTTGAGATTGAAGTTAATATTGGACTGTATAAAGAGCTACGATTGATGTTAATTTTTTACTATATATAGAGCTATGATTGAAGTTAATATTGGACTGTATAAACAGCTTCGATTGAAGTTAATATTGGACTGTATAAAGAGCTTCGATTGAAGTTAATATTGTACTGTATAAATAGTTGAGATTGAAGTTAATATTCGACTGTATAAAGAGCTACGATTGAGGTTCATTTTTTACTATATATAGAGCTATGATTGAAGTTAATATTGGACTGTATACAGAGCTTCGATTGAAGTTAATATTGGAATGTATAAAGAGCTACTATTGAAGTTAGTATTGTACTGTATAAATAGTTGAGATTGAAGTTAATATTCGACTGTATAAAGAGCTACGATTGAGGTTCATTTTTTACTATATATAGAGCTATGATTGAAGTTAATATTGGACTGTATAAAGAGCTTCGATTGAAGTTAATATTGGACTGTATAAAGAGCTACGATTGAAGTTAATATTGGACTATTTAAGTACCTACGTGTAATGATAATATTCGACTAAATACCAATTTATTAAATTGTTCTTTCTTCTTCCAGCATTCCTCAATGATCTCCCACAACACCAGTTTCAAACTGAAACGTACGCCCTCCACCGTCTACGGCTCCAGACATCTCATCTATGATGTACCTCTACCCCTGGATGAATGTCAAACCGACAACGTTATACTAAGACGCCGCAGACGCACCAGCAGTCGCAGCGATAGTCAGCAAAAAGCACGGCCCAGCTCACGAACCTCTAGTCGCTTGAGTAACATCAGCAATACACCCACCGAATTGAGAAGAAGTTTACTAACGAACAGCTGCAGCAGTGCCAATAGTTATATGACCAATTTAAGCAGCAATTATGGTGATGAATCGCCTTCCACACGCACCCAATCATGGCAGCCGGTAGGAGCAACCAACAATAAACAACATCAGCCGGTGGCAAGGAATATTTCCTCGCCTCCGGCTTTCGATGAGCAACAGGTGAAAGAGGAAGATGAAAAAGATTCGGATGCAGCTTTAGTGGCCGATTTGGTAAAGACATCGGGATCCAATAATGGTTTTCAACAGTTTCTAAGAAGAATGTCCATGCGGAAATCATGTAAGCCCAAGGGAGTGGTAACAGTGCAACATAATAGAAGACAGCATGGCAATACTGGGTCAATATTGTAATTGGAATTTTTTTAATTTTATCTAAAACAAAATGTTTATTATTAATGCAATTTTTATTTAATAATGAAAATGTTTATCTTATTTTCTCTATAATTTAAAAACTTCATTCATTGTAAACATTTCAGTTTTATTTTATTTTATTATTGAAAAGAAGCTCTGAGAAATTGTAACTTATACCATCAACTTTTTACTCACACTTTTATTTTCTTCTTTTCACTTCCTTTTCCTCTTTTTTTTCATATTGTTACACTTGAATATATGTATGTTTCCTCTCCCACCAAAACCCCCCTTTAGAAGCATCTCAGAGGAATCTGGCATTGCTGGCTGTAGTGCTGCCTCAGTGCCATCAATTGAATTGAGTTCAGTGGCTGCAACGGATGCTGAAACTGAGACGGAAAGTTGGATAGCGGGTATAGAAAATGAAGAATCCATACAAGGTAAGTAAATATTCTATAAGTTTTATACAGAGATGCACAGTTTTATATATACATATATTTATACAACAAACTATAAGTATGTTGCCTACAGAAAACTTTCAACAGGCAACAGGGTGGCTGTACAGTGAGGCAAGAGATTAGTGAAACTGTTGCACAATTAAATTAAATTATCGTGAACTTTAGCATGAATTGATTAAAGTTATTATAGGACTATATAAACATCTCAGATTGAAGCTAATATTAGACTGTATAAAGAACTCAAATTGATATTAGTATTGGATTGTATAAAGACCTCAGAATTATTTTAATATTGGACTGTATAAAGACCTCATATTGATGTTAATATAGGACTGTATAAAGACCTAAGATTTTAATATTGGACTGTATAAAGGCCTCTGATTTATTTTAATATAGGACAGTATAAAGACCGCAGATTGATGTTAGTATTTGAATGTATAGAGACCTCAGACTGATGTTAATAATGGACTGTATAAAGACATCAGATCGGTATTAATATTGGACCTCATATTCTTCTAATATTGTACTGTATAAAGACCTCAGATTGATGTTAATAACGCACTGTATAAAGACCTCATATTTGTTTTAATATTGTACTGTATAAAGACCTAAGATTGATGTTAATATAGGATTGTATACAGACCTCAGATTGATGTTAATAATGTACTGCATAAACACCTTAGATTTGTTTTAATATTGGACTGAATAAAGACCTCAGATTGAAGTTAATAATGCACTGTATAAAGACCTCAGTTTGTTGTTAATTTTGGACTATATAAAGACCTCAGATTGATGTTAGTATAGGACTGTATAAAGATCTTAGATTTATTTTAATATTGAACTGTATAAAGATATCAGATTGATGTTAAATAGGACTGTATAAATACTTCCTAGTGATGTTAATATCGGACTGTATAAAGACTTCAGAGTGATATTAATAATGGACTGTATAAAGACCTCAGATTGATGTTAGTATAGGACTGTATAAAGTTCTTAGAGTTATTTTAATGTTGGACTGTATAAAGATATCAGATTGATGTTAAATAGGACTGTATAAATACTTCATAGTGATGTTAATATCGGACTGTATAAAGACCTCAGAGTGATATTAATAATGGACTGTATAAATACCTCAGATTGATATCAATAGCGGACAGTAAAAAGTCCGCAGATTGATGTTAATATTGGACTGTATAAAGACCTCAGGTTTATTTTAATATTGCGCTGTTTAAAGACCTCAGATTGATGTTAGTATTGGACTGTATAAAGTTCTCAGTGATGTTAATATTGGACTGTATAAAAACCTCAGATTTATTTTAATATTGGACTGTATAATGATATCAGATTGATGTTAAATAAGACGGTATAAAGACCTCTGAGTGATGTTAATATTGGACTGTATAAAGCCTTCAGATTGATGTTAATATTGGAATGTATAAAGACCACAGATTGATGGTAGTAATGGACTGTATGAAGATCTCAGATTTATTTTAATATTGGACTGTATAAAGACCTCAGATGGATGGTAATATCGGACTGTATAAAGCCTTCAGAGCGATGTTAATATTGATCTGCATAAAGACCTCAGAGTGATATTAATAATGCACTGTAAAAAGACTTCAGATTGATGTAAATATTGTACTGTATAAATACCTCAGATTTATTTTAATATTGGACTGTATAAAGACCTTAAATTGATGTTAATATAGGACTGTATGAAGACATCAGAGTGATGTTAATATTGGACTGTATAAATACCTCAGATTGATATTAATAATGAACTGTATAAAGATCTAATATTGATGTTAATAATAGACTGTATGAAGACCTCAGATTGATGTTTTTATTGGACTGTACAAAGACCTAAGATTGATGTTAAAATTGAAGTTAATTGAAAACGATATCAAGACCTACGATTGATGTTATTATTTTTGCAAAATAATACCAATGATTGATGTTAACATTTGACTATTTGGTCGAAATCAAATAAAGTAATAATTTGTTTCTACTTGCCCTTATTTAACTTATCTCTGTACCTCAAATCAACTCTCCAACTGCTGGTGCATTTCTCTATAGTCTTTCACATTTCATGAGCCCACTATTGAGTGGTTACTTGCAGTTATTGAAATTCAAACTGTTGCCGCTTAACAATTGCACAAATACTTATTGTATTGAAAAGAAATAAAGGGAGCAGGAGACTGCGGGAAACAGCACGAAAAAAGGTGTTTATTAAGCACTAATGATAACTGATATTTAGAGCGATAACAGCAGACAATTTCAACAATTGGCAGCAATTCAAATTGAAATTGTTTAATCGATTTTAATTGAATTAAGTTTGAGATGCCATCTCAACACGTACGCGGATGAGGTGTAGAAAAGTTTTTGGCACTTTTTGTAAGTTAAAAGCGACTTGAGAGGGGAGTTTGTGTGTTAAGTAATGAAAAGTGTCATAAATCAAAAAAAAAAGTTTATAAAAGTGATAAATGACAAAATGAAGCATATTAATTGATAAATATCAATTAGCTGAAAGATGTATTAGTAATTCAAATATGCAATAAGAAGAAAATAATGTTGGTTTTGCAATGGAAGGAATGTTTTAGAAAATAAGCTAAAATATGCTTTTGAGGGTTAAGTGTAAATTATGGAGCATAATTGGATTCGTGCTTATATGCTCACAAATAGTATGAATATCATTTACCTTAAATTTTCTTTTGAAAAATATATATTTATTGGTCTTCTATAAAATAAAAACATGACATGAATTAGCCTGCGAGAAAATTGTTTCCATTTTAAAAAAAGTTTTTTTTTTTTTTGCAAAAAATTTTCTTTGTGTATAAGTACCACACAAAAATCCAATAATTCTGTTCAAATATTATATTAAACAGACTTTTCCATTTATGATTTTTCTTTTTTTTTGTATAATTTTTAACGTCCAAAACAAATATTTTCACCATAAAGTTATAAATACATTTCATCTATAGAATAAAATTATGTATTTACATATTAGATATAGTTAGTGCTTCCTTAGCCTACAGCTTCAAATGTGTTCGTCGTATTTTATAACACAGGATGTGTAGTTTTTTTTTATTTAACAAATTTACCACTTTCAAAAGGCTAAAAAAAATTTCATAGAAAAATAATAATTCATAGTTTTTGTTGTTATTGATATATGATACTTTTCGAAAATCAACTCAAAAACCCCTTTGGCCTTAAAATGCATATAAAACAAATATAAGGTTGTGTTTTCATTTAAAATCAATACTGAGTTACAATTTGGGTGAACAAAAAATCGAAAATTTTAGAATTTTGTGGAAAAAAAGGGGATATAAAAAGGAGAGAATTAGAGAGATGCAGAAATAAGGCATTACAGATAACATTATAAACAATATCTTGGACAATATCGTGGACTACATCATAGATGAAAGTGATGTTAATATTGGACTGTATAATGATTTGATAATAATAATGGACTGTATAAAGGCTTAAGATTGATGTGAATATTGGACTGTATAAATACCCCATATTGATATTAATATTGGACTGATAAAGACCTCAAATTGATATTAATATTGGACCTCAGATTTATTTTAATATTGGACTGTATAAAGACGTTAGATTGATGTTAATAATGAACTGCATAAAGACCTCAGATTGATGTTGGCATTGTGCTGTATAAAGACTTCAGATTTATTTTAATATTGGACTGTATAAAGACCTCAGAGTGATATTAATAATGTACTGTATAAAGACGTCATATTGGTGTTAATATTTGACTGTATAGATATATCGGATTGAAGTTAATATTGAACTGTATAAAGAAATCATACTGATGTTAATATTGGACAGTATAAAGACCACAGAGTGATGTGAATATTAGACTGTATAAACACCTCAAATTGATTCTAATATTGTACTGTATAAAGACCTCAGATTTATTTTAATATTAGACTGTATAAAGACCTCAGATTGATGCTACTATTGTACTGTAGAAAGACCTCATATTTATTTTAATATTGGACTGTATAAAGACCTCATATTGATGTTCATATAGCACTGTATAAAGACCTCAGAGTGATACTAATAATGGACTGTATATTGATATATTGATGTTAATATTTGACTGTATAGATACCTCAGAATGAAGTTAATATTGAACTGTACAAAGACCTCAGATTGATTCTAATATTGTGCTGTATAAAGACCTCAGATTTACTTTAATATTAGACTGTATAAAGACCTCAGATTGATGCTACTATTGTACTGTAGAAAGACCTCAGATTTATTTTAATATTGGACTGTATAAAGACCTCATATTGATGTTCATATAGGACTGTATAAATACCTCAGAGTGATATTAATAATGGACTATATAAAGACCTCATATTGATGTTAATATTTAACTGTATAGATACCTCAGATTGATATTAATAATGGACTGTATAAAGACCTCAGATTTATTTTAATATTGGACCGTTTAAAAACCTCATATTGATGTTAATATAGGTCTGTAAAAAGACCTCAGATTGATATTAATATTTGACTGTATAAAAACCTCAGAGTGATGTTAATATTTGACTGTATAAAAACCTGAGAGTGATATTAATAAAGGGCTGTATAAAGACCTCAGATTGAGGTTAATATAGAACGGTATAAAGACCTCAGATTAATGTTACTATTGTACTGTATAAATACCTCAGATTGATGTTAATAATGGACTGCATAAAGACCTCAAATTGATGTTAATATAGGACTGTATAAAGACCTCAGATTAATGTTAATATTGTACTGTATAAATACCTCAGATTTATTTTAATAATGGACTGTATAAAGACCTCATATTGATGTTGATATAGGACTGTATAAAGACCTCAGATTGATACTAATATTGGACTGTATAAAGACCAAAGAGTGATGTTAATATTGGACTGTATAAAGAACTCAGAGTGGTATAAATAATGGACTGAATAAAGATGTCAGATTGATGTTAACATTGTGCTGTATGAATACCTCAGAATTATTTTAATATTGGACTGTATAAAGATCCAGATTGATATTAATATTGGACTGTATAAAGCCCTTAGATTCATTTTAATATTGGACTGTATAAAGACCTCATATTGATGTTAATAGAGGACTGTATAAAGACCTCAGAGTGATGTTAATATTTGACAGTATAGATACCTCATATTGGAGTTAATATTGAACTGTATAAAGCTCTCATACTGATGTTAATAATGGTCTGTGTAAAAACCTCAAATTGATGTTAATATTGTACTGTATAAAGACCTAAGACTGATGTTAGAATTACACATTGCTCTTTGTCACACCCTTTTGTACCCACTATACAATACAATATTTATTTTACATTTGTAACAAATTCTCTCAAAAATAAACTAAAAATTATTACATAAAAACTACAATACATATAAAAATTCTATTCTTTTCTTTACACTTCCCATATTTTATACAGATGCCAATATTGACTATAAAATGTTGCTGGCCAACAATGAAAATAATTCAATGAAAACAGGTGGTGCTGATGTTGCTACAGCCTGCAATAAACCAATCTGCAATACAGCAGCGGCAGCAACAACAACAACATTGCCACAAACTTTAGCAGAAAAAACAACTACAAATTATGATGTTGAACGTAAATATGGCAAAATACCGGCGGAAATATATTTGCTTTATTTGCGTGCATCTGGTTTAACAATTGTTTTAATATTTTTCATCACGGCCCTAATTTGGCAAACATTGCGTGTTTATACGGATGTCTGGTTACAGCAATGGACTGACTACAACATCCATTCATATAATCTACAAAAAGCAACAGCAGTTGCTCCACTTGCTGCCACAAAAAATATATCCGCACTACATAAACAGCAACAACAGCAGCCAACAGAGCAACAAATGAGCCACAAATATGCATCAGCAGCAACAACAACTACAATGACTGCATTTGCATCTGCATCAGTGGTATCTTCTGGAGCAACAATGACTGAAAATGTGGATCGTCATGAAGTCACGTATTATTTTCATATTTATGCGGCCATTTCGGGTGTTTGTATTGTGATGGCCATGTTATCAACGCCGGCTGGTCAATGGGCCGGCTGTAAAGCTCGTCAAAATTTGCATGATAAACTTTTACAGTCGATTATGCACAAGTCATTGCATTTTTTTCAAATTACCCCATTGGGCAGAATAATGAATAGGTTTAGTAATGATATGGCCATAATAGATAAGGTAAGTTTGATGTTGGGCAAACAATAAAAAAATAAATCAGAGAAAAGTAAAACATGTAGGGGAACATGATGAGCATTAGGGGTATTTAGGGACAACAGGCTATACAGATAATGGACTCGACAATATACTAGACAAGATACTAGACAATAGACTAGACAAGAGACTAGACACGAGACTAGAGAATAGACTAGACAATAGACTAGACAATAGAATAGGCAATAGAATAGACAAGAGACTGGAGAATAGACAATATACTAGACAATAGACTAGAGAAAAGACTAGATAAAAGACTAGACAGTAGACTAGACAATAGACTAGACAATAGCATAGGCAATAGAATAGGCAATACACTAAACAATAGACTAGATAATAAACTAGATAATAAACTGGACAATAGAATAGGCAATAGCCTAAACTATAGACTAGACAATATACTAGACAGTTGACTAGATAATAGAATAGGCAATAGACTAGACAATATACTATACAATCGACTAGACAATAGACTAGACAATAGACTAGACAGTTGACTAGATAATAGAATAGGCAATAGACTGGACAATAGACTAGAAAATAGACTAGACAATAGACTAGACAATAGACTAGACAATAGACTAGAGAATAGACTAGACAATAGAATAGGCAATAGACTAGACAATACACTAGACTAGACAATAGTATAGGCAATAGACTGGACAATAGACTAGACAAGAATGGACTAGATACATACTAAGTAAGACTCTAATTTTACATTTATTATTTTGCATTTTTGCTTTTATTTCCTTGAATATCCCTAATAAATTTTCTTTTTAACTTTTTTAATGTATTTTGTGTTTTTTTTTTAGAAAATTGCTGCTACTAGTCAGCGCCTGTTACAATTTACTTTATTGTGTCTGTGTGCCATTCTAATCAATGTCATTATTACCCCCTGGTTTATGGTGGTGACCATACCCGTCTGTCTGGCATATTATGCCATTCAAAAGTTCTATAGATGTTCCTCCAGGTAAGATAAACAAAATGTCAAGTTTAATTTGTTTCAAAAACTTAGCAAATTACCAAAAAAGATTAAATAGGTATTAAGAGCTCAATAAAATTTAAATAATAACTTAAAAGTTAAAAGACTTAAAGAGTTTGAATACGTTTTTAAATAAACTAAAGTCTTTTGTACTACAACTGCATAAAATTTTCTATATATTTAGCTGAGAAAATATTTTTGCTTCCCAAATATGAAATCTTTTTAATATTCACTGAATTTATATCAACATTATTTGATTTACTTAAAAAAAAAAACAGAAAAATATTCAACATCAACTTAATTAAAAACTTTATGCAGCTGAAAAGTCTAGACCAACTTTTTAATGAAATTATGAACATCAAAACAAAATACACATTAGTTTTGCTATTTCTTTTCTCAATAAATATGAAAACTGCATTATTAAATAACACTGTTGTTTTATAATAAACTTTTTCCAAAAAGCATCAAATAAAACAATTTTAAAACTAAAAACTATTACTCAGAATTCAAAGACAAGCAACTCATATTTAGCAACAACCGATTGCTACAAATTAAGCACAATTGTTGCCATTTCCTTTCCACCACAGAACTTTTTGAGCAAATATAACAAACAACAATAGTACTGCTAATAGAAATGAACACGTTAAACGTATAAGTGTCAAAGACCGGATAAAGTACGCACAAAATTGTTTAGTTTTTATTTTTGTCAATAGTTTTCGTTATTTCCCTTGCAGTTTTCTTTTATTTCGGAGAGCAATGGAAGGAAATGAAAAAGTTTTTAAACAAATTGTTATTAGTTCATGAAATATGCAATGTTTTGTAATAAGAAAAAGTTTTTTTTAGTAGCAAAATTAAGGTTTTTAAGATAATGCTGAAATTTTGGCTAAACTAGTGCAATACACAAGATAAGATTTACAAAGTTATATTTAGCATGATTTTGTTTAGTGAATTGTTCATGTCCATATCCTTCACAAATTGTCTAGTTTCATTTTTAACAGTTTATGCATTCACTGTAAGATCTCAGCGAAGCTTCAGATTTTCGTGGATTGGAAGCAGGTTAGTCAAGCAAGGGTTGGCACAAGGCACTCATAAGACCTTCTAAGATACAGAACAGACTTTCCTCATGTTTTCATATTCCTATTCCTATTCCTATTTCTATTTCTATTTCTATTTCTATTTCTATTTCTATTTCTATTTCTATTTCTATTTCTATTTCTATTTCTATTTCTATTTCTATTTCTATTTCTATTTCTATTTCTATTTCTATTTCTATTTCTATTTCTATTTCTATTTCTATTTCTATTTCTATTTCTATTTCTATTTCTATTTCTATTTCTATTTCTATTTCTATTTCTATTTCTATTTCTATTTCTATTTCTATTTCTATTTCTATTTCTATTTCTATTTCTATTTCTATTTCTATTTCTATTCCCATTCCTATTCCTATTCCCATTCCCATTCCCATTCCTATTCCCATTCCTATTCCTATTCCTATTCCTATTCCTATTCCTATTCCTATTCCTATTCCTATTCCTATTCCTATTCCTATTCCTATTCCTATTCCTATTCCTATTCCTATTCCTATTCCTATTCCTATTCCTATTCCTATTCCTATTCCTATTCCTATTCCTATTCCTATTCCTATTCCTATTCCTATTCCTATTCCTATTCCTATTCCTATTCCTATTCCTATTCCTATTCCTATTCCTATTCCTATTCCTATTCCTATTCCTATTCCTATTCCTATTCCTATTCCTATTCCTATTCCTATTCCTATTCCTATTCCTATTCCTATTCCTATTCCTATTCCTATTCCTATTCCTATTCCTATTCCTATTCCTATTCCTATTCCTATTCCTATTCCTATTCCTATTCCTATTCCTATTCCTATTCCTATTCCTATTCCTATTCCTATTCCTATTCCTATTCCTATTCCTATTCCTATTCCTATTCCTATTCCTATTCCTATTCCTATTCCTATTCCTATTCCTATTCCTATTCCTATTCCTATTCCTATTCCTATTCCTATTCCTATTCCTATTCCTATTCCTATTCCTATTCCTATTCCTATTCCTATTCCTATTCCTATTCCTATTCCTATTCCTATTCCTATTCCTATTCCTATTCCTATTCCTATTCCTATTCCTATTCCTATTCCTATTCCTATTCCTATTCCTATTCCTATTCCTATTCCTATTCCTATTCCTATTCCTATTCCTATTCCTATTCCTATTCCTATTCCTATTCCTATTCCTATTCCTATTCCTATTCCTATTCCTATTCCTATTCCTATTCCTATTCCTATTCCTATTCCTATTCCTATTCCTATTCCTATTCCTATTCCTATTCCTATTCCTATTCCTATTCCTATTCCTATTCCTATTCCTATTCCTATTCCTATTCCTATTCCTATTCCTATTCCTATTCCTATTCCTATTCCTATTCCTATTCCTATTCCTATTCCTATTCCTATTCCTATTCCTATTCCTATTCCTATTCCTATTCCTATTCCTATTCCTATTCCTATTCCTATTCCTATTCCTATTCCTATTCCTATTCCTATTCCTATTCCTATTCCTATTCCTATTCCTATTCCTATTCCTATTCCTATTCCTATTCCTATTCCTATTCCTATTCCTATTCCTATTCCTATTCCTATTCCTATTCCTATTCCTATTCCTATTCCTATTCCTATTCCTATTCCTATTCCTATTCCTATTCCTATTCCTATTCCTATTCCTATTCCTATTCCTATTCCTATTCCTATTCCTATTCCTATTCCTATTCCTATTCCTATTCCTATTCCTATTCCTATTCCTATTCCTATTCCTATTCCTATTCCTATTCCTATTCCTATTCCTATTCCTATTCCTATTCCTATTCCTATTCCTATTCCTATTCCTATTCCTATTCCTATTCCTATTCCTATTCCTATTCCTATTCCTATTCCTATTCCTATTCCTATTCCTATTCCTATTCCTATTCCTATTCCTATTCCTATTCCTATTCCTATTCCTATTCCTATTCCTATTCCTATTCCTATTCCTATTCCTATTCCTATTCCTATTCCTATTCCTATTCCTATTCCTATTCCTATTCCTATTCCCATTCCTATTCGTATTACCATTCCTATTCCCAATCCTATTCCTATTCCTATTCTTATTGCTATCTTATTCCTATTCTTCTGCATGGTCTGATCATTTATAATTTTGTCATCTGAATTATTCCATATTCCCTCGTTTATTATCTCTATTTATATCCCTATATTTCCTGTTTCCCCCTTTTTAAGGAAACTTTAAATTAAATATTCCCTTTTTAAATAGTTTAACTCCCACTACAAAACAATCAAATCCTTAAGTTTGTCCCTGTTTTAAACCATTTATTTATTGCACACATACGAGTATGTTCCTGTTTCTCCTTGTGTTGTAGTAGTTGCTGCTAGTTGCTATATTATCATTATTTGTTGCTTAAACATGTTTACATTTTTGTTAAGTTTTTCTTTAGTTTTCCCTTTGTTGTTTTACCAGTACCAGTGGGGAAAAGTAAGAAATAAAATGTTCTTTGAAACAAAATAGAAAACCAAAGAAATGTAAAAGGAACTGTGTACGTTCCATTCTAGTTTAGTAAATAATAAAAACTATACTTTAACTTTTAGTTTGGCAGCTTTATCAAGAAACACGCAGCACTCTGCACAATAGAGAGAAAGAGGGATTATAAATAAACAGAAGTCCCTTTGAGGTTGTCGATTGTGTTGTGTTTTGCCTCACTTTGTTTAGTTTATGTTGTAGTTTGGTATTGTTGCAACAATGCACTCGCTAGTGTTGTTGCATGTTCTACATATTTTACATTATTTTAAGAGTAAAATCAATTTTTGGCAGCAGTCTAGTATTGGGTAGACAGGGGGAAGTATAATTTAAAGGAATTCAAACTGAACATAGTTTATTATTGTTTTATTGAAAGTGTTTTAAATGAATTGGTTTTTAGTATAAACATTTTTATGCTAATAAATATTTGATTGGAAATTGTTCTTAATTATTTTTAGTTATATTTATATTTCCTCGTTTTTTATGTAAATATTTTACTTGTTATTAATATTCGTTTATTTTGTTTGTTTCTGTTTAGAGAATTGCAGCGTATTGAGAATTCCACAAACTCACCAGTCATTTCCCATCTATCGGAAACAATACAAGGTGTAACTACAATACGTGCCTACAATCAGGAGTCACGTTTCACAGAAATCCTGTTTCGGCGTCTCGAAGAAAATACTATAGCCTTTACCATATTGAATACAAGCAATCGCTGGTTGGGAATATCATTGGTAAGTGAAGAAAACATACATTCAGTACTAACTAACCTAAAATATTAAACATTTGTTCAAATTGTTTGATAAAATTTGTTTTGATTTTTTTGTGAAACAAATCCGGTTCATGTAACCTTAATTGCCTGTGTTGGATTAAATCACATGTGTTCCTTGTACAGGAGCCCCAACTCTCTTACTCCTTAATATGTTAGTTACATGTTTAGTCATTAAGTCATTTGTTAAAAAACAATTAGGAAATACGTTAAACTATTTTTTTGTTTAAACAAACTATGTATTTTGTTTTCATAGCAATTCCTGTTGTTATTTTACTTCCATTAAATCTTTGCAACTCTCTCTCTCTTTCCCTGGCTATTTTAATTTCTTAAGAATTTTGTTGGAAAACTTCTTATGTTTTTTTTTTAAAACAAATATGAAAACTCCCTACAACAGCTGTCATAACTGCTGGAACGTGCCAGGGTTCCTAAAGGCCATCCTAAGTATTTTGTACATTTTATGTACAAAATTAAAGTGAAGTTATATGTTTATTTTCAACATTCTCAGGGAAAGTAAGAAACTAATTTAGACACTGTTACAAAATAGTTAGTTTTTGAAAGTTTCTGGCTATATTAAAGAGTGAGAGGGTTCAATAAATGTAATTTGATTGAGAAATTTAGTAAGGTGTGTTTAAATGATAAATTAAAAAGTAATTTAGATTTTTTAAAATGAAATTAGTTTTAAATCAAACTATAATTACTAATAAATGTATTTGAAATTAATGATATTGTGTGAGTAGCTTGATAAATCCTATATAAAATTTAGATTTGTTAAGCTGACACCTTCCTTTTGGCCAGTTCTAGTTCAGGTTCAGGTTCTAGTTCAGTTTCTAGTTCAGGTTTAGGTTCTTGATCAACTTCTAGTTCAGGTTCTAGTTTAGGTTCTAGTTTAGGTTCTAATTTAGATTCTAGGTTAGGTTCTAGTTCAGGTTCTAGTTTAGGTTATAGTTCAGGATCTAGGTCAGGTTCTAGTTCAGGTTCTAGTTCAAATTCTAGTTCAGATTCTAGTTCAGGTTCAGGTTCTAGTTCAGGTTATAGTTCATGTTCTAGCTCTAGTTCTAGTTCAGGTTCTAGTTCAGGTTCAGGTTCTAGTTCAGGTTCTAGTTCAGTTCTAGTTCAGGTTCTAGTTCAGGTTCTAGTTCAGGTTCTAGTTCAGATTCTAGTTCAGGTTTTAGTTCAGGTTCTAGTTCAGGTTCTAGTTCAGGTTCTAGTTCAGGTTCTAGTTCAGGTTCTAGTTCTAGTTCAGGTTCTAGTTCAGTTCTAGTTCAGTTCTAGTTCAGTTCTAGTTCAGTTCTAGTTCAGTTCTAGTTCAGTTCTAGTTCAGTTCTAGTTCAGTTCTAGTTCAGTTCTAGTTCAATTCTAGTTCAGTTCTAGTTCAGTTCTAGTTCAGTTCTAGTTCAGTTCTAGTTCAGTTCTAGTTCAGTTCTAGTTCAGTTCTAGTTCAGTTCTAGTTCAGTTCTAGTTCAGTTCTAGTTCAGTTCTAGTTCAGTTCTAGTTCAGTTCTAGTTCAGTTCTAGTTCAGTTCTAGTTCAGTTCTAGTTCAGTTCTAGTTCAGTTCTAGTTCAGTTATAGTTCCGTTCTAGTTCAGTTCTAGTTCAGGTTCTAGTTCAGGTTCTAGTTCAGGTTCTAGTTCAGATTCTTGGTCAATTTCTAGTTCAGGTTCTAGTTCAGGTTCTAGTTCAGGTTCTAGTTCTGGTTCTAGTTCAGGTTCAGATTCAGGTTCTTGTTCAGGTTCAGGTTCTTGGTCAAGTTCTAGGTCAGGTTCTAGTTCAGGTTCTAGTTCAGGTTCTAGTTCAGGTTCTAGTTCAGGTTCTAGTTCAGTTCTAATTAATTTCTAGTTCAGTTCTAGTTCAGGTGCTAGTTCTGGTTCTAGTTCAGGTTCTAGTTCAGGTTCTAGTTCTGGTTCTAGTTCAGATTTAGATTCTAGTTCAGTTCTAGTTCAGGTTCTAGTTCAGGTTCTAGTTCTGGTTCTAGTTCAGGTTCTAGTGCTGGTTCTAGTTCAGGTTCAGATTCTAGGTCAGGTTCAGGTTCTTCGTCAAGTTCTAGTTCAGGTTCTAGTTCAGGTTCTAGTTCATGTTCTGGTTCAGGTTCTAGTTCAGGTTCAGATTCTAAGGCAGGTTCTTGTTCAGGTTCTTGGTCAAGTTCTAGTTCAGATTCTAGTTCAGGTTCTAGATCACGCTCTAGTTCAGATTCTAGCTCAGGTTCTAGATCAGGTTCTAGTTCAGATTCTAGTTCAGGTTCTAGTTCAGGTTTTAGTTCAGCTTCTAGTTCAGGTTCAGGTTCTACTTCATGTTCTAGTTCAGGTTCTAGTTCAGGCTCTAGTTCAGGTTATACTTCAGGTTCTACTTCAGGTTCTAGTTCAGGCTCTAGTTCAGGTTCTACTTCAGGTTCTAGTTCAGGTTTTAGTTCAGGTTCTAGTTCAGGTTCAGGTTCACGTTCTTGGTCAGGTTCTAGTACAGGTCCTAGTTCATGTTCTAGTTCAGGTTCTAGTTCTTTTTGGCCAACATGTTATTAACATTTTGTTATTCGTTTTATAATTTGAAACATTACATGTATCAGTTCCCTCCCTATTTGCATTATTTCATATGTACCACTACGTATGAGTAATGAAATGTAGTTGGGAAACAATTAATAACAATCATACGCCCTGATGTCCAATAATTAAAAATATATTTAGTTATTATACAACTTTTAAAATCCTGATCGGATTAAAAGATAACTTCATGTGATGATAGAAGAGAAGTTAAGCTCTCACAATATTATATACAATATACAAGATCGCTGCGTATGAGTAACATTTTCCACTTTGGAATAAATTAATATCTATCATACGACATGGGGGTAATGAAATTATACAATTGTAATCATTATATAACTTCTGAAATATTGATCAACTCCAAAGTAAGTTTAAACTGATGATAGAAGATATGTTAGGCTTGCACAATATGTTGTATTAAAATAAAATTTTAGATACAATACGACAAAATTGTTCACCAAGTTGGACTTTTTTTTAAAAAATAATTTAAGTCATCTCTACTATCAACTTCAGTTATATCGTGTCTTTCTCATACAACCCCTATCAACAGAAATTTTCTTTAAGTACACATTTAAACCTCTTACAACAACCCCTAAGACGACACATTATTTTCTAATATATTACAATTGTTTTAAATTATAAAATGGTACTTCTATACAACTAATGACTCTTACAATTTCTTAACAATTTTCTATTAAAACTTCTTATTTTTAATTCCTCTAAAATTTCCACACCCTAGTAAACCACAAGTAATTTTTTCTTTTCCTTCATTTCCCTCCGACAATATTGCTGGCAACAAACAATAGGATTACCTGGGTGGTGTGATTGTATTTGTGGCCATAGTGACAGCTTTATTGGCGGCAACAATAGCCTGCAACAGTTATAGTAAACAACAGCAGCAGCAACAATCCAGCAATGATGAACACATGATGACAGGCGACACAAAAGAAACACTGTTGCCCCTAACACCGACACCATCTTTAGTTGGTTTGGCCATAAACTATACACTGCTGATGCCAATTTATTTGAATTGGGTTGTAAAACTTTTGGCCGATATGGAAATGTATGTTGGTTCCGTTGAACGTATTGCTTATTATGCTGATGCTTCGGAAACTATGGAAGTCGATGATGAAAACAATAAATTAGGGCACCCAGAAGAAACTACAGAAAAAACAGGACATAATGAAGAAAACAGAGCTGGCGCTGATGATGTGGCAAATGTCAGTTGTAGCAGCAACAACAATTGTAAAGAGTGCATCATAACAAAAGAAAATAATGAAGATATTGTACCAAATACTTTAACTATCACTGGTCTGATAGCAAAGTCTACAACTTCACCAGACAACAATGATAAATGTTTAAACTTAACTGCAAATAATAAAACAACCGACAACAATGTCGATACAGCTACTGCCACAGCTTGTACCATAAATAAAGCAGCTACTGATGATGATACCCATCATCATCTTACTAATGATGGACATATTGCAGCTGAAACCACAAAAACTTTAGCACATAAACAGCAAACAACAATAGCAGCAGCAGCAGCATCAGGAGCAGGAGCAACAAAATGTGACGACAACAATGACATGAAGACGATTGCAACATCACCACGAACATCTACAGCAGCAGCCAAGAACATTAAGAATAAGAAGTCTTTTACATCTTCTAACTCGAACACATCGTCGAAGCCATTAGAACGTAATGATGCAGAAAGGAGAGCCAGTGTGCGTCGTTTGGCCAAGTATAAAAAACAATGTAAGTAGAATGTGTTTAAGAAAAAAACTGTTTACACTAGCAGGAAAAAAGAGTTCTAGTTCAATTCTAGTTTAGGTTTTAGTTCTAGTTCAGTTCTTGTTCAGTTCTAGTTCAGTTCTAGTTCAGTTCTAGTTCAGTTCTAGTTCAGTTCTAGTTCAGTTCTAGTTCAGTTCTAGTTCAGTTCTAGTTCAGTTCTAGTTCAGTTCTAGTTCAGTTCTAGTTCAGTTCTAGTTCAGTTCTAGTTCAGTTCTAGTTCAGTTCTAGTTCAGTTCTAGTTCAGTTCTAGTTCAGTTCTAGTTCAGTTCTAGTTCAGTTCTAGTTCAGTTCTAGTTCAGTTCTAGTTCAGTTCTAGTTCAGTTCTAGTTCAGTTCTAGTTCAGTTCTAGTTCAGTTCTAGTTCAGGTTCTAGTTCAGGTTCTAGTTCAGGTTCTAGTTCAGGTTCTAGTTCAGGTTCTAGTTCAGGTTCTAGTTCAGGTTCTAGTTCAGGTTCTAGTTCAGGTTCTAGTTCAGGTTCTAGTTCAGGTTCTAGTTCAGGTTCTAGTTCAGGTTCTAGTTCAGGTTCTAGTTCAGGTTCTAGTTCAGGTTCTAGTTCAGGTTCTAGTTCAGGTTCTAGTTCAGGTTCTAGTTCAGGTTCTAGTTCAGGTTCTAGTTCAGGTTCTAGTTCAGGTTCTAGTTCAGGTTCTAGTTCAGGTTCTAGTTCAGGTTCTAGTTCAGGTTCTAGTTCAGGTTCTAGTTCAGGTTCTAGTTCAGGTTCTAGTTCAGGTTCTAGTTCAGGTTCTAGTTCAGGTTCTAGTTCAGGTTCTAGTTCAGGTTCTAGTTCAGGTTCTAGTTCAGGTTCTAGTTCAGGTTCTAGTTCAGGTTCTAGTTCAGGTTCTAGTTCAGGTTCTAGTTCAGGTTCTAGTTCAGGTTCTAGTTCAGGTTCTAGTTCAGGTTCTAGTTCAGGTTCTAGTTCAGGTTCTAGTTCAGGTTCTAGTTCAGGTTCTAGTTCAGGTTCTAGTTCAGGTTCTAGTTCAGGTTCTAGTTCAGGTTCTAGTTCAGGTTCTAGTTCAGGTTCTAGTTCAGGTTCTAGTTCAGGTTCTAGTTCAGGTTCTAGTTCAGGTTCTAGTTCAGGTTCTAGTTCAGGTTCTAGTTCAGGTTCTAGTTCAGGTTCTAGTTCAGGTTCTAGTTCAGGTTCTAGTTCAGGTTCTAGTTCAGGTTCTAGTTCAGGTTCTAGTTCAGGTTCTAGTTCAGGTTCTAGTTCAGGTTCTAGTTCAGGTTCTAGTTCAGGTTCTAGTTCAGGTTCTAGTTCAGGTTCTAGTTCAGGTTCTAGTTCAGGTTCTAGTTCAGGTTCTAGTTTAGGTTCTAGTTCAGGTTCTAGTTCAGGTTCTAGTTCAGGTTCTAGTTCAGGTTCTAGTTCAGGTTCTAGTTCAGGTTCTAGTTCAGTTCTAGTCTATATTCTAATCTATCGTCCATCCTGTGCTGTGGTCATTGGTCTAGTCTATGCCAGCGTAAACGCCTTAAAATATACAGCACAAGTAAACATTGAAGTATTTGTTTCTTTGCTCTTGTTAATGTTTTTCTCTATTTTAAAGTTTATTTCTGAAAATGAGCTGAAATGTCTGTCTGATGGCTTGTGTGTGTAAGCTCACAGTGGGGCAAAATAAAAATATTTTGGAAATAAATCTGCCATATCCAAGTGGTTGATCCGATTACGCTTTCTGTTATGACGAATGACCTCACAGAACTGTGGAGCAGTGCTGTGGTGGTTAAACGGTTTAGCCAGTTGTGCCTACTGTGCAGTGTATAAAAGACAGTTTAAGGGGGGTTTTTGTCTAAAACATGTTTGTTTACTTTTTATGTTGAAAACTGTATGTGAGTTTGAGTGTGAATTTGCGTGTGTGTGTATATTTGTTTGTTTGTGTATTAGTGATTTCAATTTCAAGGTAAGTTTAATGGTTAAAGTTTATGAGCAAAATTGTTTGACTTTGTTTGGTATCCTGCTGTGTATGTGTGTGAGGTATATGGGAATGTTTGAGTGTAAAGGAATGAGCAGGGATATTCAGCTTTAAATGTGAGAATTTTACTACTTATTTATAGTTTAACTTTTTTCTTTAAGCAATTAGTAATTGAATTAAAAATAATTTTAAATAAGGGGCGAAATTGAAAAGCTCAATTTAAGTGAAGGGTGAGATATCTTGAGATATCTTAGAACTTTCTAATTTTATTATTTTTAATATAAAATAAATATTTTTATGATGGCTTTTATTCTGTTAAAGAATTTTTCTATATTTTTTTGGTTAGTTAGGGCGTGTGTTTTATGTTAAGCTTAACTAAGCATAACTGAAGCTTTATGGTTTATTACAGCAATTTCCGGTTTAAAAGTTTATTGACAATTTCATAACTGCATTATCGATTTTGTAGTAAATAAATGAAAAACTCCTTGTTATGTTATTATGATTATAATTTTATTTTATTTGAACTTTATTTTTTTTTTGTTTATACAATAAATCATAATGTTTTATTTATATTTTCCAAATTTCTTTAATTTTATTTTATATTTTTTTTTTGTAGAAAGTTGGTTTTGTGTTTTTGTTAAGAGAAATCCTTTTAAATATTTATTAGTATTTTACTTTCATGTTTTATTTTAATATTTGTTTCTAGTTCGTTTTTTTGACTGACACAGACACATTTTGTGGTTGGAAAACAATAAATCTTTGAGTAGAATTTTTTGTTTCTGTTTTTTTCATCCGCCATTTCGTTTGGCTAACTGTTTTTTATACCATTCACCATGATGGATAAGGGGTGTATTATAAGTTTGTCATTCCGTTTGTGGTTTCCACATTTTTCTCATTTGAGACCCCATAATTTGGAAATCATCTTTCCGAAGCCAACAAATAACTTAAATACATAAATATAACCACCATAATCCAACTTAGGTTGTTATCTAAAATCGGCTATTTTTCACCTATTTGTTTCCAACAAAATTTTGTTCAAAAAAAAAAAAAATAATAAAAAATTTAAAAAAAAATTTTTAACAAAAATTTTTTCCCAACATTTTTTTTCTAAATTTTTTTTACTATTTTACTTTGAGAAGAGTATTTTTAATTATTTTTATTAAAAAAAAAAATAATTTTTTTTTTCACATAATTTATTATACCCTACACCCACCTTAAAATATACCGATCGACTTAGAATCACTTTCTTAGTCGATTAAACGATGTCCGTCCGTCCGTCTGGTTGGCTGGCTGTCCATGTAAACCTTGTGCGCAGAATACAGGTCGCAATTTTGAAGATATTTCGATAAAATTTGGTACATATTAATTTTTCCAACCAAGGACCAAGCCTATTGAAACTGGCTGAAATCGGTCTATTATTTCACCTAGCCCCCATACAAATGTTCTCTCGAAATTGGATTTTATCGGTCATAAATGTTTAATTTATATATGTATATCCACAAATTGCGCTCCAAATAAGTTTTATATATACAAAATTCATGTCACCAAATTTTGTTACGATCGGTCCATAATTAGTCATAGCTCCCATATAGACCCGCTTCCGAAAATCACTTTAACGTGCATAAATCGCTTAAAAATGTTGGTATACTCACAAAATTCAACATAGTAAACTTTCATAGAGACATAAATCATGCGACCTAATTTCATGGTGATCGGTCCATAATTGGTCATAGCCCCCATATAAGGCCCACTTCCGAAAATCACTCAAAAATATAAATTATTGAAATTTTAAAAGAAAAATGTTTTTGCTCTTTTACTTAGTGTAGGGTATTATATGGTCGGGCTTGACCGACCATACTTTCTTACTTGTCTTAGATTTTACTTTTAGAAGGGTATATAATATTCGTCACAACCGATTACATAATTGTAACTTGTTTTTAACCAAGCCTATCCTGTTTGAACAGTGTTTGAGCTACCAATAAAGAGGTTTTTTTCTGTTCTTTTGGTCCCTTGAGGTATTTAAAAAAGTGATATAGTTGGTTAATTCAAGGATATGTAACATCCAGGAGGAGAAAAATATTCGCTGAGACGACTATTTATTTTATAGGCGGAAAAATTTGTCTCGGCTATCAAGAAATCCTGAAGAAATCAGAAGATTTTCCAGCTTACTATTAAAAATAATTCAATTACTTCCTTGTAGGGTGCTTCTTTTCCCTTTAATATATTTCCTATCTGTTTTTTTATTTAAAATATTGTTATATTGCTTTATTTTTTTGTCTGTTATTATTTATTTATGTATTGTTTTTTTTTTATTTAAATATTGTTATTGTTGTTATTCTATATACTAACAGTTTTTTTTTTTGTTGGTGCCTTTTGATATTTTACAGACAAACCAGTAGCAATTTCGTGGCCACAACGTGGTGATATATCTTTTGAAAATGTCAGTTTACGTTATGAAGGCCAACCAGAGGATGTTATTAAAAATTTAAATTTAACAATAGCATCAGGTCAAAGGGTAAGTCAATTCTAATAATAATGGAAATGTAAAATTTTATAACAAATATGGAAAGTGTTATAAGGAAATT
This sequence comes from Calliphora vicina, assembly GCF_958450345.1. Taxonomy (NCBI): domain Eukaryota; kingdom Metazoa; phylum Arthropoda; class Insecta; order Diptera; family Calliphoridae; genus Calliphora; species Calliphora vicina. Next base: position 136,503,670 of record NC_088781.1, read on the forward strand.
TAAAAAAAAATGCAATAAAAAAATGAAATTTAAATTTTTTAGCCCAACAAAAACTTACTCAATAAATCACACTTACAAGAGTTGTTTTTGTTTTCACATAGCTTTTTCTTATCACTTAGGTTTTTGACAACTGAGTTAGGTTTTTGATAGGACTGTTTCTGATCAATAGTTTTACATATTTAAAAAGACAAAGTTTTATTTAAAATTAAGTTTAAATCTTAATTTATTAAACTTTTATGTTTGTTTAAGTTTGTGAGTCATGGAAATATAACCATATACGGACACCAGTTTGTGATAAAAGACCAAAAAAAAAAGACCCGTGTCTCCCAGTTTTGCCCAAAGTCATGCACTTTTATTTTTGCAAAAAAAAATTATCATTTTCTCAGGCTCATATCTTGCAAACAGTTCGGAATTTTGATTTACTCTCTGAGTCAAAGTTGAAGCCCTTGTCATAAAGAACAAAAATTGTGAACATTTAAAATCAAAAAAACTTCATCTTCAAGATCAAAATCGCAAAAATCTTAATCAAACTTAATTTAGAAATAATTTTTTTTTAAAGCTGCCCAAAAGTATGCTTTAATTTATAATAATTTAATAGTTTATGGCACAAAAAACTTAATTCCTTTACTTTTTTCATACTAACATACTAAATGGTGTTAAGAATCATTCCTAGGAAGTTGATATGTTCTAGAAAGTTGTTTATTAAGATCTAAGGTACATTTTTGTAGTTGATTGTTTTCTTGAATTTTGAACGGTTTGCTACCTATGGACCTTAACAGGGGTTTTTTGCGATTTTGATCTTGAAGATGAAGTTTTTTTGATTTTATATGTTCTCAATTTTTATTCTTTATGACAAGGGCTACAACTTTGCCTCAGAGAGTAAATCAAATTTCCGAACTGTTTGCAAGATATAAGCCTGAGAAAATTATCACTTTTTTGCAATAATGACACCAAGGCCCCTAATCTTTAGGGGTCCATAAAAAGATTGCAAAACTGGGAGACACGAGTCTTTTTTTGGTCTTTTATCACGTAGTGGTGTCCGTATATGGTTATATTTTTTCGTGTTCCTCAATAGATGTCTATTAATATTCTTGTCCTCACTAAATTAGACCGTGACTCTATTAAATTTTTTATAAATTTTGTTCTTTTTTCTATTTTTTCTTTCGGTTAACAACAGACGTTGCTAACTTATTTATAGATTTTCATAAAATATAGATTTTTTTCCCCCATAATAACTAATTTCATTTATTTTGCTGTTGCATAGTATATGAGCTCAATTAAACTGCATCATCACTACAACACAACAGTTTATTAACCTACTCAGCTCCTGTTAATATACTACAGATTTAAGCTTTTGATAAAAAACAAATCTATTTTTTTTACTATATATTGTATCATTTTGGGATATTTTAAGTTGGTTTATCATGTGTAAAAATATTTTTTTTTACATAATCAATACCATAGAAAAAAATTATTAATTTTATATACATACATACATTTACAAAATATGTCTGTATCAGTGATGGAAAAGTTAATAGAATCGTACTTTTTTTTGATACTACTTTATATGGAAAACTTTCAAACTACATATTTTCATTACAAATTCCTATAGACTTTTCTACAAAGAATCTTGTAGAAAATGTTTTTCATAACAAATTGTATTTTTTGCAGAAAATATTCAATATAACCAGTATTGTATTTAAAAAATCTTGTATGTAACAGAAATTTCTATAAAGATTCCTGTTTAAAATAATATTTTATATATAAAAGTAGGAGAGTAATAGTCGGCTATGCCGAGTCTTACAAATGCATCACCAAAATATACTTTAAAATAAAAATTTTAAATATTTTTAGGTAAAAAAAAATTGTTTTTTAACTTAATTTTTTTTTAAATTGGTTTTTTAATTTTTTTAAAAATTGTTTTTTTTAAAATAAAAAAATTTCGAAATGGTTTTTTAATTAATTATTTTTTTAAAATTGTTTTTTTTTTTACTAAAATTAAAAATTTTAATATTTTTTAAAATTTAGTCAGAGAATGCTATATTTGGCTGTGTCTAATCTTATATACTCTTCACCAAATTATACTTTAAAATACAAGTTTTAAATATTTCAAAACTATTTTAAATTTTTTTTTTCAAAAATTTTTCCCATTTTTTTTTTTAATTTTTTTTTCAATTTATTAGTGAAATAAAATTTCTGACAAACTAATTTTTTGGTAAAAAAAATTCGGGTAAAAAATTTTGTTCCTGATTTTGACCCATTGTAGGTCCAACTTACTATATATAGCCTTATATACATCGTTGCAATGGACCTTGAAATATCTATCATTAGATATCCATATTGTCTATATTAATGACTTAGTAATCCAGATATAGATAAAAAATAGGCCAAAAATCGAGGTTGTACCGATCTTTCCCTTTTGCAATTGGTCCAAATATTTCAGCTATTTGAGGACTAATATAAAGCATATATATTTAAATTCAAGTAGCTCATGAAGAAAATTCCCATAAAATAAAGTAGTACTCTTCATTTAAACCAAAAACTCTCTATAAATATTTAGTTAAAATTATAATTTATTAAAATTATTTTTAAAAAATTTAAATCACTTCAGTTTTGAATACAAATTTCAATATATTTTCAATACAATATTTCATAGTGTTTCAAATCTACCTATTAGTGAATATTGTTAGCTATTTGAAACAGTTTTTATAGTTTAGTTAGCCGAATTAGCAACAGAGTTATAGCATATTTAGTTAAATAACCCAATAATTAATATTAATCATACGCCTCCTATAGAAAAATATGATTTTTAATATTTTAAGCCTAATGCTAACGGATATGTGTTTGTTTTATCATTATTTTCTTAAAAGGAATTAATGTTTAAATGATTGCTGGAATCAGCCAACAAGTATTACAATTATAAATAGTACTTATTTTATACAACAGATAGAAAGTGAGAAATATATCCAAATATTTAGATTTAAGGAGGTCATAGAGTAGATTCCCATACAATAATATCCTGGTTTTTTCCTTTCTCAGCCATTTGTGGGCCGATTTTCTTGATTTTAAATAGCAACCGAACCGGATATATTGATGTATGAATCATGTATATAAGATATTTGGGGGCTACGGAAAGTTGATTTCAACATACAGACTGACGGACATGGCTATATCAACTCCGCTTTGTGGGGTCGCAAATGAAAAATGTAGAAATTACAAATGGAATGATAAACTCATGTTGAAGGTTATAAAAATATTGTGAATAACAGTATTTTGCTATAGAAATCCTTCAGTATCGCAATATTTTTATATGATGATTTACAACACAAAACAAGTAAGAAAGTATGGTCGGTCAAGCGCGACCATATAATACCCTACACTAAGTAAAAGAGCAAAAACATTTTTCTTTTAAAATTTCAATAATTTATATTTTTGAGTGATTTTCGGAAGTGGGCCTTATATGGGGGCTATGACCAATTATGGACCGATCACCATGAAATTAGGTCGCATGATTTATGTCTCTATGAAAGTTTACTATGTTGAATTTTGTGAGTATACCAACATTTTTAAGTGATTTATGCACGTTAAAGTGATTTCCGGAAGCGGGTCTATATGGGAGCTATGACTAATTATAGACCGATCGTAACAAAATTTGGTGACATGAATTTTGTATATATAAAACTTATTTTGAGTGCAATTTGTGGAGATACATTTATAAATTAAACATTTATGACCGATAACGTCCAATTTCGGAAGGACATTTGTATGGGGGCTAGGTGAAATAATGGACCGATTTTAGCCAGTTTCAATAGACTTGGTCCTTGGGCCGAAAAAATAATATGTACCAAATTTGATCGAAATATCTTCAAAATTGCGACCTATACTTTGCGCACAAGGTTTACATGGACAGCCAGCCAACCAGACGGACGGACATCGTTTAATCGACTTAGAAAGTGATTCTAGGTGGGTGTTAGACGAATATTTTTGGGCGTTACAAACATCTGCACAAACGCATAATACCCTGCCCACTATGGCGGTGTAGGGTATAACTACGCCAATATGAAAATTAACTAAAATTTTCCATCTTGCTACTCTATGGTTTGAAAAAGTACTAATTGAATATTATTTTGATACCGACATATTTTTTCATTTTCCATCCCTGGGCTGTATGCCGCACATTATATTAAATATAAAAAAAATTAAAAAAAACACTTTTTATAAAAACAAATTGCCTTTGGTCTAAAAGACCGAAAATGTTTGCAAGGAAAAAAATTTTAAAAATTAAATAACAACAGTTGGTGAAATTTTAAGTGAAGCACTGTTTTTATTACAGCCCCTAAAAGTATACACTTTTTTATATAATTAAAATTTATAATAAAAAGGGAAACAAATTGGAGATTGTGCATCAAAAACACAATCTGAAAATTCATTAAATGCAACATTGCAATATATTTGCCAATGTTTAAATGCAAAATTAGCTTCTTGAAATGGTTGAGGTATAAGGAAAATGCCAGGATAACCTCATTAATACAGACAATATGGATTATCACTAGATATCCATATTTATCAACAGCATAGTAAGACATACCTACGATGGGTCAAAATCGGGAAAAATATTTTTTAACCCGAATTGTTTTTAAACAAAAAAATACAACTTTTTCAATAACAAATTTAAAAAATTTTTTTTTTTTTAAATTAAAAAAAAATTATAAAAGAATTTAAAAAAATAATAAAAAAATTTTTGGAACAAAATTGTGTTCACTAATAAATTTAAAAAAAATTTATTTCTTTATGACATTAGTGCTGGAAATATATTTTTTTATTTATTAAGTCTTGTCTTTAACATAATTTCCGCCACTGTTGCCCTGTAAATAGTAATTTGTTTTTACATTTTCTGTAGGTTATATTCTAAAAATGTAATTGATTTTTTTAAAGACTTTTTTGTTGGTAAATTTTCTAACAATTGTTTGAAAAATAATTGGATATTTAATGGAGCTGTATAAAAAATGCAGCAAACAAATAAAAGTTAAATGCTACATGCAGATATTTTTATATATAAATTTAGCTACTTACAAAAACAAAAAAAAAAATTTAATTGTCAGTAAAAAGCTTACAGGTATTAGAGATTTGGCAATTTAAAACAATTGTCATGAAAATTAAACATAATAATAGACAAAACATTTTAAATAAGTTTCAGAATTTAAGATATTGAAGGTCACTTTGTAATTAAATTTTGTTTAAAAAGGAAATAATGAACATATGACGTTATTACTATTTTTTCCCTTAAAAGCTTTATTTATTTTTAATCTTTGCTTTAAAACTCTATTTTATGAATTTCCCCTTTAACTAAAATCTTAAAATTTCATTATTTTTATTCCCTTCCTTAGCTGCCATATTAATCTCTTTTAATCTTTTATTTCATTTTTTTCTAATTTTTGCTCCCTTCCTCACAGATTGGCATTTGTGGCCGCACCGGCAGTGGTAAATCATCATTGGCCTTGTCACTGTTTGGTGTTTTACAGATCAGTCATGGTTGCATACGCATCGATGGCAATGATATCGCCACCATACATCCCGATGAGATACGTACGAGATTATCAATAATCCCACAGGATGTGCATTTGTTTAGCATGACAGTTAGAGAGAATCTTGACCCGTCTGGTTACTATTCGGATTTAGAGCTATGGAATTGCCTTGAATTGGCACAATTGAAGGAGTTTGTCAATACAAAAATGCCACAGGGCTTGGGTATGTATGATTGTAAATACATATGTACATATCTATGTATGGATTTATGTAGAAATGTGTGTCTGTTATAAATATGTACTTGAGTGGTTGCATGTTTGATTGAATGAATGAATGAATCGTAGTACAATAACGTTTGCATGTCGTAGAAAATGGCAAAAGTGGTAAAACATTACAATCCTACCTAGCTCTTATTTATTGTGTTGAAGCACCACACCAGCACCAGCAGTAGGAGCAGCAGCAACAACATCAATTTTCTACATGCCACACTACAAATGTGGAAAATTCATATGAATTGGGTTTTAGTTTTGTGAGGGAAAAGTGGATTAAAGAGCACTGTGGGCAGGATTAACAACTGTATTGAAAAATACCAAAATATTATTTATATTTAAAATCTTTTTCCCCATAAAAATAGTTATTCATAGAAAAGATTTTTATTTCATTTTTTTAACTAAAAAATCTTTTTAATTAAAGAAGATTATTTAACTAAAAGCATCTTCATTGCGAAAGTATTTCCACTAAAAACGAGTTTTCTTTAAAAAAAGATTTATATCGAAATAGACTTTTTCCGCCAAACTTAAAAAGTTATAGGCATTTCTTTAACATAACTTCTGAATTAATATTAATCATACGTCTTGATGACACAATGTTTTAAATTGGTTAATGGCAGTATTTCTTGTTAATAAATAAAGGATTTTTATTGAAAAATTTATTATCTAAAGCAATTACTGCTTAAAGAAAACTTAAAATAAATTGAAAAAATTATACTTAAAAAAATTTATTTATTTGTAGTTTACTAAAAAAAATTGATTTATTAATAAAACTAAATACTCAAACGATCTCTATTTAAAAGCTTAATGTCTTGGCTTTACTTTCTATTTTAGTTTGTGGTAATATCTGCTTTAGTTTAAAAGTTATATATATTTATTTAACATAGCCTTTGAATTAATATTAATCATACGTCTAGATGCCTTAAAGTTTAAAATTCTTTAATTTTAGTTTTTCTTATTACTATACAAAGAAGGTTGATTGAGAAATTGATTAAAAAAGCAGTTACTTAGAGCAAATACAAAGAAGCAAACAAATTATTTTAAATTATTAAAAAAAAATTAAATTTTTTAAAATAAGTTTTTTTTTTTTAATAAAAAATTGGTTTTATTATTAATGCATTGAATATTCAATGTCTAGGCTTGGTTTTCCATTTCAATTTGTAGCAATATTTTTTTTGATTTAAAAGTTATAGCCCTATATTTAGCATAACCTTTAAATCAATATTAATCATACGTCTTGATGTCTCAAAGTTTAAAAATGTTTAATGCCAGTAATTCATGCTAATAAATAAAGGATTTTGATTGAAAAAATTATAATGTAAAGCAATTACTACTTAAATACAAAGAAAACTTAAATGAAATTTAAATTAATAATAAAATATTTAAAAAATTATACTTAAAAAAATTAATTTATTTATAGTTTTACTAAAAATACTCAAACGATTTCTATTTAAAATCTTAATCCCTTAACTTTACTTTATATTTCAGTTTGTGGTAATATCTGCTTTGGTTTAAAAGTTATTGGTATTTATTTAACATAGCCTTTGAATTAATATTAATCATACGTCTTGATAACTTAAAGTTTAAAATTGTTTAGTTGTAGTTTTTCTATTACTATACAAAGAAGGTTGATAGAGAAATTGATTAAAAAAGCAGTTACTTAGAGCAAATATAAAGAAACAGACAAATTATTTTAAATTATTAAAAAAAAAATTATTGTTTTTAAATAAGTTTTATTTTGCTACTAAGAAATTTGTTTTATTTTTAAATCTTAATACAAAAAACTTGCATGCATTGAATATTCAATGTCTAGGCTTGGTTTTCCATTTCAATTTGTAGCAATATTTTTTTTTGATTTAAAAGTTATAGCCTTATATTTAGCATAACCTTTAAATCAATATTAATCATACGTCTTGATGTCTCAAAGTTTAAAAATGTTTAATGCCAGTAATTCCTGCTAATAAATAAAGGATTTTGATTGAAAAAATTATAATCTAAAGCAATTACTGCTTAAATACAAAGAAAACTTAAATGAAATTTAAATTAATAATAAAATATTGAAAAAATTATACTTAAAAAAATTAATTTATTTGTATTTTTATTAAAAAAACTAGTTTTATTAATAAAACTAAATACTCAAACGATTACTATTTAAAAGCTGAATGTATTGGCTTTACTTTCAATTTAAATTTGTTGTAATATCTGCTTTAGTTTAAAAGTTATAGATATTTATTTAACATAGCCTTTGAATTAATATTAATCATACGTCTTGATGACTTAAAGTTTAAAATTCTTTAATTTTAGTTTTTTCTATTACTATACAAAGAAGGTTGATTGAGAAATTGATTAAAAAAGCAGTTACTTTGAGAAAATATAAAGAAACAGAAAAATTATTTTAAATTATTCAAAAAAATAAAATTTTTTTAAATAAGTTTTGTTTTGCTTATAAGAAATTTGTTTTATTTTTAAATCTTGATACAAAAAACTTGTATGCATTTAATGTTCAATGCCTTGGCTTTACTTATCATTTCAATTTGTTGCCATATCTTTTTTCGTTTTAGAAGTTATAGCCTTATATTTAGCATAACCTTTAAATAAATATTAATCATACGTCTTGATGTCTCAAAGTTTAAAAATGTTTAATAACAGTAATTCATGCTAATAAATAAAGGATTTTGATTGGGGAATTTATTATTTATTATATAACTGCTTAAATATAAATAAAATCTAAAAAGAATTTAAAATTACTCGCAAAATATAAAAAAAATTAATTTAAAAAAATTTTAATTTTTTGTATTTTTTAATAAAGATCACTAGTTATGCTAATAATTCTAGAAACAGAAATTCTTGTTTACTGCTTCATGTCTTGGCTTTACTTATATATTTAATTTTTGATAATATCGTATTTAGTTTAAAAGTAATAGCCATTTGTTTAATGTAACTTTTGAATTAATATTAATCATACGTCTTGATGCCTCAAAGTTTAAAATTGTTTAATTCGAGTATTTCTTGTTACTATATAAAGGTTTTTGATTGATAAATTAATTATATAAAGCAATTACAGCTTAAATATAAATAAATCATAAAATAATTTTAACAAGTTTTTTTTATAAAAAACAACTTTTCCTAAAAAAATTTTTTTTGTCGAAATTTGTTCTTAAATAATTATTTTACCAATAAAGCTAGGCTACTAAAAAAGCATCTTCCACTAAAAATTTAATTTAAAAACAAGTTTTTATTTACTAAAAAGCTTTTTCTAAAGTTTGCTCATTCTCCAAAATGCATTACTTGCTAATAAGTTGCATTTGGAAAGCTTTAGTCAGTATCAACTATTTTCGCTAAAAAAGCAAAATAATTCTAGAAACAGAAACTCTTATTTAATGCTTCATGTCTTGGCTTTATTTTTGCATTTAATTTTTAATAATGTCGTATTTAGTTTAAAAGTAATAGCCATTTGTTTAATGTAACTTTTGAATTAATATTAATCATACGTCTTGATGCCTCAAAGTTTAAAATTGTTTAATTCGAGTATTTCTTGTTACTATATAAAGGTTTTTGATTGATAAATTAATTATATAAAGCAATTACAGCTTAAATATAAATAAATCATAAAATAATTTTTAAAAAATTTTTTTTTTTTGAAATTTGTTCTTAAGTAATTATTTTACCAAAAAAGTTAGGCTACTAAAAATTCATCTTCCGCTAAAAATTTAATTTAAAAACCAGTTTAAAAATCTATTTTATTCTACTAAAAGCTTTTTTTATATAAAAAACTTTTTAATAAAAAATTACAATAATCAAGCTTCTTTAACCAAAAAAAGCTTTTTCGCACAAAAAATATGCTGTTTCGAACAAAAAGTTTTTATTACGGAAAAGCTTTACTAATAAAAAAAAGCTTTTTAATATAAAAAAGTCAGTAATCAAGCATTTTTAACCAAACAAGTTTTTTTTTACAGAAAAGCTTTATTAATTGAGAAATTATGTTTTTACAAAATTAAAAATCTTTCGATGACATATTTGCTTTGTTTTTTTTAAATAATTCTATATTTTTTTTGTATTTATCCACCCCACTGTGCCGTGGTACTCTGGCACAGATTTATGCCTGTATTTGAATACAACAACAACAAAAACCAGCAATAACAACAAAATGCAGTTTGATAATTGAGGAATACAGGATTTACTATATGAGTAAATAAACTACGAGGGTTAAGCAGGAAAAGGACTTACATTGTAGCTCCCCATTGTAACTGCCAATTTTAAACAAATAAAAAAAATGCTGCATGACCTTTGAAGCCATCCCTCGTTTACATACAAGTTTTAGGATTTAGCATGTCAAGTAGTCTTTATGGCTTTTGCTTGCTGTATTTGTTTAATATGTTGATTTTTCCCCCATTTCCGCTTTCATACTTCATCTTTTTTTGTTCATTTTTTTCATTTTTTTTTTTGTAGCTTCTTGCTATTATTTTCCCTCAATGTTTTCAATGATTTTTAAAGTGTTTTATAGGAATTTATGGAATTTGTTGTCAAGGAAATGATTTGATTTTGCTGGTTTTTGCTAAACTCATTGTTGTTGATGGTGGTGGGGATTGGAAAACAATTTACATTGTTAGGCAGTAGATACTTTACAACATCCTCTTAATTTAATATAAAAAAATTTTAGCTGAATTTTAATTGTTTTAATATAAGCTGTTTTACTATTTTCTATGTTTTTTTTCTCTCACTTAGATACTGAAATCCTGGATGGTGGTCTTAACTTGAGTGTGGGTCATCGTCAACTGTTCTGTTTGGCACGTGCCATTTTAAGGGGTTCCGTGTGTTTGGTGTTAGATGAGGCCACCAGTGCCTTAGATGCTACCACAGAAAGGGCTTTACTAAATGCCGCTCATAAGGCTTTTCAGGGCAGAACCATTATCACCATAGCTGTAAGTTTAAATTCTTAGTTGTCTGGAATTGTTTTTCAATAAAATTCCTTTCTTTTTAGCATCGTTTATCCACCATTATGGACTATGATCGTATTATTGTTTTGGATCAAGGCAAAATCATAGAAGATGGCTCACCCCAAGAGTTAAAGCAGAAACCAGATGGTATTTTTTCCACACTTATACATTCGGGTCGACCTTTGTCTGCTATCAGCCTGGACGATGTGCTTAATTAAGCTTCCAAAGTTATTGTAGCTTTAACTGTATTTTAGTTTTGTGTATAAATTGTACTTAATTTGTAAATTATTGTAATATTTCTGTTCATGTATAAAATAAATCACATATATTTTAACGAGTTGCTTGTGGTTTTAAAGATTTGTTACCAATACAATTTATATAAGGGTTTTTTTGTTGCCATTTTAAACTTGAAATATATATAGAGAAGTGTATAGAAATTATTTTAGATTTTATGCCCCCTTTCGTACATACATATTTGACTTTCATATTTATTTCTAGCAACAACAACTGTCATAAGCAAGGACTACTCAAGGAAATAAAAAGATTCCACACATGCCTGTTATACTCTATATGGATTTTTTTTCAACTTGTGCTTTAAATGGTTGAGTATTGTTATTGGTTTAAGGTAAAAATTAGTTCAATAAAAGGAAATTTATAAAAAATTTTGTTCAGATTAAAAATCCCTGCATCTGAAAATTATACAGCAGCACTAATGCTTTCAAAATATTTGACTTATAACCAGGTAAGTTACAGGGAGGGAAAAATTACAATTTTCATTTTTTAAAAAAAAATATTTTTTCTTGTTATTTATAAGTAAATAGGAAAATCTACATAATGGTTTTTATATTTATTTAATGTTTAATGTCTAGGCTTTACTCCAAAATTTAATTTATGCTAATATCGTATTTAATTTTAAAGTTATTGAAATTTGTTTAACATAACCTTTGAATTAATATTAATCATACGACTTGATGCTTCAAATATTAAAATTGTTTATTTGCAGTATTTCTAGTTAATAAATAAAGGATTTTAATTAAAAAATTTACTATTTAAAGTAATTACTGCTTAAATACAAGGAAAACTTAAAAGAAATTTAAATTAATGATAAAATATTTTAAAAATTAAACTTTAAAAAATTAAGTTATTTGTAATTTTGTTAAAAACACAGTTTTATTAATAAAACTAAATACACAAACTATTACTGTTTAAAATCTTAATGTCGAGGCTTCACTTTCTATTTCAATTTGTGGTAATATCTTGTTTAGTTTCAAAGTTATATTCATTTATTTAACATAACCTTTAAATAAATATTAATCATACGTCCTGTTATTTTGAAATTTAAAATTGTTTAATTATGGTATTTCTTACTACTATAACAAGAGTGTTCAATAAGAAACTGATTATTTGATAAAATTACTGCTTAAAAACACAAAGAATACTTAAGAGAATAATAAATTATTCATAAAATAAAAAAAAAAAATTTGGTTTTTATAATCTAAAATGTTGTTGTTTTTAAAACATGAAACAAAAACACGTATGTATTTAATGCTTGATCTCTTGCGATTACATACCAATTTAATTTATGATTATATGTTTTTTGGTTAAAAAGTTATAGCCATTTATTTAACATAACCTCTGAATTAATATTAATCATACGTCATGATGGCTCAAACTTTAAAATTGTTTAATTGCTGTATTTCTTTTTAATAAATGAAAGATTTTGATTGAAACATTAATTATTTCAAGCAATTACTGCTTAAATACAAAGACAACTTAAAATAAATTTAAATTAATTATAAAATATTTAAAATAATAAAACTAAAAAAAGTAATTTATTTTTATTTTCACTAATAAAACTATTAATAAAACTAAAAACACAAAAGATTACCCGTAAAAAGCCTAATATCTTGGCTTTACTTTCTATTTTAATTTGTGGTAATATCTTCTTTAGTTTAAAAAATATAGCGATTTATTTAACATAGCCTTTGAATTAATATTAATCATACGCCTTGATGGTGCCTTAAAGTTGAAAATTGTTTATTTGTAGTATTTCTTATTACTTTATAAAGATTGTTGACTGAGAAATTGATTGTACAAAGCAATTACAGTTTAAATTTAAAGAAACAGCCAAATTATTTAAAATTATTCATAAAATATTAAAATTAAAAAAAAAGTTTTGTTTTGCTAATAAAAAATTTGTTTTATTTTTAAATCTTAATACAAAACCATGTATGCATTTAATGTTCAACGTCTTGGCTTTACTTACCATTTCAATTTGTTGCCATATCTGTTTTCGTTTAAAAGTTATAGCCTTATAGTTAGAATAACCCTTAAAACAATATTAATCATACGTCTTGATGTCTCAAAGTTTAAAATTGTTTAATCACAGTATTTCCTGCTACAAAATAAAGGATTTTGATTGAGAAATTAATTATTTATTGTAATAACTTTTTAAATATAAATAAAACCTAACAAGAATTTTAAATTACTCACAATATGTTAAAAAAATAAATTTAAAAATTAAAATTGTTTCTGATTTTTAATAAAAAAGTAGTTTTGTTAATATTGCTAAAACAGGAACTTTTATTTATTTAAATCTAAATGCCTTGGCTTAATTACAAATTTAATTTATGCTAATATCATACTTAGTTTGCAAGTTATAACCATTTATCTAACATATCCTTTGAAATAATATTAATCATACGTCTGATGACTCAAAGTTTAAAATCGTTTAATCACTGTAGTATTTTGTGCTAATAAATAAAGGAATTTGATTGATAAATTAATTACTTATTATAATAACTACTGAAATATCAATAAAACCTAACAAGAATTTTAAATTACTCACAATATGTTGAAAAATAAATTTAAATATTAATTTTTTTTTGTTATTTTTAATAAAAAACTATTTTTTTAATAAATTTAAATACTTAAGCTCCTATTTATTTAAAGCTTAATGTCTTGGCTTTACTTACGAATTTAATTTATGCTAATATCATATTTAGTTTAAAAGTTATAGTCATTTATCTAATATATCCTATGAATAAATATTAATCATACGTCTTGATGACTCAAAGTTTAAAATTGTTTATTGTGGCATTTCTTGTTACTAAACAAAAGAATTTGATTGTTAAATTAATTATATAAAGCAAATACAGTTTAAATATAATAATATCGTAAAATAATTTTAAAAAATCCATTAATTAAAAAAAATTTAAGAAAATATTTTTGTTTTGTTAATAAAAAAGTGGTTTTATTTTTAAAACTTTTATATATATAATGGCTAATGTCTTGGCCTTACTTGGAAATTCAATTCGTGGCAATATATTTCTTAGTTTATAAGTTATAGTCATTTATTTAATACAAACTTTATATTAATATTAATCATACGTCCAGTTGCTTAAAATTTTAAAATTGTGAAGTTAAATTATTTCTTGTAACTTAATAAGAATTTTATTTTAAAAAACAGTTATTTTAAGTAAATATGACTGAATTATAAAGCAATTAAGGAAATTTAGAATTCTTATAAAATATTGAAAAAATAAAATAAAATTTTTATATATGTAACAAAACAATTATTTTTTTTAAAGGTAATGAACGAAATTTAGATTCAAAATCAACAACATGCAGGATAATTCCTGAATCCTGCTATTTTTTTCACATATTTTCTAACACGGCATTGAATTTCACATCATTACCAGGTAAACTCATTTACTGCCAGTTGTTAATTTGGAAGTCACTCATTTGTCACTCGGAAGAAATAAAGTAGACGTTTTAAATATAAATATATAGGCAATTATGTGTTCTTTTTTTTAAGATATTTTTAAATAATTGTTTCCATTAAATCGCTCGCTAGTTTAAGGCCTTGTAAATCCGCCACTAATAGGTTTTTTTCAATTGCCTTTTCTAGAAATTACTTTTTCTCTTCCCCCCAAACTCTGCATAATAAGAGTCATTCAAAACGTGACGGCAACACGTGCAGCTGTAACCACATACCCAACATTCATATTTTCATGTACAAAAAAATGAAAATGAAGAAACAACACAAGAATAGAACAAAAAACCTAAGAAATCTCATATATAACAGAGTTATTTATTTACTTACTGCCATATGTGTGTAAAAAAAAAGAAATCCAACAAACTAGAACAAAATCTTATGTAAAACTTTAAAGGATAGATATAGTTAAAGTTTTAAAAAGAAACAATACATTTTGAAAGTGCAAAATCTAAGACATGGTTAATAAAATAAGAAATTTAAATGTAAAACTCATAAATGTTTTAAATATTATAAAAATAGAAAATTATTAAGATTTGAAGGTGGTTAATTATGTGAAGAATTGCATATTGAACAGTTTTATTGTAAACAGCCACTCAGTTACCGTTAGACGGAAGAAACAGTTTTATCTTTGTTATAAGAACTGCTTTATCCATTAATGTTTTTAATAAAAAGTATTGCCTGCCTAAAGGGATCGCAGAAAGCAGCTCTGCCAATTAATCTGGGGAATCGTTTCGAAAAGAAATTCGTTCGAATTTGTATGATTTTTATATTGTAATTTGAAAGTGTTTCGTTTTTCTGCTTATTGTTATTTCCTTTTTATTGACGTAATGTGAAAAAATATATGTATGAAATATCAGGGATTAAGCATATTTTCTCTAAAAAGGCCATATCTTCCAAGTTATTAACGATTTAAGATTATTTGAGGTTTTATTGTAAAATTTGTGAAATATGTGTGATCACTGATTGAGCTTATTTTCTCTAAAAACTCAGTATTTTCAATGTTATTATAGATTTAAGATTTCTTTGATTTTTCATATTGTTACGTTTTAACCTTTTCAAAACGTTGGTTTTGAATTTTTTTTTTTAAATTTTCAATTTTATTTTTAAATTAAAAAATTTTTTTTTTGTGAAAAAAAAATTCGGGTTAAAAAATATTTTTTTGATTTTGACCTATTGTAGGTCAACTTGCTATGGTCTTATAAACGTCGTTGCAAATGTCTTTGAAATATCTATCATTAGATATCCATATTGTCTATATTAATGTCTTAGTAATACAGATATAGGTCAAAAATAGGTCAAAAAGCGGGTTGTCCTGGTTTTTTCCTCATATCTCAGCCATTTGTGGACCGATTTTGCTGATTTTAAATAGCAAACTTCTCGAAAGCATGTCTGACAGAATTGTTGAAGATTTGGATCCCGAAGATATCTGGGGTCTTCAGAAAATTGATTTCAACAGACAGACGGACATGGCTTAATCGACTCCGCTATCTATAAGGAACCAGAATATATACTTTTGAACCAACTTTTGAAATCGATGTCTTCCGATCGGGATGAAATTTGCACCAAGGTTAGCTCTATTGGATAGTAACTCAGACACAATTTTTTAACAACATCGGTCGAGAACTCTCTGAGTTATAGGGGGTAAAATTTTGACAATTTGGTCAAACAGGGGTTTTTTCTTATCCATGTAACTTATTACCTATTGTTCTTAGCAAAATGTGTCCCAAATAGTATAGATAGCTATTTCTTCGATCTTTCGAAAAAAAATATTAAAAAAAAAAAATAAAAAATTTTTAATATTTTTTTTCCGAAATCAAAAACTTTTTTGACTTTTTTTTAAAATACGTCCTTTTTTTTTTTTTTTTTTTTTTTTTTTTTTCTTAAAATAAAGTTTAGATATTTTCCTTGAACACCTACTTGGTCGCTTAGTGGGATGCGAGTGGGATATCTATCAAAATAAATATTTTGTAACTCAAAACATAAAATTTTTGACTTTTTTTTGCAAAATCAAAAACTTTGTTGACTTTTTTTTCAAAATGGACCCTTTTTTAATCTTTTTTTTAGGTCAAACAAAAGCTTAGATATTATCCTTGAAGACCCTTTTGGTCGCTTAGTGGGATGCGAGTGGGATATCTATCAAAATAAATATTTTTTAACTCAAGACTTACAATTTTTGACTTTTTTTTTTGCAAATACGATTTTTTTTTCCAAATGAGCCCTTTTTTTAAAATTTTTTTGTAGTCAAAAGAAAGCTTAGGTCCATTCCTTTAAGATATTTTTAGTCCCTTAGTGGGATGCGAGTGGGATATCTATCAAAATAAATATTTTGTAACGCAAGACATACAATTTTTTAATTTTTTTTTGCAAAATCAAAATTTTTTTCCAATATGGGACTTTTTTTTAAAAATTTTTTTTTGCTCAAAAGAAAGCTTAGGTCTTTTCCTTTAAGACCTATTTTGTCACTTAGGAAGATGTGAGTAGGATATCTATTAAAATAAAAATTTTGTAACTCAAGACATTCAATTATTGACTTTTTTTTTGCAAATTCGAATTTTTTTTCAAAATGGGCACTTTTTTAAAAATTTTTTTTTAGTCAAAAGAAAGCTTAGGTCCATTCCTTTAAGATATTTTAGGTCCCTTAGTGGGATACGAGTGGGATATCTATCAAAATAAATATTTTGTAACTCAAGATATACAATTTTTGATTTTTTGGCAATATCAAAAACTTTTTTGACTTTTTTTTAAAATGGGCCCTTTTTGTAATTTTTTTTTTTGCTATAAAGAAAGCTTAGGCCTATTCCTTTAAGATGGTTTTGATCGCTTAGTGGGATGCGAGTGGGATATATATCAAAATAAATGTTTTGTAACTCAAGACATACAATTTTTGTGTTAAAACATTTATTTTGATAGATATCCCACTCGCATCCCACTAAGGGACTAAAAATATCTTAAAGGAATGGACCTAGGCTTTCTTTTGAGCAAAAAAAAAATTAAAAAAGGGCCCATATTGGAAAAAAATTTTGATTTTGCAAAAAAAAATTAAAAAATTGTATGTCTTGCGTTACAAAATATTTATTTTGATAGATATCCCACTCGCATCCCACTAAGGGACTAAAAATATCTTAAAGGAATGGACCTAAGCTTTCTTTTGACTACAAAAAAAATTTTTAAAAAAGGGCCCATTTGGAAAAAAAATCGTATTTGCAAAAAAAAAAGTCAAAAATTGTAAGTCTTGAGTTAAAAAATATTTATTTTGATAGATATCCCACTCGCATCCCACTAAGCGACCAAAAGGGTCTTCAAGGATAATATCTAAGCTTTTGTTTGACCTAAAAAAAAAGTTTAAAAAAAGGTCCATTTTGAAAAAAAAAAGTCAACAAAGTTTTTGATTTTGCAAAAAAAGTCAAAAATTTTATGTTTTGAGTTACAAAATATTTATTTTGATAGATATCCCACTCGCATCCCACTAAGCGACCAAGTAGGTGTTCAAGGAAAATATCTAAACTTTATTTTATTTAAAAAAAAAAAAGGACGTATTTTAAAAAAAAGTCAAAAAAGTTTTTGATTTCGGAAAAAAAATATTAAAAATTTTTTATTTTTTTTTTTAAATATTTTTTTTCGAAAGATCGAAGAAATAGCTATCTATACTATTTGGGACACATTTTGCTAAGAACAATAGGTAATAAGTTACATGGATAAGAAAAAACCCCTGTTTGACCAAATTGTCAAAATTTTACCCCCTATAACTCAGAGAGTTCTCGACCGATGTTGTTGAAAAATTGTGTCTGAGTTACTATCCAATAGAGCTAACCTTGGTGCAAATTTCATCCCGATCGGAAGACATCGATTTCAAAAGTTGGTTCACTTGACATGAAATGCCCCATATACTTTATAGGGTCGGAAATGAAAAATGTAGAAATTACAAACTTATATATACCCTTCTCACGAAGGTGAAGGGTATAAAAATATGTTTTGCTGCAATGTGTTATTATAACTCACCTTCACCTTCGTGAGAAGGGTATATATAAGTTTGTCATTCCGTTTGTAATTTCTACATTTTTCATTTCCGACCCTATAAAGTATATATGTATATTCTGGATCCTTATAGATAGCGGAGACGATTAAGCCATGTCCGTCTGTCTGTTGAAATCAATTTTCTGAAGACCCCAGATATCTTCGGGATCCAAATTTTCAATAATTCTGTCAGACATGCTTACGAGATAACGGAGATATGAGCAAAAAACCGGGACAACCTCGATTTTTGACCTATTTTTGATCTATATCTGGATTACTAAGTCATTAATATAGACAATATGGATATCTAATGATAGATATTTCAAAGTCCATTGCAACGATGTAGATAAGGCTAAGGTAAGTTGGACCTACAATGGGTCAAAATCGGGAAAAATATTTTTTAATCCGAATTTTTTTTTCATCAAAACATATTTTTTGTCATACATTTTTTTTTCAAAAAAAAAAAAAAAAATTAAAAAATTTGAAAAAAAAAAATTTTTTTAAAAAAAATTAAAAAACCATTTCAAAAAAAAAATTTTTGAAAAACAATTAAAAAAATAAAATTTTGTTTACCTAAAAATATTTAAAAAAATTTATTTTAAAGTATAATTTGGTGAAGGGTATATAAGATTCGGCACAGCCGAATATAGCTCTCTTACTTGTTTTTTTTAAAAACCTCTCAATATAATTTAAAATTTGGACCATCCAAATTGTGTAGTGTTTTAAAAAGCCTTTAAAATTTTTTAGATTTTGTGGCTTTGTGTGGATTTTCATACTAAAAATCCGATTTTCATTTAGGCTTATGAAATGCAAATTATTTGAATGAAATTTTATTGCTTTAATTCTTTTTATTTATTTATTTATTTACTTAATTCTGTTCTTTAGTGCCTTAAATAAATTATTGAACCAAGTACCTAAGCATTTATTTACGACTAGGTCAATTACAACTGTTAAACAACATTCAAACGAAATAACAAAGTCTTTGATTTTGTATAGAATTTCAGTTTCATTTGAATTTAACGAGTATTGCCTGCCTGCCTGCCTGGCCTCTTCACTCTTCACATAAATAACAATGTTCTTCCAATCAATTTGTGTTGAAAAATTTTCAAGTTTCTGGCCGTTTGTAAACAAACCAAAATTATTTGTAAAAATAAAATTGAGATCCAAGATAAGAAACTTTTTTCATTCTATTTGAACTAACAAACCAATAAATAAACTCCTGCTGCTTGTATACAACAATCACTTGACCAAAATTTTCTTGAAGTATCTCTTGATAACTGATGTTTAGCACATGATTTTTTCTTTGGACTCCAATTACGTTTTTAATTGCCTCCAAAGCTTGTTTACTACAACTAACTACTACAATTTTTTTTTGTAACCAATATACCACAATAACTAGATACAGAATAAAAAAAAACATCCATAAGGACTTACTTAGTTTTTTTGTAGAGCAAAATGCATTGGTTTATTTTGAATATTCAAATTTATGTATTTGCTTTTGCCTGAATTTTCATTTTAAGGTGGTGAGAGTAGTACTCATTTATGCTGTTACAGTTTTACCTACAATAAATAAAACCAGCGCCTAAAAGCAGACCCTTAAACATGTTCTTCATTCTTCATTCTTCATTTCCTTTACTGCCAAACTGCTGGCTTTCGGTATTGGTTTGCTTTGGTTATTAAAGATTGTAAATCAAATGTTGTTGTATTCATAACTTGATATACCGTAAAACATAGATTTTACAATCAATTTATTTTATATTGTTGTTGAGAACAAGAAAACGAATTTTTTTCCCCTCATTTTGTTAACTTACGATACAGTAGGTCTTTTGCTTTTTTTTGGTTTTGTGGTTTGCCTGTGGTACGGAAGTTGTGTGGCCTGTTACTAGTATTGAGCAAAATTAATATATTCGTATTTGTACTGGCTTACACACACACACACCTAATCACAATAGGCATTTTTTAGTTCCTGTTAACTAAATTTTTTTATTTTTTTTTCGTTTCTGTTCTCTTTTGCGTGCATTTTCAAATTCTGTTTCTACTTATAATTCTTAACAAATACTCTTCACCATGAGTGGCAAGGGTATATATAAGTTTGTCATTCCGTTTGTAATATCCACATTTGTCATTTTCGACCCCACAAAATAAATATATTCTGGATCGTTATAGACAGCGGAGTCTATATAGTCATGTCTGTATGTTAAAATCAACTTTCCGTAGCCCCCAAATAACTTACATACATGATTTATACATCAATATATACGCTATAGACCCGGTTTGGTTGCTATTTAAAAATCGAGAAAATCGGTCTACAAATGACTGAGATATATGGAAAAAACCAGGACATCCTTGATTTTAGACCTATTTTTGATTTATATCTGGATTACTAAGTCTTTAATATAGACAATATTGATATCTAATGATAGATATTTCAAAGACCTTTGCAATGCCATATATAACGTAAGTTGGACCTACAGTGGGTTAAAATCGGGAAAAATATTTTTCATCCGAATTTTTTTTCACCAACAAATTTTTTCCACTTATAAATTTAAATTTTTTTAAACAATTTTGAAAAAAAAATCGGGAAAAAAAATTTGTATAACGAATTTTTTTTAAGAAAAAAATTTTCGAAATTAAAAGAAAAATTTTAACAATTTTGGAAAAAAAAATAAAAAAGAACATATTCTGGAGCGTTATAGATAGAGAGTCGATATATAAAAATCGGTCCACAAATGAATGAGATATAAGAAAAACCAGGACAACCTCGATTTTAGACCTTTTTCTGATCTATTACTAGTCATTAATATAGACAATATTGATATCTAACACAGTACAACACATGATTTTGGGACTCAATTCTGACAATTGCACGTGAAAGTAGCCCCAAAAATAAGAACTTCTGCATCATTAGTTTTGTCAAGTTGGCTGCCGTATTAATTTAATGGCCATACGAAATTTTTTTCCTCAAGGTGGATTTTTATCACTTTTTCTATATTTTAGCACGGTTATATCTCGTATACCGTACGGAATATCTCTTTTGTGGCTGAAGCAAAGTTGTAGATATTGAATAGTAGAAAAAAACTACTGAACATACCTACCCGAAAAAAATGCATCCAGTGCCTTAAAAATCGCCAAAATGCCCATTTTTTAAATTTTTTAACCAATTTTTCACCTTTTTTGCTCAATAACTGGATTACAAATCCAATTATGGACTGATCACCACGAAATTAGGTCGTGTGATTTGTGTCTATATAAAAGTTATTTATCATGAATTTTGTATGTATACCATAATTTTTAACAGATTTATTCACTTTAAAGTGATTTTCGGAAGCGTGTCTTATATGTGAGCTATGACTAATTATGGACCGATCATAAACAAATTCGGTACATATAATTTGTTCGGCCCAAGGACGAAAACTGTTGAAATTGGCTGAAATCGGTTCATTATTTCACCTAGCCCCCATACAAATGTACTCCCGAAATTGGACTTTATCGGTCATAAATGTTTAATTTATATATGTATATACACAAATTTCGCTCCAAATAAGTTTTATATATACAGAATTCATGTCAAAAAATTTTATTATGATCGGTCCATAATTATTCATAGCTCCCATATAAGACCAGCTTCCGAAAATCACTTTAAAGTGAATAAATCTGTTAAAAATTATGGTATACATACAAAATTCATGATAAATAACTTTTATATAGACACAAATCACACGACCTAATTTCATGATGATTACTCCATAATTGGATTTGTAATCCAGCTATTGAGCAAAAAAGGTGAAAAATTGGTAAAAAAATTTTAAAAAATGGGCATTTTTGCGATTTTTAAGGCACTGGATGCACCTTTTTCGGGTAGGTATGTTCCGTACTTTTTTTCTACTATTCAATATCTACAACTTTGCTTCAGACACAAAAGAGATATTCCGTACGGTATACGAGATATAACCGTGCTAAAATATAGAAAAAGTGATAAAAATCCACCTTGAGGAAAAAAAAATTCGTATGGCCATTAAATTAATACGGCAGCCAACTTGACAAAACTAATGATGCAGAAGTTCTTATTTTTGGGGCTACTTTCACGTGCAATTGTCAGAATTGAGTCCCAAAGCAATGAACTGAAAAATGTTGTACTGTGTAATGATAGATACTTCAAAGACTTTTGCAATGACATATACAACGTAAATCGGACCTGCAGTGGGTCAAAATCGGAATATTTTTTATCCAGATTTTTTTTTCACCAAAAATTTTTTTTTGTCGTATAATTTTTTTAGTTATATAAAAAAAAAATTTTAAATTAAAAAAAAAAATTAAAAATTAAAAAAAAAATTGATGATAGATACTTCAAAGACCTTTTGAATATAACGTAAATCGGACCTACAGTGGGTCAAAATCGTGAAAAATATTTTTTATCCAGAATTTTTTTTTTGTCGTATAATTTTTTTAGTTATAAAAACAAATTTAAAAGTTAAAAAAAAAAAATTTGAAAAATTTGAAAAAAAAATTTTAAAAACAAAAAAAAAAATTTAACAAATTTGAAAACAAAAAATTTTAAAACATTTTTTGCAATAAATCATTTTCACTAATAAAAAAAACGGGAAAATATTTTTTATCTCGATTTTTTTTTTACTTTTAAATTTAAAAAATATTTTTTTTTTTATTTTCCTAAAAATATTAAAGATTTTTTTGTAAAGTATAATTTGGTGAAGGGTAATAAGATTCAGCACAGCCAAATATAGCTCACTTACTTGTTTTTAGTTTTCTTTTCTTTAATTTTTCATATTGGCAACATTTTAAACCTTTCAAATCTATAGAAAAATTCATATAACTTGTGAATTCACAGCAACATAAATAAGATTCCTTAAAACGAACCGGGTTTGTACCTAAGAACTTTTATAATTTTTGTTAAATAGCTAAAAAAATCTAATAGTTCGAACTTATCATTCGAAATGCTACCCAAATATGTAATTTTTAATCAAACACAGATTCGAAGGACCAAAACTATTAGCTTCAAATTGAGCTATTTGAAAATTTTCCATTCCCATTCAACTAAACAACAATCCCATTTGGTTCCCTTAGTTGGTCGCCTTCCTCAAGCATTACTTTTGCATTATTACTTCACAAAACTTTCCTATTATATTTGGTTACGGTTTCAAATATTTGGTTTATATAAAAATGTATTCTTTACTTGAGTGTTGAAGCATTTCAATAGAAAACAAAATCTACTTGTTAACCTATACAAAACTACTTAAAAAAAAAATTGATTCTTATAAAATGAAAAACCTCAACATAAATACTTGAGCAAAAAAAAAAAAGAAATATGAATTCTACAATATTTCTTCTCTAAAACATAATAAAACTCAATATTTGTTGAAATGAGCCTTTTAAGCCACAACATCAATAGCAGCAGCAACAACCTATTTATATAAAATCACAAAAAGTCAATTGATAATTGGCATTTAATATCGAAAGCATTAAAAGGCAGTAAGTTATATGAATGTTAATGTATTTTATGCTGCATCAAATATTCATTCATTTACACAATTAAAGGATTTTTGGGTCAAATTTACAAATTAATTGGAAAACACTTTGAATTGTAAATTTTTAGCTTTCATAAATACATACATTCATTGTAAAGTTAATTGATTAAATGAATTTTGCTAATAAATCAAAAATATTGTAAATTGTATAAGTATTATTGATTGATGTATTGATTCTTAAGTGTCAAACAAAGCAGCAATATTATGTTTTGTGTTTTTGCGATTTTAATAACTAATTTGCTATAAAATTTATAAATTCTAAAGACTGATGACAGGTATTAAAAGCCAGGTTAAGAATTTTCATGACATTTAAGATATTTTGTAGTTTGTACGATTTATAAATGGAATTTTAAGGGCTTTTGAAGTGAAATTAACAATATTTGTATAAAGAAACCTAATTAAATAAAGTGGTATTGAAATGAGTTTTGTTTTGTTATCAAAACAAACTAGAAATAGATTGATACATAACTAACAAATTTTTCAATCCAAGAATTTAAAGAAATCTAAAATCTTTTTACTATAAACATCAAAAATTGCTCAATCTGTGATCACTAATAGTTCATATCAATAAAGGTATTCACAGACGACATTACTGTGTATTAATATTTTTCAAATGTAGGTGCTGTTAGACTTAATATCAACTGTATTACCAGTCTGTTTTTAAAGTGTGTGTATCAAAAGAGAGTTTTTATTTGCAATTAAAAAAATAAGGTTTATTTAAAATAAATAAACCACCACTTTTAAAAGGTAACAAAAAATTTAATTGGAAAAAAATAGTAAAAAAATTTTCTTAAAAATCGAGGTAAATGAAGCTGTAGAGTTGTATGTGGCTGTAAGAGCCCTTTCAAATGATAACTTTCCTAGACCATAAGATCTAGGAAATTAAATTTTCAATGGATTACAGAATTTGTCTCATTGTGGCTCTAAAACATCAACCAATCTCGTTACTGAACGATATATTTGGCCATTTATGAAACGCTATTGCAGATATTGGATGAAAATTTGTCAAGCTTGTCAAAAAGCAAAAATTTCTTGTCATACTAATAGTTCTATAGGACATTTTCCTTTACCTTCTCGTCGTTTCGCAGAAATTCATATTGATTTAGTTGG
Organism: Calliphora vicina; assembly: GCF_958450345.1. Classification (NCBI taxonomy): domain Eukaryota; kingdom Metazoa; phylum Arthropoda; class Insecta; order Diptera; family Calliphoridae; genus Calliphora; species Calliphora vicina. The sequence continues at coordinate 136,528,847 of NC_088781.1, forward strand.
TTATCTACTTCCATCAAATGGTCAACGATATTTTCTAACTTATGTCGAGCGATTTTCACGTTGCCTAGTGGCGCCCGTAGAACAAGTGAGGTTGCAAAAATCAAAAACTGCATGTGCCGCTAAAAAAAAATTGAATAAACCTCTTATTACAATCAGATTATTGGTTCAGAAGATATAGTCCTTCAAAGTTGACTGATTTTCAGTTTTCAAAAAAACAGATAAATTTTAGGTAATTTTTGATACAATATATCGAAAACTATGTAACGGATGGTCATTATTTTTGATTCTATTGATAGATATATTTATTAAGAATAGAATAATGATGTTTGCTTTGTATTTGTCCAGGTAAATCGAGATTTACCAACTATCCATTTTTTCAATATTTCTCAACTTTGAAGGAAAATAAAAAAAACAAGTAAGAGAACTATATTCGGCTGTGCTGAATCTTATATACCCTTCACCAAATTATACTTTAAAATAATTTTTTTTTAAATATTTTTAGGTAAACATAATTTAATTTTTTTTTAATTGTTTTTCAATTTTTTTTTTATAAAAAGTTTTTTTCCAAATTTTTTTTAAATTTTTTTTTTTTTTTTTTAGTTTTTTTTAGTTTTTTTTGGAAAAAAAATATATTTAAAAAAAAAATTTTTAATGAAAAAAAAATTCGGGTTAAAAAATATTTTTCCCGATTTTGACCCATTGTAGGACCAACTTACTATAGCCTTATCTACATCGTTGTAATGGACTTTGAAATATCTATCATTAGATATCCATATTGTCTATATTAATGACTTTGTAATCCAGATATAGATCAAAAATAGGTCAAAAATCGAGGTTGTCCCGGTTTTTTGCTCATATCTCCGTTATTTATGGACCGATTTTGCTGATTTTAAATACCAAACTTATCGAAAGCATGTCTGACAGAATTATTGAAGATTTGGATCTCGAAGATATCTGGGGTCTTCAGAAAATTGATTTCAACAGACAGACGGACAGACAGACAGTCAGATATATACCCTTCAGACAGATATATACCCTTCTCACGAAGGTAAAGGGTATAAAAACTATCAAATTCTATATTTGCCATATTTCACCCTACGACACTCAATATTAGACACGAACCGGATGTTATACTTCTGAAATAATAAATTAAATGGAGAAAAACTGCGTTTTCAGTTTTTCATTTCGTGATCCTGTTTCCTTTTAAAAGGACTTCAAATTTTCAGAGGAGTACATTTTTAAAAAAATGGTTTAAAATACTTCTGATCATCCTACTATGTCAAGTTTGGTGTCACATGATCAAGAAGAGTTGTAAAATATTTCGTATTATTATACCCTTCAGCTTCGTGAGAAGGGTATATATAAGTTTGTCATTCCGTTTGTAATTTCTACATTTTTCATTTCCGACCCTATAAAGTATATATATTCTGGATCCTTATAGATAGCGGAGTTGATTAAGCCATGTCCGTCTGTCTGTCTGTCTGTCTGTCTGTCTGTCTGTCTGTCTGTCTGTCTGTCTGTCTGTCTGTCTGTCTGTCTGTCTGTCTGTCTGTCTGTCCGTCTGTCTGTCTGTCTGTCTGTCTGTTGAAATCAGTTTTCTGAAGACCCCAGATATCTTCGGGATCCAAATCTTCAATAATTCTGTCAGACATGCTTTCGAGAATTTTGCTATTTAAAATCAGCAAAATCGGTCCACAAATGGCTGAGATATGAGGAAAAAACCAAGACTACCTCGATTTTTGACCTATTTTTTACATATATCTGGATTACTAAGACATTAATATAGACAATATGGATATCTAATGATAGATATTTCAAAGACATTTGCAACGACGTATATAAGACCATAGTAAGTTGGACCTACAATGGGTCAAAATCGGGAAAAAAAATTTGAACCCGAATTTTTTTTTTTAAAAAAAATTGAAAAAATAAAAAAAAAATTTTAAAATTTAAAAAAAAAAAATAATTAAAATTTAAAAAAAAAAATTTTTTAAATTTTTAAAAAAAAATTTTAAATTTAAAAAAAAAAATTTTTAAATTTAAAATAACAATCGAAAAATTTTTTTTTTCAAAAAATTCAAAAAACAACTGGAAAAAAAATTAAATTTTGTTTACCTAAAAATATTTAAAATTTTGAAGTATAATTTGGTGAAGGGTATATAAGATTCGGCACAGCCGAATATAGCACTCTTACTTGTTTTTATTTTATCCTGTAAGGATCAAAAAATATCAATAATGTCCTTTCAAATTTTTATCCTTGAATATCCTTTTAGATTTTCAATAATTTTTTTTTAAAAAAATAGTCAGTTAAAGATCCAAATATTGAATACCACATGCCAAACTTTCATCCTTCTATCTTAACTACTTAAGTGATAAAAAATATTTTAAATTTGAATTATTTTATTTTAATATTTCATTCGAAAAAAATATAACAAAATCCGTTGTGAAAAGCAACGAAGAAGACTTTTTAATGAACAAGTAAATTTATAAACATGCACTTTTCTTAATAGAACATTTTTGTATACTAATACATTTTTTTTATATTTTAATTTGACTTTTATATATGGGGCATTTCATGTCAAGTGAACCAACTTTTGAAATCGATGTCTTCCGATCGGGATGAAATTTGCACCAAGGTTAGCTCTATTGGATAGTAACTCAGACACAATTTTTCAACAACATCGGTCGAGAACTCTCTGAGTTATAGGGGGTAAAATTTTGACAATTTGGTCAAACAGGGGTTTTTTCTTATCCATGTAACTTATTACCTATTGTTCTTAGCAAAATGTGTCCCAAATAGTATAGATAGCTATTTCTTCGATCTTTCGAAAAAAAATATTTAAAAAAAAAAATAAAAAATTTTTAATATTTTTTTTCCGAAATCAAAAACTTTTTTGACTTTTTTTTAAAATACGTCCTTTTTTTTTTTTTTTTTTTTTCTTAAAATAAAGTTTAGATATTTTCCTTGAACACCTACTTGGTCGCTTAGTGGGATGCGAGTGGGATATCTATCAAAATAAATATTTTGTAACTCAAAACATAAAATTTTTGACTTTTTTTGCAAAATCAAAAACTTTGTTGACTTTTTTTTTTCAAAATGGACCCTTTTTTAATCTTTTTTTTTAGGTCAAACAAAAGCTTAGATATTATCCTTGAAGACCCTTTTAGTCGCTTAGTGGGATGCGAGTGGGATATCTATCAAAATAAATATTTTTTAACTCAAGACTTACAATTTTTGACTTTTTTTTTTGCAAATACGATTTTTTTTCCAAATGGGCCCTTTTTTTAAAATTTTTTTTGTAGTCAAAAGAAAGCTTAGGTCCATTCCTTTAAGATATTTTTAGCCCTTAGTGGGATGCGAGTGGGATATCTATCAAAATAAATATTTTGTAACAATTTTTTAATTTTTTTTTGCAAAATCGAAATTTTTTTCCAATATGGGACTTTTTTTAAAATTTTTTTTTTTGCTCAAAAGAAAGCTTAGGTCTTTTCCTTTAAGACCTATTTTGTCACTTAGGAAGATGTGAGTAGGATATCTATTAAAATAAAAATGTTGTAACTCAAGACATTCAATTATTGACTTTTTTTTTGCAAATTCGAATTTTTTTTCAAAATGGGCCCTTTTTAAAAATTTTTTTTTAGTCAAAAGAAAGCTTAGGTCCATTCCTTTAAGATATTTTAGGTCCCTTAGTGGGATACGAGTGGGATATCTATCAAAATATATATCAAAATAAATGTTTTGTAACTCAAGACATACAATTTTTGTGTTAAAACATTTATTTTGATAGATATCCCACTCGCATCCCACTAAGGGACTAAAAATATCTTAAAGGAATGGACCTAGGCTTTCTTTTGAGCAAAAAAAAAAATTAAAAAATTGTATGTCTTGCGTTACAAAATATTTATTTTGATAGATATCCCACTCGCATCCCACTAAGGGACTAAAAATATCTTAAAGGAATGGACCTAAGCTTTCTTTTGACTACAAAAAAAATTTTAAAAAAAGGGCCCATTTGGAAAAAAAATCGTATTTGCAAAAAAAAAAGTCAAAAATTGTAAGTCTTGAGTTAAAAAATATTTATTTTGATAGATATCCCACTCGCATCCCACTAAGCGACCAAAAGGGTCTTCAAGGATAATATCTAAGCTTTTGTTTGACCTAAAAAAAAAGATTAAAAAAGGGTCCATTTTGAAAAAAAAAGTCAACAAAGTTTTTAATTTTGCAAAAAAAGTCAAAAATTTTATGTTTTGAGTTACAAAATATTTATTTTGATAGATATCCCACTCGCATCCCACTAAGCGACCAAGTAGGTGTTCAAGGAAAATATCTAAACTTTATTTTAAGAAAAAAAAAAAAAAAAAAAAAAAGGACGTATTTTAAAAAAAGTCAAAAAAGTTTTTGATTTCGGAAAAAAAATATTAAAAACTTTTTATTTTTTTTTTTTAAATATTTTTTTTCGAAAGATCGAAGAAATAGCTATCTATACTATTTGGGACACATTTTGCTAAGAACAATAGGTAATAAGTTACATGGATAAGAAAAAACCCCTGTTTGACCAAATTGTCAAAATTTTACCCCCTATAACTCAGAGAGTTCTCGACCGATGTTGTTGAAAAATTGTGTCTGAGTTACTATCCAATAGAGCTAACCTTGGTGCAAATTTCATCCCGATCGGAAGACATCGATTTCAAAAGTTGGTTCACTTGACATGAAATGCCCCATATATAAAGGATGAAATTTTGACATTTAGTATAGAATATTTGGGTCTTTAACGAACTATTTTTTTAAAAGTAATTTATTGGCAATCTTAAAGGATATTAAAGGATAAACATTTTAAAGGACATTTTTGACATCTTTTGATCCTTACAGGATAAAATAAAGATAATACAAAATATTTTACTACTCTTCTTGTTCTTTTGACATACAATTTGTCATTGTTGGTATAGCAGGAGTATTTTTTAAATAGTTTTTGAAAAATGTACTTCTTTGAAACTTTGAAGTCCAAAGGATCACGAAATGAAAAACTGAAAACACAGTTTTCCTCCATTAAATTTATAGTTTCAGACGTATATCATCCGGTTCGTGTCTAACGAATTTTTTCTCTATTTGTCGGACGGTGTTATCACTATTATACCTTAGCAATCATTACTGCATTACCCTGGTGCATTTACTTAAAAAGTATTGCCTACATAAAGGGTTCATCAGCAAAATCTCTGCATTTGTTTACATTTATAATCCCTTTTGGTTTCTCTTTTATAGATCATTTACATCTGCCCGAAATCTAATTTAAATGAGTTTTCGATCACAGTCCAGTTTATTTTACTAGATTTAAATTAGATTTCCCATACAAAACAAAATCTAGTTCTTAATAGAACTTTGCCAAAATCTACTTGAATTTTATTAGATTTTACAAAAATAACGATACATGTATCGTATTAATCAGGTGAGAGCGTCTCGGCAACAAATACAACAAAGACAATATTTGTTATTTGTCAAGAGATTGAAAATGTCAAAAAATATAAAAAACAAACAATTAAAAAATAAATAAATTACAAGTTTTTATATGAAAAATATTAAAAACAAACAAATAAAAAATCAATTATTTGTAGTTTGCACTGTTTTTTTTTTTGAAGATTTAATATTAAAAACGGCCAGCGGGGATAGAAAGCTAGGTGATTCCAGCGGAACTATCAAACTATCCATTTATGTACATATGGCCGTCTGTCTGTCCTAAATACAAAACCACGTCCAAAATACACAACCAAATTCTTCTAAGGAGTTTGGTATTAAAATTCAGCAAAAGCTATAAATGTGATGCATTTTCACCAATCAATTTCCAATATTGCTTTTTTTGTTCTTGCAGATATTATGGTTTTTGTTTGCTTGAACAAATTTATTTAAACAATTTTCAGATTTTTATTATTTTCATTTTAAATATTTCGAATGTCAACAACAAATAGTAAACAACTTTTTGACACTTTCAAACACAACATAAATAAACAAACAAAAATCAGCTGTGCTCGTAACTTCACCTTATTGAATAAGGAGTGAGATCGAAAAATTCTTAACACACGTTTTTCATTACATTTTTTAACCCAAGTATTATTTGAATTTTTTTTTGATCAAGTTACCTTTGAAAAACATGTCAGTTATTATGTGTAATGTCAATTATATTAATTTTTTTGTTAATCTGATTAAAATGAGTGACCAGAAAAAAGTGCGTACTGAAATTATTAAATATTTTCAACAAAACCCAACTTGGTCTTACAAAAAGTTGGCCAAGCATACAAAGGTCTGCCGTCAAACTGTTTCCAATGTTATTAAACAGTACCGGGAGAACTTGTCAGTTGATAGAAAACCTGGTTCAGGTAGAAGGAATGGTCCACATGATGTTTCTAAAGCCAAAAAAATAGAACGCATTTTCAAAAGAGCTCCCAACACATCCGGTAGGAAAGCAGCCCGGTTAGCTCAGTGCTCGGACTATTTGGTACGAAAAGTTAAAGCTAATGCAGGTTTAAAAACATACAAGGCTCAAAAAGTTCCTGACAGGAACGCTACTAAAAATTTAGAGGCCAAAAACAGAGCACGGAAATTGAAGTCAAGTTTTATAAAAAAATATTCTTGCTGCATAATGGATGACGAAACGTATGTTCTGGCAGATTTTTCGCAACTTCCAGGTCAAAAATTTTATGTTGCTGATGCTCGAGGGAATGTTGAAGAAAAGTTTAGGACCCAAAAGCAGACAAAATTTCCCAGAAAGTTCTTGGTATGGCAAGCAATATGCAGTTGCGGCAAAAGAAGCCACTCATTTGTTACAACGGGCTCTATAAATACCGAAATTTACATCAAGGAATGTTTACAAAAAAGGCTGCTTCCATTCATAAGACTTCATAATGTGTCCACTTATTTTTGGCCTGACTTGGCATCCTGTCACTATGGCAAACAAGCCCTTGAGTGGTACAAGAACAATAATGTGGTATTTGTACCAAGAGAGGCAAATCCTCCAAACTGCCCGGAGCTAAGGCCAGTGGAGAGATATTGGGCTCTTGTTAAAAGAGAATTGAAGAGTACAAAAAAGGTGTCCAAAAGTGTGGTAGATTTTAAACGGAGATGGACTACATGTTCGAGCAAAGTGACAGAAAGCACTATAAAAACGTTAATGGAAGGGTTTCCGAAAAAGGTTCAAAATTTCATCACTAGTGATTAAAACTATAAAAATAATTTTTTTTGTAAATTGTAATAATAATTTCAATCAAATAAAAAAAAAATTAAAGCTGTAAGTTTAGTGGTTTCTTTTTTATAAACATATATGTATGTTAAGAATTTTTCGATCTCACTCCTTACACCTTGACTGTATTTTTATGAAAATGGTATGTTAAAACGGTTAGATTTTGTTCTAGAAATTTCATTTGAATGTGATGAATAATTTTGTGTTTTAATTGAGGAAATATACATATTATGGCGAGTTTTACTAAATTTAATGCAGCTTTCGAGATATTGCCCACAGGGTCATACGACAGCAGACAACTTGCCTTAGAAAATAGAAATAGAATTATTTATCGCCAAATAAAATCGCTATATCGTCAAAACAAATTTGTATAAAAATTGCCATGTTTGGCGAAAAATCGCCATGTTTGGCGAAAAATCGCCACATCTAACAGCCAAGTCTAGTTGTTGTTATAATGTCCCTACTGTCTCTGCAAATTGTTGTTTTAATTGCATCAAATACTTTGTTGTTTTCTTTATTGATTTTGTTTTGAAACTTTTGTTTACAGCTTTTTTTATTTGGTTGTGATTTTTGTATTTGCTGCGTGTGCTTGGGATTTTATACTATTGTTGGTCCTTAAGGATGATATTTGTTTTTAGCTTTGACTGTTTTATGTTTACAATGCGTTTGGTTGATTTTTTGAAGTTTTTATTTATATTTTTTGTGGGAAAGACATTGTCTCATCAATGTTTTTGTTGTTCTCTTGTTTGTTTTTTATTTTTTTTTTTATTTTGTAGCTTGATATTGAGAAACGTTTGGTTTACTATCTTGTTTGTTTTTGCCTATGCAGGTGTGTTGTTTAATTTTGAGGGGTGTGAGTTAATAGAGGAATATTTAAGGTCTTGTAAAATGTTTTATATTGTATAATGTTTTGGAAAATCTTATATTTGTTTCCTCATTTCCATAACAATTTTTACAGCTTTAAGGTTTTGTCTATTTGAATAGACTTATTTTAATTTTATTCCATAATTGTTTACATTTTGTATGAAACACTAAAACCAAACAGCCATGAAATATATTCATCAACTTTAAATGCCCCTAAAATCGGATTAGGTTGGAGTATCAACATTATACATACATAGCCATTCTATTATAAAAATAAATAGTTTTTCTTATTTTAAATGTCTTCCCCCCTCATATTAATATTTAACTTTCTGACCTTGTTCTTTATGTCTAAATAAAACTTTGCACTTTTATTTAAAGAAATATTTAACATCTAGCTTATTTTAATATAACACATATACACTTAAGAAAAATCCCTTAAAACTATTACTTACGGGGAAGGAAAAAACTTAAAAAAAGATGAAAGTAGAAAAAAAAATCCAAATACATTTAACTACAAATGATGGTCTAAACATGATGTTTTTTTTTTAAAGTAAAACTTTAACAATTGTTGGTTATTCCTAAAAGTATTTTAGCCATACATTTCAGAAACAGTAAAAGACAGCACAGACCTAAACGGAAATGCTAATAACAGTAAATGAGTTTTGTTTAAGTTCTTTTCTTATTAAGAAAAAAAATATAGAAGAAAATGTAAAAGTTTGTTTTGTATATGAAATGTGCAAAGTTTAAGAAACAACTACTAAGATTTATTAATGATTTGATTATCAGCAAATCAATATTAGACAAAAAAGAAAAAATAGACAGAGTCAAAAAAAAAATAATTATTTATTAGTGGGTTCTTTAGAGGATGTGTTAGAAGTTTAACTAAAAGCATTCACTACAACAGGCAATGTAAGTTAACGATAAATTAACGACAGTTAAAGTTATCGAAAAATTTTCTCTAGAAAATTAAAGTTATCGATACAGTGTCTTTAAAAAATCAATGTTATCGATAAATTTTCTATGGAAAATCAAAGTTGTCGTTAATTTTATAAAAAATCGAAAGTTGTCGACAACTTTTCTATATAAAATGTATGTTTTCGATAACTTTTCTATAAAAATTCAAAGTCTTGTATGGAAAATCAAAGTTATCGACAACTTTTCTGCAGAAATTCAATGATATCGACAACTTTTCTTTAGAAAATCGAAAGTATCGATGACTTTTCTATATAGAATTTAAGATGGCGAACAACTTTCTATAGAAAATTTTAGTTATCGATACATTTTCTATAGAAAATTTTTGTTAGAAAATTTCAATAGATAAATATCAATAAATTTTCTATGGAAAATCAAAGCTATCGATAAATCTTATATAGAATATCAAAGTTATTGTTACATTTTCTACATAACATCAAAGTTATTGTTACATTTTCTATGAAATGTCAAAGTTGTCGTTAAATTTTCTATGAAATATCAAAGTTATCGATACGTTTTCCATAGAAAATTAAATTTATCAATACATTTTCTATAGAAAGCTAAATTGATCGTTATATTTTCTATGGAAATGTAATTGTATTACTAAATTTTCTATAGAAAATCGTAGCTACCAATAAATTTTCTATGAAAAATCAAAGTTATCGATATATTTTCTATAAAAAATTCAAATTGTCGATAAATTTTCTATTAAGTTATCGATAACTTTTTTTATAGAAAATAATAGTTATCGATAATTTTTCTATAGAAAATCACTTTTATCGACAACCTTTCTATAGAGATTCTAAATTATCGATAACTTTTCTATAGAAACTCAAAGTTATCGATAACTTTTCTATAGAAACTCAATATTATCGATAACTTGTCTATAGAAACTCAATATTATCGATAACTTGTCTATAGAAACTCAATATTATCGATAACTTGTCTATAGAAACTCAAATTTATCGATAACTTGTCTATAGAAACTCAAATTTATCGATAACTTGTCTATAGAAACTCAAAGTTATCGATAACTTGTCTATAGAAACTCAAAGTTATCGATAACTTTTCTATAGAAACTCAAAGTTATCGATAACTTTTCTATAGAAACTCAAAGTTATCGATAACTTTTCTATAGAAACTCAAAGTTATCGATAACTTTTCTATAGAAACTCAAAGTTATCGATAACTTTTCTATAGAAACTCAAAGTTATCGATAACTTTTCTATAGAAACTCAAAGTTATCGATAACTTTTCTATAGAAACTCAAAGTTATCGATAACTTTTCTATAGAAACTCAAAGTTATCGATAACTTTTCTATAGAAAAGAGAAGTTATCGATAACTTTTCTATAGAAAAGAGAAGTTATCGATAACTTTTCTATAGAAAAGAGAAGTTATCGATAACTTTTCTATAGAAAAGAGAAGTTATCGATAACTTTTCTATAGAAAAGAGAAGTTATCGAGAACTTTTCTATAGAAAAGAGAAGTTATCGATAACTTTTCTATAGAAAAGAGAAGTTATCGATAACTTTTCTATAGAAACTCAAAGTTATCGATAACTTTTCTATAGAAACTCAAAGTTATCGATAACTTTTCTATAGATATTCTAAATTATCGATAACTTTTCTATAGAAAGTTTGAGAAAATTTAATTTATCGATACATTTTCTATATGAAACCAAAGTCATTGATAAATTTTCTATAGAAATCAACTTTTCTTTGGGAACTGAAGGTTCAACTTAGTTTTTAGAATAAATCAAGTAAGAGAGGTATATTCGGCTGTGCCGAATCTTATAAACCCTTCACCTAATTACGTACTTTAAAATAAAAATTTTAAATATTTTTAAATAAATAAAATTATAAGAAATTATTTCTTTTTTAATTTTTTTTTAATACTGAACAAGTAAAAGAGTTATATTCGGCTGTTCCGAATCTTATATACCCTTCACCAAATTATACTTTAAAATAAATTTTTTTAAATATTTTTAGGTAAACAAACTTTTATTTTTTTTAAATTTTTTTTTCCAAATTTTTTTAAAAAACATTTTTTTAAATTTTTTTTTTTTTTGGAAAAAAATGTATGAAAAAAAAAATTTTTTGATGAAAAAAAAAATCGGGTTAAAAAATATTTTTCCCGATTTTAACCCATTGTAGGTCCAACTTACTATAGCCTTATCTACATCGTTGCAATGGACTTTGAAATATCTATCATTAGATATCCATATTGTCTATATTAATGACTTAGTAATCCAGATATAGATCAAAAATAGGTCAAAAATCGAGGTTGTCCCGATTTTTTGCTCATATCTCCGTTATTTATGGACCGATTTTGCTGATTTTAAATAGCAAACTTCTGGAAAGCATGTCTGACAGAATTATTGAAGATTTGGATCCCGAAGATATCTGGGGTCTTCAGAAAATTGATTTCAACAGACAGACGGACAGACGGACATGGCTTAATCGACTCCGCTATCTATAAGGATCTAGAATATATATACTTTATAGGGTCGGAAATGAAAAACGTAGAAATTACAAACGGAATGACAAACTTATATATACCCTTCTCACGAAGGTGAAGGGTATAAAAAATGGTATAACAAAAAAATTTTTCTACTGAAAAAAAATTCGGGTAAAAAAATATTATTCCCGATTTACACCCATTGCAGCTTCTTTGGCCATTGCAAAGGTCTTTGGATATCCATATTGTCTATATTAATGACTCAGTAATCCAGATATTGATTAAAAAAATTTGAAAATTGTCCTGGTTTTATCCTTATAACTCAGCCATTTGTTAGCCGATTGTCTCGATTTTAAATAGCAACCGATCCGGGAGAAATCCCGATATATTGATTTGAGGCCTACGGAAAGTTGATTTCAACATACATACGGACAAACGAGCATGGCTATATCGGCCCGCTTTCTATAACGATCCAGAATATAATATATATACTTTGTGGGGTCATAAATAGAAAATGTAGAAATTACAAACTTATACCTTTGCCAATCGAGGTGAAGGGTATAAAAAATAACAAATTTAATGTAGAGCCCATAACATTCGTTTTAGACCTTTAGCTTTTCCTTCTTTTTTATTATTACCCTCTTTTTTATATAGTTTCATCTCATCTAGCTGCTGATACATACAAAAAACATTGTATCATTCATTTATTCATTCCCACGTCCATAATTCTTTTTGATTATTTTCAATCGTATGCATAAATTGTTGATTGAATTTCTTTGTAAGATAAATATAGCATACTTTTAGGATTCTTTGTCTTTTATGATGATATTTTTGTTGTTGTTGTTGTTTGCGTGGTATTTTTACGCTTTTCGTTGTTAATTTTGAAAAGTGATTTTATTTTCATTGAACAAGTGTGAGTGTGTCTGTGCTGAAAATTAAGTTAAATATTGTTTTTGTGTGGCGGTATGTGAAGTTGAACGAGTACTATTAGAACGAGTATTTCAATGATGTTTATTTAGTAAGAAGATTAATTGTAAATGTTCATGTTTTTAGTTGTGATTATGTGATTCTAGAACCAATACACACACACATTCATTCTATTGCATTTGTTAAGAGACTGAGTGAAACTAAGAGAAAGAAAAAAAATAATAATAATCTTTTGGTTGTTGGTATTAAGAAAAGTCGTTTATTTGTTTGCAAGTACATACTATAAGTTTGTGTTTTTTGCAGCAGGCTGGTTGAAAAGGCCTTTTCGAAATAAAGGAAAACAAAAAAAATATTTATCTAAATTCGAAGTTAAGGGGAATTTCTATATATTACAACGGAAGTTCAACAGTAAAACACCCAAATGAATTCAAATTATCGCCAAAAATATTAATTAATAATATTTCTCTTAACACTTGTAGTGAACTGTCTGTGAATAAATTTTATTTTTATGTTCCCACCCGCAACACTCTGGTGGGAACCGAACCCGCAAGCCTATTGTGGCATCCAAATGGAAAGGTAAAAATAAGCAGAGTTCAAGAAGATCTTTTTCGAACTAACTTTTCCTTCCAACTTCGCCACAAGGCCACTTTGCAAGTGTGTGTGTGTAAGTTCGTGTATGAGTGTTGATTTTCTTAAGCATGTAACATATGTTGCGTGTGAATTGGAACATGTTCGCTTCTCTTTACAACTATGATTGTCTTTGTATGTTTCTCATAGTTTCCTCTTCCTCTGCAATTTCTTGCCACTTATAGTTTCATTACAGCGTGCTAAATAAGCACTTAAGCACACGCACAAATAAAAACAAAACCAAAAAAAAAATCTTAAGAAACAAAAAAGTAAACTGAAATAAAAGTGAGGGAAAGTAAGAAAGAAAAAAGAAACTCTCAACTTGATTATCTCATTAATTACTACTAATGAAACAGATTGATGCGGATTTTGCAATTGTATTTTAAGTGTTTCATATTGTTGTTACTCTCGTAAATAGTATTGTGGTGGCTTGTAAGTATTTTCAAGTCTTTAGGGCTGTTTGTTTATTTGTTAAACTAAAAATCAAAGTTTTAATGAAGTCGTTATGAAATGAATTTCCCTTTTATTTTTGCAAAAGCTTTTCTACTACTACTAATTGACGTCAGTTATCTAAAATTTACCCTTATTTTTCATAACAATGTCAAACACATTTTTCAATTTTTTGCGAATTTTTTTGCCGGTTTTCTATTCATTTAATCAAAATTAAATGCTGTAACTTCCACGTGAGTTATCCTGCTGGTTTCCAGCTTGTAATAGAATACGCATTTTACGTAATTTCCAAATTCACAGGGAGGAATATTTTCCATATGTTCTATTATAATGGAAAATGATGAGACACTTCGATTTGTCAAATAAAAATATAACCCCCTGTCTATACCTGCTCAATTTTTATCATGATAAACGTCAAAATAGTTGTCAAGATAAAAAACTATCAGATATAGTCTCCATTTATTAGTATTATGACAAAATTGTTAGTGCTTTTGCACAGAAAACTTTGTCTTGACAACAAACGTCATTAATTATTATGATAAATATTTGTCAAGTATAGACAGGGCGTCTATACTTGACAAAAATATATGTATATTAAATAGTATGTATTTTGTTGTAGCGAGAGTTAGGTTATTGACAATTACGTCTCATCTCTATGTTACTCTATGTAATTTAATATATGTTGATCGTATTGTATGCAGTACCAGGAAATTTAAAATGTTTGATCTTTTATATACATAGAAAGTTTTTAAACAACATTTTGTAGCAAAACTTCTTTTTTCTTTAAAATGTTTTATTTCTAAAAAAAAATCATCAACAATGTTGATTTTCGCAGTAAATCAACATTAACGCGTTGATATTAACTTCGTACAAAACAATCTAATGGCGTTAAATCATATGAATGAGGTGGCCATTTGACTGGTTCATTTCTTAAAATTATTTGTTCGTCAAATGTTTCTCTTAGTAAATGGCTTGTATCACGCGCTGTGTGACATGTAGCACCATCCAGTGGCTACAACATGTCCGCAATACTAATACCTTTCAATTGAGGCATGCAAAAGTTAGTAAGTAACTTTTGACTGTAACGCTCTGACCAGCGTTATAAAGCACACCAAATAGTGAGTTTTTCTGGATGTAATGGTGTTTGCACAATGGCTTGAGGATTATCATCGCAATTCAGTTTATTGTCCACTTAACTTAAAAGTGTGCTTCATCACTGAACAAAATTTTCAAATGAAGGGTGTGTCAAAATTTGATCTACTACGCACTAGCCGCGGCCACAAAAGTATCTAATTAACAAAGCCAATTGGTTGCATATTTAATTTGTTTGTCTCTGTTTTATTTCAATTTAAAATTCTCCGCCTCTATAAAAACACCCTTTAATATAAAAATATTATGGATTAGAAAAACTGCACCGATATCTATGAATCAATAATAAAATGAATCGATAAGTTTGACTTTCTATAAGAAATGTATTGATAACTTTGATTTGGATAGACAATTTATGGATAACTAAGATTTCTGGAGAAAATATATCGATAACTGATTTTGTAGAAAAAATGTATTTTTTTAATTTTTTTTTAGAAAATTTGTTGATAATTTTAATTTCGTTGTAGATTATTGATTTGTTTTTTTCTTTTGAAAATCTGTAATCGATAACATTAATTTTATATAGAAAATTTTTCGATAATTTTAATTTTCCGTAGAAATTTATTGATAATTTTGATTCTCTGGAGAAAATTTATAGACAACTTTTATTTTCTACAGAGAATTCATCGCTAACTTTAATTTCCTTAAGAAAATTTATCGAAAACTTAAACAAAAATCAAAGTTATCGAAAACAAAATTTATCGATAACTTTGATTTTCTATAAAAAATGTATCGATAACTTAAATTTTCTATAGAAAATTTATACATAACTTTGATTTTCTAAAGAAAATTTCTTGATTACTTTAATTTTCTATACAAAATTTATCGATAAATTTGTTTTTTAATAAAAAATGTATCGGTAACTGTAATTTTCTATAGAAACTTTATCGATAACTTTGATTTTCTAAAGAAAATTTACCGACAACTTTTATGTTCTACAGAGAATTTATCGATAAAAAAAAATTATCGATAACTTTGATTTTCTATAGAAAATTTATCGATAACTTTGTTTTTTAATAAAAAATATATCGATAACTTTGATATTCGTAAGAAAATTTATCGATAACTTTGATTTTTATAAAAAAAATTATCGATAACTTTGATTTTTTATAGAAAATGTATCGATAACTTTGATTTTCGTAAGAAAATTTATGGATAACTTTGAATTTCTAAAGAAAATTTCTTGATTACTTTAATTTTCTATAAAAATTTAACGATAACTTTTTTTAATAAAAAAATTATTGATAAATTTAATTTTCTATAAAAACATTATCGATAACCTTGATTTTCCAGAGAAAATTTATAACTTTGATTTTTTTAAAAAGAAAAATATATTGATTTTTTGGTAGAAATGTTATAGATAAATTTGATTTTCTATAGAAAGTTTATCTGTCACTTTCTAGAGAAAATATATCGATAACTTTGATAACTGCTGAAAATTTATCGATCATTTTTGATTCTCTGTAGAAACCTAACCTAACTTTCTATAGAACATGTATCAATAACATTAATTTTCTATAGAAGAGTGATCGATAATTTTGATTTTCTGCTGAAAATTCATCTATAATTTTGATCCTGTGTAGAAAATTTTAGCGATAACTTTGATTTTCAATAGAAAATTTAGCGATAACATTGAGTTTTTGAGGAAAATTTACAGATAACTTTGATTTTCTATAGAAAATTTATAGATAACTTTGAATTTCTAAAGCAAATGTCTTGATTACTTTAATTTTCTATACAAAATTTGTCGATAACTTTGTTTTTTAATAAAAAATGTATCGCTAAATTGTTCAGTTTGTTTTTTTTATGAAAATATATTGATAATTTTAATTTTCTATAAAAAAAAAATATATCGATAATTTTGATTTTCTGCTGGAAATGTATCGATAAGTTTTGATTCTCTGTAGAAAATTTGTCGATAACTGAAATTTTTTCTTAATAAAATTTTAATTTTCTATAGAAAATATATCGTTAACTTTGATTTATAAAGAAAATTTCTTGATCACTTTAATCTTCATTGTTTTTGTTTGAAATTGTCATCCATGGAACTATTTAAGATTAACAGTTGAATGTCTTTGATATTATTAGATACGAAATAAGAACATAAATTAACAGAAAGAAGTAGGAGAACTATATTCGGCTGTGCTGAGTTTTTTATACCCTTTACCAAATTATATTTTAAAATAAAAATATTAAATTTTTTTCGATGGTTTTAAATTTTTTTCTAATTTTATTTTTTATATTTTGAAAAAAAAATTTTTTCATTTTTTTAAAAAAAATTTTAATTTTTTAGTGAAAACAAATTTATATCAAAAATATTTTTTTTTGGTAAAAAAATTTTTGTTTTAAATTTTTTTTTTTTACCGATTTTGACCAATTTTAAGTCCAACTTACTATAGTTTTTGAAATATCTCTCATTAGATATCCATATTGTTTATATTAATGACTTAGAAATCCAGAAATAGATAAAAAAGGCCAAAAATCGAGGTTGCCACTTGTGGGCTGATTTCCTTGATTTTAAATATCATCCGAGCCGGCAGAATTCCCGATATATTGATGTATCAGTCATGTTTGTAAGCTATTGGACAAATGGACTGACGGACATGGCTAAATCGACTCCTCCTTGTTTGTCAGTGAAAACAATTGTTTTGTTCTCTCAACGTACCTCATACATTGGTTAATACATTAAAAAAATCCATGATATCATAATTTTATTTTTGTCAAATTAAAAAAAAAAATTATGTTTTTCTAAAAAATGTAGCAAAAAATTTAAAAATTTTTTAAATTTTCCAAATAAATCCCCTACAATAGCAATTCCGTTTAGTGGTTGTTTTAACTACCAAACTTAATAGACAAGAAGAAAAAAAATCACAACAAAAAACCATTAGAAAAACCTTATACAATAAAGTCTGAACAAAAAGTCATGTACCTTAAAAATCCATTGAAAAAACAAGCGGAAAAATTCATTGACAATAATCCTGCTACAAAGCAATAAAGCATTCAGATGTGGGGGTTAATAAAGCCTACCGCACACAAGACAACAACAACAAAAACTACAAAAACAAAAAGGATAAACAAAGTGGATATTGACCCAGTGATATACATATTCAGTAATGGAAAATACTTGCACTTTAAACCAGTAAATACGAACAAACGCACTACTGGCACTCATTTGGAAGTAAAAAGGCAACGTGACTTTATACAATCCACAAGTGGGTGCTCTCTGCTAGAGAGAGAGAGCGAACAACAGATTCAGCTTAAAGTTTCTGACAGAAAAGAGATGCTGTGAGAGCATTTGGTAAATGTTACACCCTTAAGTTACACAATTCATTTGCGGCTTTTTCTTGGTAACACATTTCGATGAACATAAGTGGAACATAGATTTTGGGTTACACAGCCATTCGCAGCTAGACTATGAGTGTTTTTGCCAGGATGCTGTGGATGTTAAACATAATTTATGTTGCCTGTTTTTTTTTTGGTGATTTTCTTGTAAGTGTTGCCGACTTTTGTTAGATTTTATTTGAGCAGTTTGCTGTTAGTTCTTTCGTGTCTGCGGAAACGTGCGGTTGTTTAAATCTGAGCAACGGTTCGCTAAAAACGTTGGAAGCGCGCTTTAAGAAAAAACAAAAACAAATCCAAAAAAATTTTAATAAAGTTTGCAAAAAAATAAATACATAAGAAGCAACAAAATTTTGCAAAATATATAAAAAAAAGAAATTAAACCCTAAAAATAGGCTTTAAAAAGTAATGAAAAAATATGAAAAAAAAATAAAAATTATTTCAGAAAAAAATATTGAAAAATTAAACAAAAAAGTGTTTTAAATTCCTAACTGAAAAATTTACATAAAATATTAACTTGAATGTTGTTATTTTTTCGGCTTTTAAAAGTTTTGTCATAACGCCTAAATGTTAGGCTAAGGTTTTTGCCTGTGATAACTGAGAAGCGCGTGTTTATCGTTCGCGTTGTTGTTTTTTGTTTTTTCGCCAAAAAGTTCCGGATTGTTGATGTCGCCAATTTGTTTTCTTAGCTAAAACAAAAAAAAAAGAAGAAAAAAACGAATAAAAGTAAAAAAAATAAAAAAATGTATGTTTTGCCATAAACTTTTATGTGCTACTTGAAGTGTCTCTATATAAATGAATGTCGTATGTCGTGTCGTATGTGCTTGAGTTTACAGTGTATGTGTTGTGATTATTAAAATTGTGTCTTTTAAAAATTTGCGATAAAACCTAAGCATACTTTTGGGCTGTCGCTGCTATAACCATCAAAACACTGATTATTATAAAAAAGTTTTACGCGTGTGATTTAGTAAATGTAAGCTGTAACAGAGAGTTATAATTATTTAAAGGATATTTTTTTTTTAATTTGCAAATTGTTAGGTATATTAAGAAGGCAAAAAATATTTTTTTTTGGGAAAATAAAGTCTTATGTGAATCTTTTAAGACCTATTAATAATTTAACATTTTTCTTAATGCTCCTAATTGTATGCTACATAAAGATATAAGGATTACTGTTAAAGGAATTTGATTGTTTTTAATATTTTGCAACTTCTTGATATTACTTTTTGTGCTAAAGTCAAACTGTAAAACAAAGGTGAACGAAAAAATTATGCAGGGGTTCTCAAGTAGAAATTCTGTTTTGTTAGAGTCTATAGATTAAGGATTTCATTAAGTGAAATAAAGGTGTTATTAAAATTACAACTTCAAAACACCATAAATATATTGGTTAAAAACTTTTAAAATTGTTTCTTTTGTTTGACAGTTATGAGTTTTAACTTTTATACAGAAAACAATTTATAAAATTCCATTTGAAAATGACTGAGCTTCTGTAGTTTAGAATCAGTATCCTCAATTAAGGCAAAAAATGTCAGCTATGTTTTTTATGAAACAAAAAAAAAAAATATCCCAAAAAAAGCAATTAAGAATTAAAAAAAAATTCCCATTTTTTAAATTTTTCAATTGGTCGAACTGAATTTTATCAACAAAACATCTGTATTTTAAAGGAATGCTATTTAAACATAAAAAGTATTAATAATATTAGTGAATTCCTCAGCGTTTCTATTAAAATTTCATTAAAAATTAAAAATCAGAATACACTGCGTATGATTAATATTAATTAATAGATTTTATACTTTTTGTTAAAAATGCTTAAACGAATTTCACATTTTTTATAAAATTTACACATATTTGAAAAGCTAAGACTTGAAGCTTTAACAAAAACTAAAAATATATTTTTAAAAATTTCTTTAAAATTAAGAAATTTGTTTTAAGATTATGACTTAAAAATTATGGATTTTTTAAAATGTTTATCTTTTATTTTTAAATATAAATTTCTTAGAAGTATTCTTTATTGTTAGCTATGACCTTTTCCCATCTTTCTGGCAACATGTGGTTTCCGAGCCAAAATAACTACTCATCTTTTGAGACCAAGAATGAATCAAGGCAATTTAGGATACTCTGTCCTAAGGTGAAGCTTATCCCAGAGAGAGCATTCTGCAGTGATCCAAACAAAAAGTAGGCGGATGGGGCATGGTCTGCACTAAAAGGCGGTTGAGGCAAAATTTTCCAACCGCTTCATTCTTAATAGTTTTTAACAGGTATTGCAACATGTGACCGAGCATTGTCATAATGGAATATTAAGGTTTCATGTCTGGCCGCATATTCTGGTAATTTTTCAGCAAATACTCGGTTCAAATTAATCATTCGGTACAGGTTCTGTGTCAGATTTAAGCATCTCATATTAGATGTAAGCCTTTTGCTTCCTCCAAATACAGAGCATTACCTTAGCGCCATGGATATATGGCTTTAGTGTCGTTTCGGCTGGTTGGCCGGGCTTCACATACGCTTTGGATAATCGTAGTGGATCGATTTTTCATCGCATGTAATGATTCGGTGCAAAAATTGTTAGCTTTTATGGCGTTTCAAACCGAATTTCGGATATGCAAAATCATCTTTCAATGTCTCTCAGCTTCAATGGTACCCAATTTTCCTGTTTATTGAAGAATCCAGCTGCTACAAACGTTTTTAAACTGCTGTTTGAGTAGCTCTCAATGAATTTACAAGTTCTTGTTGAATTTTACAACAATCTTCATAGAGTAATGCCTACAATTCTTGGTCTTTTTTGGTTGGTCTGTTCGATCCGTGTCAAAATCATCACTTCTGAACAATAAAAACCATCTCTCGCATGTTGAAACTGATGGAACACATTCACCGTAAGCTTTGGTGAGCAATCGGTGTGCTTTAGAGGATTTTTTTTTTAAATTAAAAAAGTAAAGGAAAACTTCCTATATACAAAATTCGACTTTGTCGAATATAAGTTATTAAATACAAGAACTCCGTTCAAAATCTACGCCATCTATTGCAAATCCCGCATTTTAAAGTCATTCACCCAATAGTTTTCAATGTTTACTTAGATTTTTAAGATTTTTTTCAATAATTTTTAATAAACGAAATTTCTATCTTGATTAATTTAATAAGACTCCTTAATTTTACAACTAAAAATTAAAAGAGCAACAAAAAAAATTTACAATGTTCTTAGAAATTTGCAATTCTTTATTTTTAATGAAATTAATGTTCAATTGGCAAACAAGATTTTAAGTAGAAAACATGTTTATTATAATAAATTATTGTTTAAATGTAAATATTACTAAAAATTTCAATAAATTCTATGAAATTTCGTTATAACTAAAAATTCGTTATACACAGCGTATGATTAATATTAATTAATGTGTTTATTAACATTTCATTAAATTTTCTTTAATAAAGTCTATAGTTTTAACATAAATTTTACATTTTTGAAAAGCTAATACTTGAAACTTAAACACAAACTATAAAATACTTTTAAAAATTTCATTAAAATTAAGAAAATCATTTAGAATAATTTAAAATTTTTTCTAACAAGTTTTGAAAAAAAACATTTTTTATACAAAGACTTTTAAATAATTTAAAATATTCAGAATTAGTTTAAAGTAATGAGATTCTTTCACCAATAGCTTAAATTAAAAAAAAAAACAAAAAAAATAATTTCCAAACTTTTTCGAATTTATAAATTTCCAATTGTTATACGAGACTTTAACTAGAAAACATGTTAGTTATAAAATAATATTGTTTAAATATGAATTCTATTAAAAATATCAATGAATTCTTGTATGGTTCTATGAAATTTCTTTATAATTAATAATTCGGTATACTCTACGTATGATTAATATTAATTAATGACTATATTTACTTTTTATTAAAATTTCTTTAGGACAGTTTTAATTTTTAATGAAATTTTTTGAATTTTGGAGAGCTAAGATCTCAGACTTTAATATGAATTAAAAACTGTTTATTAAAACACATTTAAAAATGGAGAAAATTCTAAATCATTATCAATTTTTATACCAAAATGAAGATATACTGACCCATCGATAGATGATTTGTAATGTATTTTGCCCCAAAAGATAAATAAAATATAAATCACTAAGTGATAATGGTCATTAGATTATTATTATTGTGAGTAGAATAACTACTTCTTAAATTGAAATAAAAAAATGTTAAACTGCGAAAAAATAACTGTTGTTCAAGTTACATTTTTATTGTAATAGTATTTGGAAGGCATTGAAAATCTATTTATTATGGACAACTGTTTCTATTTCTGCTTTAGCTTTGAGTTAAACTCATTACATTAAAAGTTTCTAGTAAATCTAAACATTTTGTTTATATTTTCCTATTTTAGTTAGAATTCAGTTTTCTTTTAATTTTGTATAACTATTATCTTTAATAAAGGGAATTTAAACTCCTAGAACTGATTCTAACTCTAATTCTTTTAAAGTTTGTTCACATATTAGTTTTAGCATTAAAATTGTATAGCTGCCTTTTCTGATTAATTAAGTAATTTAAAGCATACTTTTAGGAGTGTAAATCAAATCAAGTGTGCAGCATAAAATTTTACAAGTAATCATTGAAAAGTAATAAATAAAACTCCAACCTTATAATGATTAGAGAAATAATATATACTTCAATTGCTTGCCCTCTACCTGGCTTTTGTTAAATTATGGATTTCTATAGAATCTAATATCATTAAGTATTGCTTATGTTTTCAGTCTAGTTAGAATTTAGTTTTCTGTGAATTTTTTTTCTTTTATAAAATGAATTTGTTTTCCCAGAACTGATTTGTTTTAACTTTTGTTAACAAATTTACTTCAATACATGTCTTATCATTAAAATTCTATATCTTTCTTTGGCTTGCAATTTCTTTAAGCAATTTAAAGCATATTTTTAGGGGAAGATAAGCATAAAATCAAAGAAATAAAAGCTTTTACTTAGTTGGAATCATTAAAAATAGTGGAACATTAAAGGAAAAGATTTTAATAATTAAAGAAATTCAAAATGAAAAAAAAAAAATATTTTTGTGGAAAAAATTTAATAAAATAAGCTTGTGGAAAAAAAATTTTATATTTATGGCTACTGAATGAAACTAAAAATATCAATTGCTATATAAAATAAACGATTTTATTAAAACAACGAACATTACTTAAGGAATTTTAATAATCTAATAATAAACCTTTAATTAATATTAATCATACGCAACAGATAACGATTTTTTTATATCGACGAAATTTCATAGAAACAAGGCAAAATTCATAATAATTTTTAAAGTAAATATTCATTTAAACAATACTCAACTAAAGCATAAATGTCTTTTAAGTAAGGTCTGGTTTGCCAATCGAAAAATTAAAGAAAATTACCAGAATTATGTTTAATTTCAGGATATTAAAAAGAAATTTATAAATGCATTGAAAAAGTTTCTTATGAAAAACTTTCACCAATCTGTCACTGCCATTATCCGAATTATTTTTTACCTTTGAAAATAATCACATTTTACTTATACATACTGCAAAGTCAAAATATTATAAATTTTTAAGCTAATGTAAGATTGAGTTGAAATTTTATAAATCCTTGAATTATGTAACGAAGATTTTTCTTATTTAATCCAAAGGCTGTGCTCTCAGTTTTTCAGATATGTAAGAATTTTGTATAAAATGTGAAATTCACTTAAGAAATTTTAATAAAATGTAAATAAATTCGCTAATTAATATTAATCATACGCAGTGGATAATACATTTTTTATTTTAACGAATAACAATGAAGATTCATGGAAATTGTTAATAATATTTATATTTATTTTAAAATAAACCTATTTTCTAGATAAAAATTAAAGGAAAAGATTTTAATAATTAAAGAAATTCAAAATGAAAAAAAAAATATTTTTGTGGAAAAAAAATTAATAAAATAAGCTTGTGGAAAAAAAACATTTCATAATTATGGCTACTGAATGAAACTAAAAATATCAATTGCTATATAAAATAAACGAATTTTATTAAAACAACGAACATTACTTAAGAAATTTTAATAATCTAATAATAAAGCCTTTAATTAATATTAATCATACGCAACAGATAACGATTTTTTTATTTCAACGAAATTTCAGAGAAACAAGGCAAAAATCATAATAATTTTTAATGTAAATATTCATTTAAACAATAATCAATTAAAGCATAAATGTGTTTTAAGTAAAGTCTGTTTTGGCAATCGAAAAATTAAAGAAAATTATCAGAATTGTGTTTAATTTCAAGATATTAAAAAGAAATTTATGAATGCATTGAATAAGTTTCTTATCAAAAACGTTTACCAATCAGTCACTGCCATCCGAAATATTTTTACCTTTCAAAATAATCACATTTTACTTATACTGCAAAGTCAAAACATTATAATTTTTCAGCCAAAGTAAGATTGAGTTGAAATTTTATAAATCCTTGAATTATGTAAAGAAAATTTTTCTTATTTAGTGCAAAGGCTGTGATCTCAGTTTTTCAGATATGTAAGAATTTTGTATAAAATGTGAAATTTTCTTAAGAAATTTTAATAAAATGTAAATAAATTCGCTAATTAATATTAATCATACGCAGTGGATAATAAATTTTTTATTTTAACGAATGTTAACGAATAACAATGAAGATTCATGGAAATTTTTAATAATAATAAATATAAATATTATTTTAAAATAAACCTATTTTCTAGATAAAAATCTGTTATGCAATTATGTTATGCAATTTTAGTTTATTGGATAAATAATCTTATAAATTTAAATGAATTCTGTATATTTTACTTGTTAAATATTTTGTTATGAAATATTTTTCCAAAACTACAAAAAAAAAAAATTTTCAATTATTTTAAATTATTTATGATTTCCTTAATTTTAATGAAAATCTGAAAAGTATTTTAGAGTTTAAATTAAAGATTTAAGTCATGACTTTTCAAAAATGTTGCAATTTTCTTTAAACTATGAACTTCACTTAAGAAATTTGAATAAAATGTTAATAATGGCCTTAATTAATATTAATCATACGCAGTATATAATGAATTTTTTATTATTACAAAATTTCATTGAAACAAGGCAAAATTCATGAAATGTTAATAATATTATCATTGCAACAGTATTATATTATAATAAATAAGGTTCTGAGGGAAAAATCAGTTCGCTAATTAAAAAAATTTTAAATTCTGAAAATTTTGCAAAATATTTTTTGGGTTTTTTTTTTAATTTTTAGCCCAACAGTTAAATAATATTTTTATTTTAAATGATTTTATTTACTAAAGCTTATTTAAAACAATTATAAAATTTTTTTAAAACAATTTTTTTTTAAATATTGCAAATGTTCTACAATTTTCTCCATTTTAACTAAATTTTGAAAACTATATTTTATTTATGTATTGAAGTTTGAGTCTTAGCTTTTTAAAACTGTTTGAATTTTATTAAATATGTGAAAATCACATAACAAAATTTATTAAAATGTAAATAAAGCCATTAATTAATATTAATCATACGCAATGCATAACAATTTTTTATTTATAGCAAAATTTCATAGAAATAAGGCAGAATTCATTGTTATTTTTTTTTAATATTATTGAAATATGTAGTTAAACAATATTATTTTAAAAAGAAACTTATTGTCAGTTCGCCAATTAAAAAAATTCTGAAAACTTTGAAAATAATTTTTTGGGGTTTTTTAAATTTTTAGTCCAATATTTAAAGAATTTTGTTTATTTTAATGAATTCGTAATATATTATTTATTAATACTTATTTAAGTAAACTAAAAGTTATTGTTTGAAATATTTTCCCAAAACTTTATGAAACTATTGCAAATATTTTATCATTTGCTCAATTTTAAAGAAATTTTGAAAAGTATTTTTTAAAGTATATTAAAGCCTGAAGTCTTAGCATTTCAAAAATTTATAAATTTTGTTAAAACAGTGAACTTTACTTAAGAAATTTTGATAAACTATTAAAAAAGCCATTAATTAATATTAATCATACGATACGTATAATGATTTTTTTTATTTTAACGAAATTTCTTAGAAACAAGGCGAAATTCATGATAAACTATTAAAAAAGTCATTAATTAATATTAATCATACGTAACGTATAACGATTTTCTTATTTTAACGAAATTTCATAGAAACAACGCGAAATTCATAATAATTTTTAATAATATTTTTATTTAAACAATACTCAATTAAAGTATTTATGTCTTTTGTTTGCCAATTGAAAAATTTTAAATTTCTAAAAACATTTAATTCTTGTTTTCTGATTCAACAGCTCAAAAAATAGCATTATAATTTGTTTTTAAATAAGGTACATAATAAATAATAATAATATACCAAAGCAGGTATTCATAACAAAATAAACATACAGAATCTGTATAAATTTTCCTTTAGAGCGAAAAATTTAAGCAATCATTAGTTATATTATATTATAGTCTTTTAAATCGACTTCGCAATATTTAACATTTTCTAGTATAAAAAAATAAAAAATTCCATGGAAAATTTTCTTTAATTATTAAAATATTATTTTCAGTAACAAAAATTACGTCGTAAGCGTATTTATTATATAAACAAAGATTATTTTTATTAAAAACATAGAAAAATTATTTTTGATTTATTGGCTTGGTTTAGTAAAATATTATTTCTGGATTATGAAAGTTTAAGTAAACATCCACAAGTTTAAACAAAATTGTTATTATTGCATATTAAAAATATATTCTGTGAAATTGTACAAGTGATTCTATGAATTGAGAAAAATTAAATTTAGTTGATATTAAGTTACAATTGCGTTCGTTATATAAAACAAATACAAATGTGCAATAAAGGCATGAGTTGAATCAAAAGTGTGGCCTACTTTTAGGTGCTTGCTAATAATATAATTTTTTATTGAATTAATTTAAATTTCAAGGATCTCATGTCAATTAAATGTTTTAAAATTCACTTAAACAAAAACTAAAGTCTCTTAATAGCACATAATTTATTTAGCTATCACCTGCTTAGCTGTATGAGTTGTACAAAAAGTGTTGCCTACTTTTAGTTGCTATATTAATAAGATATATATGTATATTTTTTTTTTTGTCATTAAGTTGTTGCTGTTGAAGTGTTGTTCGTCCCTTTAATTTGTCAATCATTTTTAATTGCTACACTTATTAATACAAACAACTGTTCTAGTGTTTGTCTACAATTTCAAAGCACTTAAAAGTAATTTAAATCATATAATAAATACAATTAATTTTATAAGTGAGAAAGAAACCTTTAACCTTTCTTGTTTAGTGTTTTCTTTTTTTTTTCTTTTGCATCGTCAAGTGTCTAAATGTCAGGTCAAGTTCTTTTCGCTTTGTGTTTTTGTTTTCAAGTGTTTACTGTGTATAACTTTTGAGACTTTTTTAGAGCTGTGACTGTGTGTTATTTATTAAAAAGTTGGCAGTTTTTATTATCTGTCGCCAAATGTTTTTTAGTTGTTTGTTGCGTGCCAGGCATTAATAAATTTTAGTGTTTAAGAATAAAAGTCAATAATATTTAAGGCTGATGGGAAATTTTATTTAGTTTATTTAAGTTTTTTTTTTAAAGGAGTTCAAGAAACTTTGGTATTTAATATTGATTTAGAGATTTTCTAAAGGTTTTTTTTATTTCTATGTTAAATTATTTTTACGACTTATTAAAAATTATTTAAAATAAAAAATATTATTCAAAAATTTCAAAGAAAAAATTTTTAAATAATGCAAATTATTTAAGATTTTCTCAATGTTAAAAACTTTTTTTTAAATTATATTAAAGTCCGAAATCTCAGCTTTTCAAAAATACTTGAATATTCTTTAAACTCTGAACTTCACTTAAGAAATTTAATTAAAATCTAAATAAAGTCATTAATTAATATTAATCATACGCAGTGTATAATAAATTTTTAATTATAACGAAATTTCATAGAAAACAAGGCAAAATTCATGGAATGTTTTAATAATATTTGCACTTAAAATATATTCTTTCAAGGTAAACAGTTTGTATAAGAAAATATTGTTTTGGCAATTAAAAAATTTAAAATTTCTAAAATATTGCTAATAATTGTTTCAGTTTTTTTTTTTTTTTAATTTTTAAGCCAATTAATAAAGAATCATATTATTTTAAACGAATTTGTAATGTTTCGTTTATTAACATAAAATATTTTTCCAAAATTATACAAAAAAATATTTAAAAATGTTGCATATAATTTACGATTTTTTCAATTTTAAAGAAATTTTGAAAATTAATTTTTAATTTATTTTAATGCTTAAGATATTAGTTTTTAGAAAATGTAGGAATTTTCTTAAAAATATGAACTTTACTTTAGAAATTTTATGAAAATGTTAAAACAACCTTTAATTAATATTAATCATACGTAGTGCATAACAAATTTTTAATTATAAAGAATTTTCAAAGAAAAAAGGCAGAATTCATTGAAACTTTGTACAATATTTACCTTTAAACAGTTAAATTTCAGTATTCCAATTGAAAAATTAAAAATTTTTAAAAAAATTCCAAAATAATTTAATTTTTTTTTTAAAAATTTTATGAAAATGGTAAAAAAGCCATTAATTAATATTAATCAAAAGCCGTGCATAAGAAATTGTGAATTATAAAGAAATTTTACAGAAAAAAGGCAGAATTTATTGAAATTTTGTACAATATTTACCTTTAATCAGTAAAATTTCAGTTTACTAATTGAAAAAAATCCAAAATAATTTAATTTTTTTTCTTAATTTTTAATGAATTTAATTAATCTAATTAATTTATACATATTTTAAATGTTTTATTTATTAGAAATTATTTAAAACACTTCAAAACCTTTGTGTATAATATTTTTCCAAAATTTTATAAAAAATTTTTTAAAATATTCAAAATAATTTCTTATTTTCTCAGTTTTCGAAAGATGTTTAAAACTATTTGTTGATTGTAAGAAATTTTAAAGTCTTAGCTGTTTAATAATATATGAATTTTATTTAAAGTGTGAACTTTATCTAGGAAATTTTAATAAATTGTAAATAAATTCATTAATTAATATTAATCATACGCAGTGTACAATTATTTTTTAATTTTAACGAAATTTCATATAACCAAGGTAGAATTCATTGAACTGTTTAATCATTTTTAAATTTAAACAATATCCTTTTTAAAATAACTTATTTTCTAGTAAAAATTCAGTTCGGTAACAAACAGTTTTCATTTCTGAAAATTTCGAAAACTTTTTTTTTTAAATTTTTAAGACTTACAATTAAAGTTCTTTTACTATTAAAAAGAATTTTAAATATTTTATTTATTAAAAATAATGTCTATCACTTAAAATTCATTCTATAAATTAATTTGCCCAAAACCCCAAATTATTTTTTTTTTAAATATTCCAAATGATTTACGCTTTTCTCAATTGTAAAGAAATTTTAAAAAGTGTTTTATATTTTATATTAAAGCTTGATGTCTTTGCTTTTTAAATATATAGGAATTTTCTTAAAATTATAAAATTCACTTTAGAAATTTTAATAAAATGTTAATAAAGCCACTAATTAATATTAATCATACGCAGTGTATAAAATAAATTTTATTTCAACGAAATGTTATAGAAACAAGACAGAATTCGTTTAAATTTTTAATAATATCTATATTTGAGCAATATTTATTTAAAATTAAAGAAAAAAATGCTACTTTACATAAGAAAAATTAAAAATTTCTAAAGATTTCGCAAAATACTTTATTTTTTAAATTTTTTTTTATTTTTAGAATTTTATTGGTCTTATTAATTTGAATGAATTTAAGATATTTTATTTATTAAACGTGATTTAAAATGCTTTGTATAAAATATTTTCCAAAATTTAAAAGAAAATATTTTTAAGTATTACAAATATATCACGTTTTTCCTTAAAATTTAAAGAAAATTTTGAAAACTATTTTTTGTTAATATTAAAGTTTGTCTTATGTTTTCAAAAATGTACGAGATTTCTTAAAACTATCAACTTCACTTTAGAAATTTTTTTTTTTTAATAATATAAATAAGCGATAAATTAATATTAATCATACGCAGTGTATAATGAAATTTTTACTGTAATGAAATTTCATAGAAAAAAAGGCAGAATTCATAGAAATTTATAATCGCAAAAAACTTAAAAAAATATATTTTTTGTAAATTGTTTCCCCTGTTGAGGTCCATAGGTAGCAAACCGTTCAAAATTCATGGGAACAATCAACTACAAAAATGTACCTAAGATCTCGTTAAATAACTTTCTAGAACATATGAACTTCCTAGGAATGATTCTTAATACCCTGTTATGTAGGTCAATATAAGTTAGTAAGAAAAAACTAAAGGAATTAATTGTTTTGGTCCATTTTTGTTCTTTTTAAAACTAAAGCATACTTTAAGGCAGCATGAAAAAAATTTATTTCGAAAGTTTTTTGCGATTTTGATTTTGAAGTTGAAGTTTTTTTGATTTTATATGTTCACAATTTTTGTTCTTTATGACAAGGGCTACAACTTTGCCTCATAGAGTAAATCAAAATTCCGAATTGTTTGCAAGATATGAGCCTGAGAAAACGATCACACCGAGGACCCAAATCTTTGGGGGCCCATAAAAAAAGTGCATGACTTTGGGCAAAACTGGGAGAAAAGGGAATTTTTTTGGTCTTTTTTTGGTTTCCGTATATGATTATTTTTTTTCGTGTTGCACTGGGTATGCAAATGAACTAAATTGAGTCAATTATATCTTAGATTATTTCCTTATTATTATTTCCACCTTAGAAATCTGTTAGCGAATAGAAAATACTAGTATAGAGAAAACTAATTATGTAGTTATATAAAGAAAAGTACTACCATTACGACGATAGTTAATTTTTCCAAACTCGTGATTTTAATTCCTAAATTCCCACCAATGTTCTCCAAATTGTTGCCCCAACATGCAAAAGCGGCCAATAAAATGTATGACAGGCTGTTTAAAGTGGTCATTCCTTGTTTAAATAATACCATAGTTTTTAAATTCCAAACATTGTTAAAGAAATCAATTAAAATAATTGTATATTAAAGGCATTATTTGCCAAATTTAGCCATATCCCCAAAAGTAGGCTAGGCTTATTTTCTTAGCTAAATCAGTAAAACAGACATTTTATAATAATTGTTCCAACTGTGTTTCACTTTCTTAACAATTTTCCTTTCCCCCCTTAAAATAGGCAACATTTTTATAAAATCACTTTCTATGCCTAGATTATATGCTATGATTTCTACTTATCATTTTCTGTAAACCCCTTAAAACTATTTGAAATTTTCTTTTAAAACAACACACAAATACAAAATTCTGTTTTAAATTATTAAGATAATAAAACAACATTTCCTACAATTTTTCCTAACCTTTGTTGCGGTTTAAACCCTGAAAATGGTAAAACTATAACAACAATAAAGAGTAAGAGAGAGAGAACAATACTAAGGCATTATTTTTGGTAGCAAAATAAACGAGTTTGTTTTATTTTATTGCATTTTATATTTATTTTTATGTTTTGTTAAATAAAACTTAATATAAAGTATTTAGTTTGTTTTATGAAACTTTCTTGTATATAGCTCTACACGCGGAATTGTTTATATATATTCGAATGGAAAGTTTTCAGACTACTAAACATACACTTCACTCTAGGATTATTTAAAGGCAACTTTTGTATTTAAAAAGTCTTGAAAAATGGCTACTGTAAGAAAACTAAATAGAGCTTTTAATGAAATAATTATAGCTTAGGAATTTGCTTTAAAATTTCTCAAAGAAAAAGCAAAATTTTGTGTTAGATAAATTTAAAGAAAATATAAAGAAGATTTTTTAAATTTTTAAAAATCATTTAGAATTTTCCTTTAATTTTCATTCAAAATTTCCATTAATATATTTAGCTGTAATTATTTCCATAACACCCTAATGTAGGCTATTGTTTTTAAGCATATGTGTCTGTTTATATGTTTGCAAAATTTTCTCATTGCTATTTTTCTCATACAACAAATATCCCTTGGCATTTGAATCTCCAAAAGTATGCATGCAGACAGCATTTACTTTTAGCTCATACATTTTTAATTCAAATGAAGTTTTCTATATAGTTTAACATTTTATGAAATATACCTTCAAGGTTTGCCACAAAATTTCCATAATATATAGCAAAAAAAAAGAAGAAAACTAAAAGGTTTTTCTATGCATACATATATTTGGCTAAATAATATTTAATTGCCTGGAGATAAGAAGTGTCGGTTTTGATTTTTACCAGAGAAATTGTCTGTTTCATAAAACTAGATATTTTACAGCCTCAACTTTTTGTGATTAATTATGAATATTGAACTTTTTGTGAATCCTTAAGATAGGCAGCACTAAAGGTGCTTTGAAAAAAACTAAGGCATACTATTGTTGATGGAAAATATGCTATTCTGTTTATAACGTATTTATTATAAACAAAAAAACACAATATACCTTAGGCTATATTACAATTTAATATTAAATAGTTCAATATAAACTCAAATTTCACTAGTCAAGGGAACAGTGAAAATTCTGCTTTTCAAAATATTTAAGAAAGATTTTCTAAATCATTTTCTAAATTTTGTTGTGAATCATTTGTTCTAAATTAAAAAAAATTTTCAGTAATGTGTTTATTTTTCTCATATTTTTGATAATCTTTAATTATTTATATTTTTACTCAAAAAATTCTTTAAACACATTAAACACAACTCACAATCTCTTTCAAAATTCTTTAAATATAAGTGAACCTACATTTTTTAAACAATACTCTCATATTACTTTTCTAACGTACAAAATAGTAAAACTGTTGTGCCACAAAATCAGTATTGCCTTTAACTGAAATGTTGTTTTTTTGTTGGCTTCAATGTTTCTTTTACCATATTTCAATTTTGCACAAGATGTGCTGGTAAAATTGGTCTAAACTTTTTCTGCACATAATTTTAAAAAATTTTTTTGTTCACATTCTCATGAAGCATTTAAGTTTTAAAGTACAGCATTTTACTTTGAAATCAATATTGCTTTTTTTTAGTTTAATGGTTTTGCTGCCTGAAGGGCTTTAAAGTAAAATATAAATTTTTGATTGCTTTTTAGTTTATCAAGACGATTTATTCATTAAAATTCATTTAATGATTTAAAAAAAATAAACGCTACAAAATATGCTTTATTTTTTTAATAACATCCCTTATGAACCTGAAATAGAACCTGAACTAGAACCTGAACCTGAACCTGAACTAGAACCTGAACCTGAACTAGAACCTGAACTTGAATCTGAACTAGAACCTGAACTAAAACCTGAACTAGAACCTGAACTAGAACCTGAACTAGAACCTGAACTAGAACCTGAACTAGAACCTGAACCTGAACTAGAACCTGAACTAGAACCTGCACTAGAACCTGAACTAGGACCTGAACTAGAACCTGAACTAGAACCTGAACTAGAACCTGAACTAGAACCTGAACTAGAACCTGAACTAGAACCTGAACTAGAACCTGAACTAGAACCAGAACTAGAACCTGAACTAGAACCTGAACTAGAACCTGAACTAGAAGCTGAACTAGAACCTGAACTAGAACCTGAACTAGAACCTGAAATAGAACCTGAACTAGAACCAGAACTAGAACCTGAACTAGAACCTGAACTAGAACCTGAACTAGAACTGAACTAGAACCTGAACTAGAACCTGAACTAGAACCTGAACTAGAACCTGAACCTGAACTAGAACCTGAACTAGAACCTGAACTAGAACTAGAACCAGAACTAGAACCTGAACTAGAACCAGAACTAGAACCTGAACTAGAACCTGAACTAAAACCTGAACTAGAACTGAACTAGATGTGAACTAGAACCTGAACTAAAACCTGAACTAGAACTGAACTAGAACTGAACTAGAACTGAACTAGAACTGAACTAGAACTGAACTAGAACTGAACTAGAACTGAACTAGAACTGAACTAGAACTGAACTAGAACTGAACTAGAACTGAACTAGAACTGAACTAGAACTGAACTAGAACTGAACTAGAACTGAACTAGAACTGAACTAGAACTGAACGAGAACCTGAACTAGAACCTGAACTAGAACCTGAACTAGAACCTGAAGTAGAAACTGAACTAGAACCAGAACTAGAACCTGAACTAGAACCAGAACTAGAACCTGAACTAGAACCTGAACTAGAACTAGAACTAGAACCTGAACTAGAACCTGAACTAGAACCTGAACTAGAACCTGAACTAGAACCTGAACTAGAACCTGAACTAGATCCAGAACTAGAACCTGAACTAGAACTGAACTAGAAGTGAACTAGAACTGAACTAGAACTGAACTAGAACTGAACTAGAACTGAACTAGAACTGAACTAGAACCTGAACTAGAACCTGAACTACAACCTGAACTAAAACCTGAACTAGAACTGAACTAGAAGTGAACTAGAACTGAACTAGAACTGAACTTGAACTGAACTAGAACCTGAACTAGAACCTGAACTAGAACCTGAACTAGAACCTGAAATAAAACCTGAACTAGAACTGAACTAGAAGTGAACTAGAACTGAACTAGAACTGAACTAGAACTGAACTAGAACTGAACTAGAACTGAACTAGAACTGAACTAGAACTGAACTAGAACTGAACGAGAACCTGAACTAGAACCTGAACTAGAACCTGAAGTAGAAGCTGAACTAGAACCAGAACTAGAACCTGAACTAGAACCAGAACTAGAACCTGAACTAGAACCTGAACCTGAACTAGAACTAGAACCTGAACTAAAACCTGAACTAGAACCTGAACTAGAACCTGAACTAGAACCTGAACTAGAACCTGAACTAGAACCTGAACTAGAACCTGAACTAGAACCTGAACTAGAACCTGAACTAGAACCTGAACTAGAACCTGAACTAGAACCTGAACTAGAACCTGAACTAGATCCAGAACTAGAACCTGAACTAAAACCTGAACTAGAACTGAACTAGAACTGAACTTGAACTGAACTAGAACCTGAACTAGAACCTGAACTAGAACCTGAACTAAAACCTGAACTAGAACTGAACTAGAACTGAACTTGAACTGAACTAGAACCTGAACTAGAACCTGAACTAGAACCTGAACTAGAACCTGAACTAGAACCTGAACTAGAACCTGAACTAGAACCTGAACTAGAACCTGAACTAGAACCTGAACTAGAACCTGAACTAGAACCTGAACTAGAACCTGAACTAGAACCTGAACTAGAACCTGAACTAGAACCTGAACTAGAACCTGAACTAGATCCAGAACTAGAACCTGAACTAGAACTAGAACCTGAACTAGAACCTGAACTAGAATTGACCTGGAGTCGAATTATTGCATTCGTGATCGAGACGAATTTATCGTAATTTTCTTACTACATTTTATTATTATTTCGCCATCGAAATCATTTTTCGATACGAAAACTCATTCGATTGAGAATGCACCATACACTATAAGTAATCCTAAAATGAACTGAAATTGTTGGTCAAAGAAATTTCAATACAAATAAATACATTTTAATTAGTTTTTACATAAATTCTATATTAAATAATTCCAGCCTTAACTTTTACCCTCCAAAAACAACTACAAGCCTTTGTATTTAACCACACACATGAACAAAACTATCCCCTGACAATTGTTCAGTTAATACAAACAAAGTCGAAGGGAAAAAAGAACCTAAATAAATAGAGAAAAAGTTTTTGAACTAGAAAAACCTTGAAAGCTAAAGTAAATTTACTACTTACTAATAATAATAAAGCCATTTTTGCACTTACTAAAGGTATGAATGAGTAGAACCTACTACGAGTTAAACAAATATGGCAAATAAAAGTTGCAGCAGCAGATTATTTTTAAAATGAAAACTGCTGTTTGTTTTCAGTTTTTCAACACTTTCTTTTCTTTCACTGTATTACTGTACAGTTCAGTTCACTTTTGTTATGGTTACTTAAAAAATTATTATACTGACCGAGTTTTTCTGCAGTATTTTGTATTTGTGTTACAGTTTTGTTTTAGTTTTCTCCTACTCTGGTTTTTTTTTTTGATTTTTTTTTAAATATGATGATTTGTTTTGCCATTCAATACTATTTGTTTTTTATTCTTCTTGTTTTCTCTCTCTCTCTCTTCTATTTAATATTCCTTCAAGTTTTTATGTAAACTTTATTATAGTTTTATAGTTTCTAGCCAGCTTTTACAATTGTTGGTTGGTTCACAGTAATGAAAGGACAAAAATAAAGTAGTAAAAAAAGGAATAAAGATGCTTGAATGGTGGGCGTATGGCAAAGGCTTAACCTGGTTTAGTTTTACAAGTCTTTTTAAAGTCCTTAACGTTGCCTAAACATGATTTATAGATGACATACAACTGCAATACTGAATTTGTGCCACAACGATAATATTATTTTTTCTGTATTGTAGCAGAAAGTGAAAGTTGAAAGTGTGAACAAGAGTAAAAAAATAGAAGTTTAAGTGGAAAGAAAATTTAAATAATTGTTTAAAACAAAGAATGTAGAATGTTTTTCATATTTTTGCTAAAAAAAAACGGTAGAGCAATTTAAAATGTATTTAACTAAAAGTTATTGTAAAGATTCAATTAGTTGAAGTGTCAGTATTAGTTTCAGTTCCAGTTCAGGTTCTTATTTGGGTTCTAGTTCAGTTCTAGTTCAGTTCTAGTTCAGTTCTAGTTCAGTTCTAGTTCAGTTCTAGTTCAGTTCTAGTTCAGTTCTAGTTCAGTTCTAGTTCAGTTCTAGTTCAGTTCTAGTTCAGTTCTAGTTCAGTTCTAGTTCAGTTCTAGTTCAGTTCTAGTTCAGTTCTAGTTCAGTTCTAGTTCAGTTCTAGTTCAGTTCTAGTTCAGTTCTAGTTCAGTTCTAGTTCAGTTCTAGTTCAGTTCTAGTTCAGTTCTAGTTCAGTTCTAGTTCAGTTCTAGTTCAGTTCTAGTTCAGTTCTAGTTCAGTTCTAGTTCAGTTCTAGTTCAGTTCTAGTTCAGTTCTAGTTCAGTTCTAGTTCAGTTCTAGTTCAGTTCTAGTTCAGTTCTAGTTCAGTTCTAGTTCAGTTCTAGTTCAGTTCTAGTTCAGTTCTAGTTCAGTTCTAGTTCAGTTCTAGTTCAGTTCTAGTTCAGTTCTAGTTCAGTTCTAGTTCAGTTCTAGTTCAGTTCTAGTTCAGTTCTAGTTCAGTTCTAGTTCAGTTCTAGTTCAGTTCTAGTTCAGTTCTAGTTCAGTTCTAGTTCAGTTCTAGTTCAGTTCTAGTTCAGTTCTAGTTCAGTTCTAGTTCAGTTCTAGTTCAGTTCTAGTTCAGTTCTAGTTCAGTTCTAGTTCAGTTCTAGTTCAGTTCTAGTTCAGTTCTAGTTCAGTTCTAGTTCAGTTCTAGTTCAGTTCTAGTTCAGTTCTAGTTCAGTTCTAGTTCAGTTCTAGTTCAGTTCTAGTTCAGTTCTAGTTCAGTTCTAGTTCAGTTCTAGTTCAGTTCTAGTTCAGTTCTAGTTCAGTTCTAGTTCAGTTCTAGTTCAGTTCTAGTTCAGTTCTAGTTCAGTTCTAGTTCAGTTCTAGTTCAGTTCTAGTTCAGTTCTAGTTCAGTTCTAGTTCAGTTCTAGTTCAGTTCTAGTTCAGTTCTAGTTCAGTTCTAGTTCAGTTCTAGTTCAGTTCTAGTTCAGTTCTAGTTCAGTTCTAGTTCAGTTCTAGTTCAGTTCTAGTTCAGTTCTAGTTCAGTTCTAGTTCAGTTCTAGTTCAGTTCTAGTTCAGTTCTAGTTCAGTTCTAGTTCAGTTCTAGTTCAGTTCTAGTTCAGTTCTAGTTCAGTTCTAGTTCAGTTCTAGTTCAGTTCTAGTTCAGTTCTAGTTCAGTTCTAGTTCAGTTCTAGTTCAGTTCTAGTTCAGTTCTAGTTCAGTTCTAGTTCAGTTCTAGTTCAGTTCTAGTTCAGTTCTAGTTCAGTTCTAGTTCAGTTCTAGTTCAGTTCTAGTTCAGTTCTAGTTCAGTTCTAGTTCAGTTCTAGTTCAGTTCTAGTTCAGTTCTAGTTCAGTTCTAGTTCAGTTCTAGTTCAGTTCTAGTTCAGTTCTAGTTCAGTTCTAGTTCAGTTCTAGTTCAGTTCTAGTTCAGTTCTAGTTCAGTTCTAGTTCAGTTCTAGTTCAGTTCTAGTTCAGTTCTAGTTCAGTTCTAGTTCAGTTCTAGTTCAGTTCTAGTTCAGTTCTAGTTCAGTTCTAGTTCAGTTCTAGTTCAGTTCTAGTTCAGTTCTAGTTCAGTTCTAGTTCAGTTCTAGTTCAGTTCTAGTTCAGTTCTAGTTCAGTTCTAGTTCAGTTCTAGTTCAGTTCTAGTTCAGTTCTAGTTCAGTTCTAGTTCAGTTCTAGTTCAGTTCTAGTTCAGTTCTAGTTCAGTTCTAGTTCAGTTCTAGTTCAGTTCT
This sequence comes from Calliphora vicina, assembly GCF_958450345.1. NCBI lineage: Eukaryota > Metazoa > Arthropoda > Insecta > Diptera > Calliphoridae > Calliphora > Calliphora vicina. Next base: position 136,567,267 of record NC_088781.1, read on the forward strand.
AGTTCAGTTCTAGTTCAGTTCTAGTTCAGTTCTAGTTCAGTTCTAGTTCAGTTCTAGTTCAGTTCTAGTTCAGTTCTAGTTCAGTTCTAGTTCAGTTCTAGTTCAGTTCTATTTCAGTTTTAGTTCAGGTTCTAGTTCAGTTCTTACTTTGTTGAATATTATTTGCTTTCTTTTTATATTACCTTGAAATATCATATTTTCCTATTTATTGTTAAGTTAACGTATTTGTTTTGCATATTTTTGCATTTAACCAATCATTTTTATTCACTTAAAGTTCAAGGACGTTATTAACGATATTTATTTGCTTTGGTAACTGTAGTATACTTCTAGGTGTAGTTTTGTAAAGGTTGTTTGTGTGTGTGTGTGTGAATTTCATTTATCTATGACTGTGTAAACTTTACTTTTTAATTACA